>NW_027361747.1:30842500-31206151 GCF_039654945.1 Dendrobates tinctorius | reverse complement strand
ATATCAGTCGGCCTCACACAATCCAAAAGTGTCCAGTGTCCAAAAGTGTGTGCAGAGATTCAAAATCTCCCTTATCCTCTAGTCACTTTGGTCACAGCTGTGCCATCGAGCCTGTCACATAGCGCTCAGATATCAGTGGGCCTCACACAATCCAAAAGTGTCCAGTGTCCAAAAGTGTGTGCAGAGATTCAAAATCTCCCTTATCCTCTAGTCACTTTGGTCACAGCTGTGCCATCGAGCCTGTCACATAGCGCTCAGATATCAGTGGGCCTCACACAATCCAAAAGTGTCCAGTGTCCAAAAGTGTGTGCAGAGATTCAAAATCTCCCTTATCCTCTAGTCACTTTGGTCACAGCTGTGCCATCGAGCCTGTCACATAGCGCTCAGATATCAGTGGGCCTCACACAATCCAAAAGTGTCCATCCAGTGTCCAAAAGTGTGTGCAGAGATTCAAAATCTCCCTTATCCTCTAGTTACTTTGGTCACAGCTGTGCCATCGAGCCTGTCACATAGCGCTCAGATATCAGTGGGCCTCACACAATCCAAAAGTGTCCATCCAGTGTCCAAAAGTGTGTGCAGAGATTCAAAATCTCCCTTATCCTCTAGTCACTTTGGTCACAGCTGTGCCATCGAGCCTGTCACATAGCGCTCAGATATCAGTGGGCCTCACACAATCCAAACGTGTCCATCCAGTGTCCAAAAGTGTGTGCAGAGATTCAAAATCTCCCTTATCCTCTAGTCACTTTGGTCACAGCTGTGCCATCGAGCCTGTCACATAGCGCTCAGATATCAGTGGGCCTCACACAATCCAAAAGTGTCCATCCAGTGTCCAAAAGTGTGTGCAGAGATTCAAAATCTCCCTTATCCTCTAGTCACTTTGGTCACAGCTGTGCCATCGAGCCTGTCACATAGCGCTCAGATATCAGTGGGCCTCACACAATCCAAAAGTGCCATCCAGTGTCCAAAAGTGTGTGCAGAGATTCAAAATCTCCCTTATCCTCTAGTCACTTTGGTCACAGCTGTGCCATCGAGCCTGTCACATAGCGCTCAGATATCAGTGGGCCTCACACAATCCAAAAGTGTCCATCCAGTGTCCAAAAGTGTGTGCAGAGATTCAAAATCTCCCTTATCCTCTAGTCACTTTGGTCACAGCTGTGCCATCGAGCCTGTCACATAGCGCTCAGATATCAGTGGGCCTCACACAATCCCAAAGTGTCCATCCAGTGTCCAAAAGTGTGTGCAGAGATTCAAAATCTCCCTTATCCTCTAGTCACTTTGGTCACAGCTGTGCCATCGAGCCTGTCACATAGCGCTCAGATATCAGTGGGCCTCACACAATCCAAAAGTGTCCAGTGTCCAAAAGTGTGTGCAGAGATTCAAAATCTCCCTTATCCTCTAGTCACTTTGGTCACAGCTGTGCCATCGAGCCTGTCACATAGCGCTCAGATATCAGTGGGCCTCACACAATCCAAAAGTGTCCATCCAGTGTCCAAAAGTGTGTGCATAGATTCAAAATCTCCATTATCCTCTAGTCACTTTGGTCACAGCTGTGCCATCGAGCCTGTCACATAGCGCTCAGATATCAGTGGGCCTCACACAATCCAAAAGTGTCCATCCAGTGTCCAAAAGTGTGTGCAGAGATTCAAAATCTCCCTTATCCTCTAGTCACTTTGGTCACAGCTGTGCCATCGAGCCTGTCACATAGCGCTCAGATATCAGTGGGCCTCACACAATCCAAAAGTGTCCATCCAGTGTCCAAAAGTGTGTGCAGAGATTCAAAATCTCCCTTATCCTCTAGTCACTTTGGTCACAGCTGTGCCATCTAGCCTGTCACAAAGCGCTCAGATATCAGTGGGCCTCACACAATCCAAAAGTGTCCATCCAGTGTCCAAAAGTGTGTGCAGAGATTCAAAATCTCCCTTATCCTCTAGTCACTTTGGTCACAGCTGTGCCATCGAGCCTGTCACATAGCGCTCAGATATCAGTGGGCCTCACACAATCCAAAAGTGTCCAGTGTCCAAAAGAGTGTGCAGAGATTCACAATCTCCCTTATCCTCTAGTCACTTTGGTCACAGCTGTGCCATCGAGCCTGTCACATAGCGCTCAGATATCAGTGGGCCTCACACAATCCAAAAGTGTCTAGTGTCCAAAAGTGTGTGCAGAGATTCAAAATCTCCCTTATCCTCTAGTCAATTTGGTCACAGCTGTGCCATCGAGCCTGTCACATAGCGCTCAGATATCAGTGGGCCTCACACAATCCAAAAGTGTCCATCCAGTGTCCAAAAGTGTGTGCAGAGATTCAAAATCTCCCTTATCCTCTAGTCACTTTGGTCACAGCTGTGCCATCGAGCCTGTCACATAGCGCTCAGATATCAGTGGGCCTCACACAATCCAAAAGTGTCCATCCAGTGTCCAAAAGTGTGTGCAGAGATTCAAAATCTCCCTTATCCTCTAGTCACTTTGGTCACAGCTGTGCCATCGATCCTGTCACATAGCGCTCAGATATCAGTGGGCCTCACACAATCCAAACGTGTCCATCCAGTGTCCAAAAGTGTGTGCAGAGATTCAAAATCTCCCTTATCCTCTAGTCACTTTGGTCACAGCTGTGCCATCGAGCCTGTCACATAGCGCTCAGATATCAGTGGGCCTCACACAATCCAAAAGTGTCCATCCAGTGTCCAAAAGTGTGTGCAGAGATTCAAAATCTCCCTTATCCTCTAGTCACTTTGGTCACAGCTGTGCCATCGAGCCTGTCACAAAGCGCTCAGATATCAGTGGGCCTCACACAATCCAAAAGTGTCCATCCAGTGTCCAAAAGTGTGTGCAGAGATTCAAAATCTCCCTTATCCTCTAGTCACTTTGGTCACAGCTGTGCCCTCGAGCCTGTCACATAGCGCTCAGATATCAGTGGGCCTCACACAATCCAAAAGTGTCCATCCAGTGTCCAAAAGTGTGTGCAGAGATTCAAAATCTCCCTTATCCTCTAGTCACTTTGGTCACAGCTGTGCCATCGAGCCTGTCACATAGCGCTCAGATATCAGTGGGCCTCACACAATCCAAAAGTGTCCATCCATTGTCCAAAAGTGTGGGCAGAGATTCAAAATCTCCCTTATCCTCTAGTCACTTTGGTCACAGCTGTGCCATCGAGCCTGTCACATAGCGCTCAGATATCAGTGGGCCTCACACAATCCAAAAGTGTCCAGTGTCCAAAAGTGTGTGCAGAGATTCAAAATCTCCCTTATCCTCTAGTCACTTTGGTCACAGCTGTGCCATCGATCCTGTCACATAGCGCTCAGATATCAGTGGGCCTCACACAATCCAAAAGTGTCCATCCAGTGTCCAAAAGTGTGTGCAGAGATTCAAAATCTAACTTATCCTCTAGTCACTTTGGTCACAGCTGTGCCATCGAGCCTGTCACATAGCGCTCAGATATCAGTGGGCCTCACACAATCCAAAAGTGTCCATCCAGTGTCCAAAAGTGTGTGCAGAGATTCAAAATCTCCCTTATCCTCTAGTCACTTTGGTCACAGCTGTGCCATCGGGCCTGTCATATAGCGCTCAGATATCAGTGGGCCTCAAACAATCCAAAAAGTGTCCATCCAGTGTCCAAAAGTGTGTGCAGAGATTCAAAATCTCCCTTATCCTCTAGTCACTTTGGTCACAGCTGTGCCATCGAGCCTGTCACATAGCGCTCAGATATCAGTGGGCCTCACACAATCCAAAAGTGTCCATCCAGTGTCCAAAAGTGTGTGCAGAGATTCAAAATCTCCCTTATCCTCTAGTCACTTTGCTCACAGCTGTGCCATCGAGCCTGTCACATAGCGCTCAGATATCAGTGGGCCTCACACAATCCAAAAGTGTCCAGTGTCCAAAAGAGTGTGCAGAGATTCACAATCTCCCTTATCCTCTAGTCACTTTGGTCACAGCTGTGCCATCGAGCCTGTCACATAGCGCTCAGATATCAGTGGGCCTCACACAATCCAAAAGTGTCCAGTGTCCAAAAGTGTGTGCAGAGATTCAAAATCTCCCTTATCCTCAAGTCAATTTGGTCACAGCTGTGCCATCGAGCCTGTCACATAGCGCTCAGATATCAGTGGCCTCACACAATCCAAAAGTGTCCATCCAGTGTCCAAAAGTGTGTGCAGAGATTCAAAATCTCCCTTATCCTCTAGTCACTTTGGTCACAGCTGTGCCATTGAGCCTGTCACATAGCGCTCAGATATCAGTGGGCCTCACACAATCCAAAAGTGTCCATCCAGTGTCCAAAAGTGTGTGCAGAGATTCAAAATCTCCCTTATCCTCTAGTCACTTTGGTCACAGCTGTGCCATCGATCCTGTAACATAGCGCTCAGATATCAGTGGGCCTCACACAATCCAAAAGTGTCCATCCAGTGTCCAAAAGTGTGTGCATAGATTCAAAATCTCCCTTATCCTCTAGTCACTTTGGTCACAGCTGTGCCATCGAGCCTGTCACATAGCGCTCAGATATCAGTGGGCCTCACACAATCCAAAAGTGTCCATCCAGTGTCCAAAAGTGTGTGCAGAGATTCAAAATCTCCCTTATCCTCTAGTCACTTTGGTCACAGCTGTGCCATCGAGCCTGTCACATAGCGCTCAGATATCAGTGGGCCTCACACAATCCAAAAGTGTCCATCCAGTGTCCAAAAGTGTGTGCAGAGATTCAAAATCTCCCTTATCCTCTAGTCACTTTGGTCACAGCTGTGCCATCGAGCCTGTCACATAGCGCTCAGATATCAGTGGGCCTCACACAATCCAAAAGTGTCCATCCAGTGTCCAAAAGTGTGTGCAGAGATTCAAAATCTCCCTTATCCTCTAGTCACTTTGGTCACAGCTGTGCCATCGAGCCTGTCACATAGCGCTCAGATATCAGTGGGCCTCACACAATCCAAAAGTGTCCATCCATTGTCCAAAAGTGTGGGCAGAGATTCAAAATCTCCCTTATCCTCTAGTCACTTTGGTCACAGCTGTGCCATCGAGCCTGTCACATAGCGCTCAGATATCAGTGGGCCTCACACAATCCAAAAGTGTCCAGTGTCCAAAAGTGTGTGCAGAGATTCAAAATCTCCCTTATCCTCTAGTCACTTTGGTCACAGCTGTGCCATCGAGCCTGTCACATAGCGCTCAGATATCAGTGGGCCTCACACAATCCAAAAGTGTCCATCCAGTGTCCAAAAGTGTGTGCAGAGATTCAAAATCTCCCTTATCCTCTAGTCACTTTGGTCACAGCTGTGCCATCGAGCCTGTCACATAGCGCTCAGATATCAGTGGGCCTCACACAATCCAAAAGTGTCCATCCAGTGTCCAAAAGTGTGTGCAGAGATTCAAAATCTCCCTTATCCTCTAGTCACTTTGGTCACAGCTGTGCCATCGAGCCTGTCACATAGCGCTCAGATATCAGTGGGCCTCACACAATCCAAAAGTGTCCATCCAGTGTCCAAAAGTGTGTGCAGAGATTCAAAATCTCCCTTATCCTCTAGTCACTTTGGTCACAGCTGTGCCATCGAGCCTGTCACATAGCGCTCAGATATCAGTGGGCCTCACACAATCCAAAAGTGTCCATCCAGTGTCCAAAAGTGTGTGCAGAGATTCAAAATTTCCCTTATCCTCTAGTCACTTTGGTCACAGCTGTGCCATCGAGCCTGTCACATAGCGCTCAGATATCAGTGGGCCTCACACAATCCAAAAGTGTCCATCCAGTGTCCAAAAGTGTGTGCAGAGATTCAAATCTCCCTTATCCTCTAGTCACTTTGGTCACAGCTGTGCCATCGAGCCTGTCACATAGCGCTCAGATATCAGTGGGCCTCACACAATCCAAAAGTGTCCATCCAGTGTCCAAAAGTGTGTGCAGAGATTCAAAATCTCCCTTATCCTCTAGTCACTTTGGTCACAGCTGTGCCATCGAGCCTGTCACATAGCGCTCAGATATCAGTGGGCCTCACACAATCCAAAAGTGTCCATCCATTGTCCAAAAGTGTGGGCAGAGATTCAAAATCTCCCTTATCCTCTAGTCACTTTGGTCACAGCTGTGCCATCGAGCCTGTCACATAGCGCTCAGATATCAGTGGGCCTCACACAATCCAAAAGTGTCCAGTGTCCAAAAGTGTGTGCAGAGATTCAAAATCTCCCTTATCCTCTAGTCACTTTGGTCACAGCTGTGCCATCGATCCTGTCACATAGCGCTCAGATATCAGTGGGCCTCACACAATCCAAAAGTGTCCATCCAGTGTCCAAAAGTGTGTGCAGAGATTCAAAATCTCCTTTATCCTCTAGTCACTTTGGTCACAGCTGTGCCATCGAGCCTGTCACATAGCGCTCAGATATCAGTGGGCCTCACACAATCCAAAAGTGTCCATCCAGTGTCCAAAAGTGTGTGCAGAGATTCAAAATCTCCCTTATCCTCTAGTCACTTTGGTCACAGCTGTGCCATCGAGCCTGTCACATAGCGCTCAGATATCAGTGGGCCTCACACAATCCAAAAGTGTCCATCCAGTGTCCAAAAGTGTGTGCAGAGATTCAAAATCTCCCTTATCCTCTAGTCACTTTGGTCACAGCTGTGCCATCGATCCTGTCACATAGCGCTCAGATATCAGTGGGCCTCACACAATCCAAAAGTGTCCATCCAGTGTCCAAAAGTGTGTGCATAGATTCAAAATCTCCCTTATCCTCTAGTCACTTTGGTCACAGCTGTGCCATCGAGCCTGTCACATAGCGCTCAGATATCAGTGGGCCTCACACAATCCAAAAGTGTCCATCCAGTGTCCAAAAGTGTGTGCAGAGATTCAAAATCTCCCTTATCCTCTAGTCACTTTGGTCACAGCTGTGCCATCGAGCCTGTCACATAGCGCTCAGATATCAGTGGGCCTCACACAATCCAAAAGTGTCCATCCAGTGTCCAAAAGTGTGTGCAGAGATTCAAAATCTCCCTTATCCTCTAGTCACTTTGGTCACAGCTGTGCCATCGAGCCTGTCACATAGCGCTCAGATATCAGTGGGCCTCACACAATCCAAAAGTGTCCATCCAGTGTCTAAAAGTGTGTGCAGAGATTCAAAATCTCCCTTATCCTCTAGTCACTTTGGTCACAGCTGTGCCATCGAGCCGGTCACATAGCGCTCAGATATCAGTGGGCCTCACACAATCCAAAAGTGTCCATCCATTGTCCAAAAGTGTGGGCAAAGATTCAAAATCTCCATTATCCTCTAGTCACTTTGGTCACAGCTGTGCCATCGAGCCTGTCACATAGCGCTCAGATATCAGTGGGCCTCACACAATCCAAAAGTGTCCAGTGTCTAAAAGTGTGTGCAGAGATTCAAAATTTCCCTTATCCTCTAGTCACTTTGGTCACAGCTGTGCCATCGAGCCTGTCACATAGCGCTCAGATATCAGTGGGCCTCACACAATCCAAAAGTGTCCATCCATTGTCCAAAAGTGTGGGCAGAGATTCAAAATCTCCCTTATCCTCTAGTCACTTTGGTCACAGCTGTGCCATCGAGCCTGTCACATAGCGCTCAGATATCAGTGGGCCTCACACAATCCAAAAGTGTCAAGTGTCCAAAAGTGTGTGCAGAGATTCAAAATCTCCCTTATCCTCTAGTCACTTTGGTCACAGCTGTGCCATCGATCCTGTCACATAGCGCTCAGATATCACTGGGCCTCACACAATCCAAAAGTGTCCATCCAGTGTCCAAAAGTGTGTGCAGAGATTCAAAATCTCCCTTATCCTCTCGTCACTTTGGTCACAGCTGTGCCATCGAGCCTGTCACATAGCGCTCAGATATCAGTGGGCCTCACACAATCCAAAAGTGTCCATCCAGTGTCCAAAAGTGTGTGCAGAGATTCAAAATCTCCCTTATCCTCTAGTCACTTTGGTCACAGCTGTGCCATCGAGCCTGTCACATAGCGCTCAGATATCAGTGGGCCTCACACAATCCAAAAGTGTCCATCCAGTGTCCAAAAGTGTGTGCAGAGATTAAAAATCTCCCTTATCCTCCAGTCACTTTGGTCACAGCTGTGCCATCGATCCTGTCACATAGCGCTCAGATATCAGTGGGCCTCACACAATCCAAAAGTGTCCATCCAGTGTCCAAAAGTGTGTGCATAGATTCAAAATCTCCCTTATCCTCTAGTCACTTTGGTCACAGCTGTGCCATCGAGCCTGTCACATAGCGCTCAGATATCAGTGGGCCTCACACAATCCAAAAGTGTCCATCCAGTGTCCAAAAGTGTGTGCAGAGATTCAAAATCTCCCTTATCCTCTAGTCACTTTGGTCACAGCTGTGCCATCGAGCCTGTCACATAGCGCTCAGATATCAGTGGGCCTCACACAATCCAAAAGTGTCCATCCAGTGTCCAAAAGTGTGTGCAGAGATTCAAAATCTCCCTTATCCTCTAGTCACTTTGGTCACAGCTGTGCCATCGAGCCTGTCACATAGCGCTCAGATATCAGTGGGCCTCAAACAATCCAAAAGTGTCCATCCAGTGTCCAAAAGTGTGTGCAGAGATTCAAAATCTCCCTTATCCTCTAGTCACTTTCGTCACAGCTGTGCCATCGAGCCTGTCACATAGCGCTCAGATATCAGTGGGCCTCACACAATCCAAAAGTGTCCATCCAGTGTCCAAAAGTGTATGCAGAGATTCAAAATCTCCCTTATCCTCTAGTCACTTTGGTCACAGCTGTGCCATCGAGCCTGTCACATAGCGCTCAGATATCAGTGGGCCTCACACAATCCAAAAGTGTCCATCCAGTGTCCAAAAGTGTGTGCAGAGATTCAAAATCTCCCTTATCCTCTAGTCACTTTGGTCACAGCTCTGCCATCGAGCCTGTCACATAGCGCTCAGATATCAGTGGGCCTCACACAATCCAAAAGTGTCCATCCAGTGTCCAAAAGTGTGTGCAGAGATTCAAAATCTCCCTTATCCTCTAGTCACTTTGGTCACAGCTGTGCCATCGAGCCTGTCACATAGCGCTCAGATATCAGTGGGCCTCACACAATCCAAAAGTGTCCATCCAGTGTCCAAAAGTGTGTGCAGAGATTCAAAATCTCCCTTATCCTCTAGTCACTTTGGTCACAGCTGTGCCATCGAGCCTGTCACATAGCGCTCAGATATCAGTGGGCCTCACACAATCCAAAAGTGTCCATCCATTGTCCAAAAGTGTGGGCAGAGATTCAAAATCTCCCTTATCCTCTAGTCACTTTGGTCACAGCTGTGCCATCGAGCCTGTCACATAGCGCTCAGATATCAGTGGGCCTCACACAATCCAAAAGTGTCCAGTGTCCAAAAGTGTGTGCAGAGATTCAAAATCTCCCTTATCCTCTAGTCACTTTGGTCACAGCTGTGCCATCGATCCTGTCACATAGCGCTCAGATATCACTGGGCCTCACACAATCCAAAAGTGTCCATCCAGTGTCCAAAAGTGTGTGCAGAGATTCAAAATCTCCCTTATCCTCTAGTCACTTTGGTCACAGCTGTGCCATCGAGCCTGTCACATAGCGCTCAGATATCAGTGGGCCTCACACAATCCAAAAGTGTCCAGTGTCCAAAAGTGTGTGCAGAGATTCAAAATCTCCCTTATCCTCTAGTCATTTTGGTCACAGCTGTGCCATCGAGCCTGTCACATAGCACTCAGATATCAGTCGGCCTCACACAATCCAAAAGTGTCCATCCAGTGTCCAAAAGTGTGTGCAGAGATTCAAAATCTCCCTTATCCTCTAGTCACTTTGGTCACAGCTGTGCCATCGAGCCTGTCACATAGCGCTCAGATATCAGTGGGCCTCACACAATCCAAAAGTGTCCATCCAGTGTCCAAAAGTGTGTGCAGAGATTCAAAATCTCCCTTATCCTCTAGTCACTTTGGTCACAGCTGTGCCATCGAGCCTGTCACATAGCGCTCAGATATCAGTGGGACTCACACAATCCAAAAGTGTCCATCCAGTGTCCAAAAGTGTGTGCAGAGATTCTAAATTTCCCTTATCCTCTAGTCACTTTGGTCAGAGCTGTGCCATCGAGCCTGTCACATAGCGCTCAGATATCAGTGGGCCTCACACAATCCAAAAGTGTCCATCCAGTGTCCAAAAGTGTGTGCAGAGATTCAAAATCTCCCTTATCCTCTAGTCACTTTGGTCACAGCTGTGCCATCGAGCCTGTCACATAGCGCTCAGATATCAGTGGGCCACACACAATCCAAAAGTGTCCATCCAGTGTCCAAAAGTGTGTGCAGAGATTCAAAATCTCCCTTATCCTCTAGTCACTTTGGTCACAGCTGTGCCATCGAGCCTGTCACATAGCGCTCAGATATCAGTGGGCCTCACACAATCCAAAAGTGTCCATCCAGTGTCCAAAAGTGTGTGCAGAGATTCAAAATCTCCCTTATCCTCTAGTCACTTTGGTCACAGCTGTGCCATCGAGCCTGTCACATAGCGCTCAGATATCAGTGGGCCTCACACAATCCAAAAGTGTCCAGTGTCCAAAAGTGTGTGCAGAGATTCAAAATCTCCCTTATCCTCTAGTCACTTTGGTCACAGCTGTGCCATCGAGCCTTTCACATAGCACTCAGATATCAGTGGGCCTCACACAATCCAAAAGTGTCCATCCAGTGTCCAAAAGTGTGTGCAGAGATTCAAAATCTCCCTTATCCTCTAGTCACTTTGGTCACAGCTGTGCCATCGAGCCTGTCACATAGCGCTCAGATTTCAGTGGGCCTCACACAATCCAAAAGTGTCCATCCAGTTTCCAAAAGTGTGTGCAGAGATTCAAAATCTCCCTTATCCTCTAGTCACTTTGGTCACAGCTGTGCCATCGCGCCTGTCACATAGCGCTCAGATATCAGTGGGCCTCACACAATCCAAAAGTGTCCAGTGTCCAAAAGTGTGTGCAGAGATTCAAAATCTCCCTTATCCTCTAGTCACTTTGGTCACAGCTCTGCCATCGAGCCTGTCACATAGCGCTCAGATATCAGTGGGCCTCACACAATCCAAAAGTGTCCATCCAGTGTCCAAAAGTGTGTGCAGAGATTCAAAATCTCCCTTATCCTCTAGTCACTTTGGTCACAGCTGTGCCATCGAGCCTGTCACATAGCGCTCAGATATCAGTGGGCCTCACACAATCCAAAAGTGTCCAGTGTCCAAAAGTGTGTGCAGAGATTCAAAATCTCCCTTATCCTCTAGTCACTTTGGTCACAGCTGTGCCATCGAGCCTGTCACATAGCGCTCAGATATCAGTGGGCCTCACACAATCCAAAAGTGTCCATCCAGTGTCCAAAAGTGTGTGCAGAGATTCAAAATCTCCCTTATCCTCTAGTCACTTTGGTCACAGCTGTGCCATCGAGCCTGTCACATAGCGCTCAGATATCAGTGGGCCTCACACAATCCAAAAGTGTCCATCCATTGTCCAAAAGTGTGGGCAGAGATTCAAAATCTCCCTTATCCTCTAGTCACTTTGGTCACAGCTGTGCCATCGAGCCTGTCACATAGCGCTCAGATATCAGTGGGCCTCACACAATCCAAAAGTGTCCAGTGTCCAAAAGTGTGTGCAGAGATTCAAAATCTCCCTTATCCTCTAGTCACTTTGGTCACAGCTGTGCCATCGATCCTGTCACATAGCGCTCAGATATCAGTGGGCCTCACACAATCCAAAAGTGTCCATCCAGTGTCCAAAAGTGTGTGCAGAGATTCAAAATCTCCTTTATCCTCTAGTCACTTTGGTCACAGCTGTGCCATCGAGCCTGTCACATAGCGCTCAGATATCAGTGGGCCTCACACAATCCAAAAGTGTCCATCCAGTGTCCAAAAGTGTGTGCAGAGATTCAAAATCTCCCTTATCCTCTAGTCACTTTGGTCACAGCTGTGCCATCGAGCCTGTCACATAGCGCTCAGATATCAGTGGGCCTCACACAATCCAAAAGTGTCCATCCAGTGTCCAAAAGTGTGTGCAGAGATTCAAAATCTCCCTTATCCTCTAGTCACTTTGGTCACAGCTGTGCCATCGATCCTGTCACATAGCGCTCAGATATCAGTGGGCCTCACACAATCCAAAAGTGTCCATCCAGTGTCCAAAAGTGTGTGCATAGATTCAAAATCTCCCTTATCCTCTAGTCACTTTGGTCACAGCTGTGCCATCGAGCCTGTCACATAGCGCTCAGATATCAGTGGGCCTCACACAATCCAAAAGTGTCCATCCAGTGTCCAAAAGTGTGTGCAGAGATTCAAAATCTCCCTTATCCTCTAGTCACTTTGGTCACAGCTGTGCCATCGAGCCTGTCACATAGCGCTCAGATATCAGTGGGCCTCACACAATCCAAAAGTGTCCATCCAGTGTCCAAAAGTGTGTGCAGAGATTCAAAATCTCCCTTATCCTCTAGTCACTTTGGTCACAGCTGTGCCATCGAGCCTGTCACATAGCGCTCAGATATCAGTGGGCCTCACACAATCCAAAAGTGTCCATCCAGTGTCTAAAAGTGTGTGCAGAGATTCAAAATCTCCCTTATCCTCTAGTCACTTTGGTCACAGCTGTGCCATCGAGCCGGTCACATAGCGCTCAGATATCAGTGGGCCTCACACAATCCAAAAGTGTCCATCCATTGTCCAAAAGTGTGGGCAAAGATTCAAAATCTCCATTATCCTCTAGTCACTTTGGTCACAGCTGTGCCATCGAGCCTGTCACATAGCGCTCAGATATCAGTGGGCCTCACACAATCCAAAAGTGTCCAGTGTCTAAAAGTGTGTGCAGAGATTCAAAATTTCCCTTATCCTCTAGTCACTTTGGTCACAGCTGTGCCATCGAGCCTGTCACATAGCGCTCAGATATCAGTGGGCCTCACACAATCCAAAAGTGTCCATCCATTGTCCAAAAGTGTGGGCAGAGATTCAAAATCTCCCTTATCCTCTAGTCACTTTGGTCACAGCTGTGCCATCGAGCCTGTCACATAGCGCTCAGATATCAGTGGGCCTCACACAATCCAAAAGTGTCAAGTGTCCAAAAGTGTGTGCAGAGATTCAAAATCTCCCTTATCCTCTAGTCACTTTGGTCACAGCTGTGCCATCGATCCTGTCACATAGCGCTCAGATATCACTGGGCCTCACACAATCCAAAAGTGTCCATCCAGTGTCCAAAAGTGTGTGCAGAGATTCAAAATCTCCCTTATCCTCTCGTCACTTTGGTCACAGCTGTGCCATCGAGCCTGTCACATAGCGCTCAGATATCAGTGGGCCTCACACAATCCAAAAGTGTCCATCCAGTGTCCAAAAGTGTGTGCAGAGATTCAAAATCTCCCTTATCCTCTAGTCACTTTGGTCACAGCTGTGCCATCGAGCCTGTCACATAGCGCTCAGATATCAGTGGGCCTCACACAATCCAAAAGTGTCCATCCAGTGTCCAAAAGTGTGTGCAGAGATTAAAAATCTCCCTTATCCTCCAGTCACTTTGGTCACAGCTGTGCCATCGATCCTGTCACATAGCGCTCAGATATCAGTGGGCCTCACACAATCCAAAAGTGTCCATCCAGTGTCCAAAAGTGTGTGCATAGATTCAAAATCTCCCTTATCCTCTAGTCACTTTGGTCACAGCTGTGCCATCGAGCCTGTCACATAGCGCTCAGATATCAGTGGGCCTCACACAATCCAAAAGTGTCCATCCAGTGTCCAAAAGTGTGTGCAGAGATTCAAAATCTCCCTTATCCTCTAGTCACTTTGGTCACAGCTGTGCCATCGAGCCTGTCACATAGCGCTCAGATATCAGTGGGCCTCACACAATCCAAAAGTGTCCATCCAGTGTCCAAAAGTGTGTGCAGAGATTCAAAATCTCCCTTATCCTCTAGTCACTTTGGTCACAGCTGTGCCATCGAGCCTGTCACATAGCGCTCAGATATCAGTGGGCCTCAAACAATCCAAAAGTGTCCATCCAGTGTCCAAAAGTGTGTGCAGAGATTCAAAATCTCCCTTATCCTCTAGTCACTTTCGTCACAGCTGTGCCATCGAGCCTGTCACATAGCGCTCAGATATCAGTGGGCCTCACACAATCCAAAAGTGTCCATCCAGTGTCCAAAAGTGTATGCAGAGATTCAAAATCTCCCTTATCCTCTAGTCACTTTGGTCACAGCTGTGCCATCGAGCCTGTCACATAGCGCTCAGATATCAGTGGGCCTCACACAATCCAAAAGTGTCCATCCAGTGTCCAAAAGTGTGTGCAGAGATTCAAAATCTCCCTTATCCTCTAGTCACTTTGGTCACAGCTCTGCCATCGAGCCTGTCACATAGCGCTCAGATATCAGTGGGCCTCACACAATCCAAAAGTGTCCATCCAGTGTCCAAAAGTGTGTGCAGAGATTCAAAATCTCCCTTATCCTCTAGTCACTTTGGTCACAGCTGTGCCATCGAGCCTGTCACATAGCGCTCAGATATCAGTGGGCCTCACACAATCCAAAAGTGTCCATCCAGTGTCCAAAAGTGTGTGCAGAGATTCAAAATCTCCCTTATCCTCTAGTCACTTTGGTCACAGCTGTGCCATCGAGCCTGTCACATAGCGCTCAGATATCAGTGGGCCTCACACAATCCAAAAGTGTCCATCCATTGTCCAAAAGTGTGGGCAGAGATTCAAAATCTCCCTTATCCTCTAGTCACTTTGGTCACAGCTGTGCCATCGAGCCTGTCACATAGCGCTCAGATATCAGTGGGCCTCACACAATCCAAAAGTGTCCAGTGTCCAAAAGTGTGTGCAGAGATTCAAAATCTCCCTTATCCTCTAGTCACTTTGGTCACAGCTGTGCCATCGATCCTGTCACATAGCGCTCAGATATCACTGGGCCTCACACAATCCAAAAGTGTCCATCCAGTGTCCAAAAGTGTGTGCAGAGATTCAAAATCTCCCTTATCCTCTAGTCACTTTGGTCACAGCTGTGCCATCGAGCCTGTCACATAGCGCTCAGATATCAGTGGGCCTCACACAATCCAAAAGTGTCCAGTGTCCAAAAGTGTGTGCAGAGATTCAAAATCTCCCTTATCCTCTAGTCATTTTGGTCACAGCTGTGCCATCGAGCCTGTCACATAGCACTCAGATATCAGTCGGCCTCACACAATCCAAAAGTGTCCATCCAGTGTCCAAAAGTGTGTGCAGAGATTCAAAATCTCCCTTATCCTCTAGTCACTTTGGTCACAGCTGTGCCATCGAGCCTGTCACATAGCGCTCAGATATCAGTGGGCCTCACACAATCCAAAAGTGTCCATCCAGTGTCCAAAAGTGTGTGCAGAGATTCAAAATCTCCCTTATCCTCTAGTCACTTTGGTCACAGCTGTGCCATCGAGCCTGTCACATAGCGCTCAGATATCAGTGGGACTCACACAATCCAAAAGTGTCCATCCAGTGTCCAAAAGTGTGTGCAGAGATTCTAAATTTCCCTTATCCTCTAGTCACTTTGGTCAGAGCTGTGCCATCGAGCCTGTCACATAGCGCTCAGATATCAGTGGGCCTCACACAATCCAAAAGTGTCCATCCAGTGTCCAAAAGTGTGTGCAGAGATTCAAAATCTCCCTTATCCTCTAGTCACTTTGGTCACAGCTGTGCCATCGAGCCTGTCACATAGCGCTCAGATATCAGTGGGCCACACACAATCCAAAAGTGTCCATCCAGTGTCCAAAAGTGTGTGCAGAGATTCAAAATCTCCCTTATCCTCTAGTCACTTTGGTCACAGCTGTGCCATCGAGCCTGTCACATAGCGCTCAGATATCAGTGGGCCTCACACAATCCAAAAGTGTCCATCCAGTGTCCAAAAGTGTGTGCAGAGATTCAAAATCTCCCTTATCCTCTAGTCACTTTGGTCACAGCTGTGCCATCGAGCCTGTCACATAGCGCTCAGATATCAGTGGGCCTCACACAATCCAAAAGTGTCCAGTGTCCAAAAGTGTGTGCAGAGATTCAAAATCTCCCTTATCCTCTAGTCACTTTGGTCACAGCTGTGCCATCGAGCCTTTCACATAGCACTCAGATATCAGTGGGCCTCACACAATCCAAAAGTGTCCATCCAGTGTCCAAAAGTGTGTGCAGAGATTCAAAATCTCCCTTATCCTCTAGTCACTTTGGTCACAGCTGTGCCATCGAGCCTGTCACATAGCGCTCAGATTTCAGTGGGCCTCACACAATCCAAAAGTGTCCATCCAGTTTCCAAAAGTGTGTGCAGAGATTCAAAATCTCCCTTATCCTCTAGTCACTTTGGTCACAGCTGTGCCATCGCGCCTGTCACATAGCGCTCAGATATCAGTGGGCCTCACACAATCCAAAAGTGTCCAGTGTCCAAAAGTGTGTGCAGAGATTCAAAATCTCCCTTATCCTCTAGTCACTTTGGTCACAGCTCTGCCATCGAGCCTGTCACATAGCGCTCAGATATCAGTGGGCCTCACACAATCCAAAAGTGTCCATCCAGTGTCCAAAAGTGTGTGCAGAGATTCAAAATCTCCCTTATCCTCTAGTCACTTTGGTCACAGCTGTGCCATCGAGCCTGTCACATAGCGCTCAGATATCAGTGGGCCTCACACAATCCAAAAGTGTCCAGTGTCCAAAAGTGTGTGCAGAGATTCAAAATCTCCCTTATCCTCTAGTCACTTTGGTCACAGCTGTGCCATCGAGCCTGTCACATAGCGCTCAGATATCAGTGGGCCTCACACAATCCAAAAGTGTCCATCCAGTGTCCAAAAGTGTGTGCAGAGATTCAAAATCTCCCTTATCCTCTAGTCACTTTGGTCACAGCTGTGCCATCGAGCCTGTCACATAGCGCTCAGATATCAGTGGGCCTCACACAATCCAAAAGTGTCCATCCAGTGTCCAAAAGTGTGTGCAGAGATTCAAAATCTCCCTTATCCTCTAGTCACTTTGGTCACAGCTGTGCCATCGAGCCTGTCACATAGCGCTCAGATATCAGTGGGCCTCACACAATCCAAAAGTGTCCATCCAGTGTCCAAAAGTGTGTGCAGAGATTCTAAATTTCCCTTATCCTCTAGTCACTTTGGTCACAGCTGTGCCATCGAGCCTGTCACATAGCGCTCAGATATCAGTGGGCCTCACACAATCCAAAAGTGTCCATCCAGTGTCCAAAAGTGTGTGCAGAGATTCAAAATCTCCCTTATCCTCTAGTCACTTTGGTCACAGCTGTGCCATCGAGCCTGTCACATAGCGCTCAGATATCAGTGGGCCACACACAATCCAAAAGTGTCCATCCAGTGTCCAAAAGTGTGTGCAGAGATTCAAAATCTCCCTTATCCTCTAGTCACTTTGGTCACAGCTGTGCCATCGAGCCTGTCACATAGCGCTCAGATATCAGTGGGCCTCACACAATCCAAAAGTGTCCATCCAGTGTCCAAAAGTGTGTGCAGAGATTCAAAATCTCCCTTATCCTCTAGTCACTTTGGTCACAGCTGTGCCATCGAGCCTGTCACATAGCGCTCAGATATCAGTGGGCCTCACACAATCCAAAAGTGTCCAGTGTCCAAAAGTGTGTGCAGAGATTCAAAATCTCCCTTATCCTCTAGTCACTTTGGTCACAGCTGTGCCATCGAGCCTGTCACATAGCACTCAGATATCAGTGGGCCTCACACAATCCAAAAGTGTCCATCCAGTGTCCAAAAGTGTGTGCAGAGATTCAAAATCTCCCTTATCCTCTAGTCACTTTGGTCACAGCTGTGCCATCGAGCCTGTCACATAGCGCTCAGATATCAGTGGGCCTCACACAATCCAAAAGTGTCCATCCAGTTTCCAAAAGTGTGTGCAGAGATTCAAAATCTCGCTTATCCTCTAGTCACTTTGGTCACAGCTGTGCCATCGAGCCTGTCACATAGCGCTCAGATATCAGTGGGCCTCACACAATCCAAAAGTGTCCAGTGTCCAAAAGTGTGTGCAGAGATTCAAAATCTCCCTTATCCTCTAGTCACTTTGGTCACAGCTGTGCCATCGAGCCTGTCACATAGCGCTCAGATATCAGTGGGCCTCACACAATCCAAAAGTGTCCATCCAGTGTCCAAAAGTGTGTGCAGAGATTCAAAATCTCCCTTATCCTCTAGTCACTTTGGTCACAGCTGTGCCATCGAGCCTGTCACATAGCTCTCAGATATCAGTGGGCCTCACACAATCCAAAAGTGTCCATCCAGTGTCCAAAAGTGTGTGCAGAGATTCAAAATCTCCCTTATCCTCTAGTCACTTTGGTCACAGTTGTGCCATCGAGCCTGTCACATAGCGCTCAGATATCAGTGGGCCTCACACAATCCAAAAGTGTCCATCCAGTGTCCAAAAGTGTGTGCAGAGATTCAAAATCTCCCTTATCCTCTAGACACTTTGGTCACAGCTGTGCCATCGAGCCTGTCACATAGCGCTCAGATATCAGTGGGCCTCACACAATCCAAAAGTGTCCAGTGTCCAAAAGTGTGTGCAGAGATTCAAAATCTCCCTTATCCTCTAGTCACTTTGGTCACAGCTGTGCCATCGAGCCTGTCACATAGCGCTCAGATATCAGTGGGCCTCACACAATCCAAAAGTGTCCAGTGTCCAAAAGTGTGTGCAGAGATTCACAATCTCCCTTATCCTCTAGTCACTTTGGTCACAGCTGTGCCATCGAGCCTTTCACATAGCTCTCAGATATCAGTGGGCCTCAAACAATCCAAAAGTGTCCAGTGTCCAAAAGTGTGTGCAGAGATTCAAAATCTCCCTTATCCTCTAGTCACTTTGGTCACAGCTGTGCCATCGAGCCTGTCACATAGCGCTCAGATATCAGTGGGCCTCACACAATCCAAAAGTGTCCATCCAGTGTCCAAAAGTGTGTGCAGAGATTCAAAATCTCCCTTATCCTCTAGTCACTTTGGTCACAGCTGTGCCATCGAGCCTGTCACATAGAGCTCAGATATCAGTGGGCCTCACACAATCCAAAAGTGTCCATCCAGTGTCCAAAAGTGTGTGCAGAGATTCAAAATCTCCCTTATCCTCTAGTCACTTTGGTCACAGCTGTGCCATTGAGCCTGTCACATAGCGCTCAGATATCAGTGGGCCTCACACAATCCAAAAGTGTCCATCCAGTGTCCAAAAGTGTGTGCAGAGATTCAAAATCTCCCTTATCCTCTACTCACTTTGGTCACAGCTGTGCCATCGAGCCTGTCACATAGCGCTCAGATATCAGTGGGCCTCACACAATCCAAAAGTGTCCATCCAGTGTCCAAAAGTGTGTGCAGAGATTCAAAATCTCCCTTATCCTCTAGTCACTTTGGTCACAGCTGTGCCATCGAGCCTGTCACATAGCGCTCAGATATCAGTGTGCCTCACACAATCCAAAAGTGTCCATCAAGTGTCCAAAAGTGTGTGCAGAGATTCTAAATTTCCCTTATCCTCTAGTCACTTTGGTCACAGCTGTGCCATCGAGCCTGTCACATAGCGCTCAGATATCAGTGGGCCTCACACAATCCAAAAGTGTCCATCCAGTGTCCAAAAGTGTGTGCAGAGATTCAAAATCTCCCTTATCCTCTAGTCACTTTGGTCACAGCTGTGCCATCGAGCCTGTCACATAGCGCTCAGATATCAGTGGGCCACACACAATCCAAAAGTGTCCATCCAGTGTCCAAAAGTGTGTGCAGAGATTCAAAATCTCCCTTATCCTCTAGTCACTTTGGTCACAGCTGTGCCATCGAGCCTGTCACATAGCGCTCAGATATCAGTGGGCCTCACACAATCCAAAAGTGTCCATCCAGTGTCCAAAAGTGTGTGCAGAGATTCAAAATCTCCCTTATCCTCTAGTCACTCTGGTCACAGCTGTGCCATCGAGCCTGTCACATAGCGCTCAGATATCAGTGGGCCTCACACAATCCAAAAGTGTCCAGTGTCCAAAAGTGTGTGCAGAGATTCAAAATCTCCCTTATCCTCTAGTCACTTTGGTCACAGCTGTGCCATCGAGCCTGTCACATAGCACTCAGATATCAGTGGGCCTCACACAATCCAAAAGTGTCCATCCAGTGTCCAAAAGTGTGTGCAGAGATTCAAAATCTCCCTTATCCTCTAGTCACTTTGGTCACAGCTGTGCCATCGAGCCTGTCACATAGCGCTCAGATATCAGTGGGCCTCACACAATCCAAAAGTGTCCATCCAGTTTCCAAAAGTGTGTGCAGAGATTCAAAATCTCGCTTATCCTCTAGTCACTTTGGTCACAGCTGTGCCATCGAGCCTGTCACATAGCGCTCAGATATCAGTGGGCCTCACACAATCCAAAAGTGTCCAGTGTCCAAAAGTGTGTGCAGAGATTCAAAATCTCCCTTATCCTCTAGTCACTTTGGTCACAGCTGTGCCATCGAGCCTGTCACATAGCGCTCAGATATCAGTGGGCCTCACACAATCCAAAAGTGTCCATCCAGTGTCCAAAAGTGTGTGCAGAGATTCAAAATCTCCCTTATGCTCTAGTCACTTTGGTCACAGCTGTGCCATCGAGCCTGTCACATAGCGCTCAGATATCAGTGGGCCTCACACAATCCAAAAGTGTCCATCCAGTGTCCAAAAGTGTGTGCAGAGATTCAAAATCTCCCTTATCCTCTAGTCACTTTGGTCACAGCTGTGCCATCGAGCCTGTCACATAGCTCTCAGATATCAGTGGGCCTCACACAATCCAAAAGTGTCCATCCAGTGTCCAAAAGTGTGTGCAGAGATTCAAAATCTCCCTTATCCTCTAGTCACTTTGGTCACAGCTGTGCCATCGAGCCTGTCACATAGCGCTCAGATATCAGTGGGCCTCACACAATCCAAAAGTGTCCATCCAGTGTCCAAAAGTGTGTGCAGAGATTCAAAATCTCCCTTATCCTCTAGACACTTTGGTCACAGCTGTGCCATCGAGCCTGTCACATAGCGCTCAGATATCAGTGGGCCTCACACAATCCAAAAGTGTCCAGTGTCCAAAAGTGTGTGCAGAGATTCAAAATCTCCCTCATCCTCTAGTCACTTTAGTCACAGCTGTGCCATCGAGCCTGTCACATAGCGCTCAGATATCAGTGGGCCTCACACAATCCAAAAGTGTCCAGTGTCCAAAAGTGTGTGCAGAGATTCACAATCTCCCTTATCCTCTAGTCACTTTGGTCACAGCTGTGCCATCGAGCCTGTCACATAGCTCTCAGATATCAGTGGGCCTCACACAATCCAAAAGTGTCCAGTGTCCAAAAGTGTGTGCAGAGATTCAAAATCTCCCTTATCCTCTAGTCACTTTGGTCACAGCTGTGCCATCGAGCCTGTCACATAGCGCTCAGATATCAGTGGGCCTCACACAATCCAAAAGTGTCCATCCAGTGTCCAAAAGTGTGTGCAGAGATTCAAAATCTCCCTTATCCTCTAGTCACTTTGGTCACAGCTGTGCCATCGAGCCTGTCACATAGAGCTCAGATATCAGTGGGCCTCACACAATCCAATAGTGTCCATCCAGTGTCCAAAAGTGTGTGCAGAGATTCAAAATCTCCCTTATCCTCTAGTCACTTTGGTCACAGCTGTGCCATCGAGCCTGTCACATAGCGCTCAGATATCAGTGGGCCTCACACAATCCAAAAGTGTCCATCCAGTGTCCAAAAGTGTGTGCAGAGATTCAAAATCTCCCTTATCCTCTAGACACTTTGGTCACAGCTGTGCCATCGAGCCTGTCACATAGCGCTCAGATATCAGTGGGCCTCACACAATCCAAAAGTGTCCAGTGTCCAAAAGTGTGTGCAGAGATTCAAAATCTCCCTTATCCTCTAGTCACTTTGGTCACAGCTGTGCCATCGAGCCTGTCACATAGCGCTCAGATATCAGTGGGCCTCACACAATCCAAAAGTGTCCAGTGTCCAAAAGTGTGTGCAGAGATTCACAATCTCCCTTATCCTCTAGTCACTTTGGTCACAGCTGTGCCATCGAGCCTTTCACATAGCTCTCAGATATCAGTGGGCCTCACACAATCCAAAAGTGTCCAGTGTCCAAAAGTGTGTGCAGAGATTCAAAATCTCCCTTATCCTCTAGTCACTTTGGTCACAGCTGTGCCATCGAGCCTGTCACATAGCGCTCAGATATCAGTGGGCCTCACACAATCCAAAAGTGTCCATCCAGTGTCCAAAAGTGTGTGCAGAGATTCAAAATCTCCCTTATCCTCTAGTCACTTTGGTCACAGCTGTGCCATCGAGCCTGTCACATAGAGCTCAGATATCAGTGGGCCTCACACAATCCAAAAGTGTCCATCCAGTGTCCAAAAGTGTGTGCAGAGATTCAAAATCTCCCTTATCCTCTAGTCACTTTGGTCACAGCTGTGCCATTGAGCCTGTCACATAGCGCTCAGATATCAGTGGGCCTCACACAATCCAAAAGTGTCCATCCAGTGTCCAAAAGTGTGTGCAGAGATTCAAAATCTCCCTTATCCTCTACTCACTTTGGTCACAGCTGTGCCATCGAGCCTGTCACATAGCGCTCAGATATCAGTGGGCCTCACACAATCCAAAAGTGTCCATCCAGTGTCCAAAAGTGTGTGCAGAGATTCAAAATCTCCCTTATCCTCTAGTCACTTTGGTCACAGCTGTGCCATCGAGCCTGTCACATAGCGCTCAGATATCAGTGTGCCTCACACAATCCAAAAGTGTCCATCCAGTGTCCAAAAGTGTGTGCAGAGATTCTAAATTTCCCTTATCCTCTAGTCACTTTGGTCACAGCTGTGCCATCGAGCCTGTCACATAGCGCTCAGATATCAGTGGGCCTCACACAATCCAAAAGTGTCCATCCAGTGTCCAAAAGTGTGTGCAGAGATTCAAAATCTCCCTTATCCTCTAGTCACTTTGGTCACAGCTGTGCCATCGAGCCTGTCACATAGCGCTCAGATATCAGTGGGCCACACACAATCCAAAAGTGTCCATCCAGTGTCCAAAAGTGTGTGCAGAGATTCAAAATCTCCCTTATCCTCTAGTCACTTTGGTCACAGCTGTGCCATCGAGCCTGTCACATAGCGCTCAGATATCAGTGGGCCTCACACAATCCAAAAGTGTCCATCCAGTGTCCAAAAGTGTGTGCAGAGATTCAAAATCTCCCTTATCCTCTAGTCACTTTGGTCACAGCTGTGCCATCGAGCCTGTCACATAGCGCTCAGATATCAGTGGGCCTCACACAATCCAAAAGTGTCCAGTGTCCAAAAGTGTGTGCAGAGATTCAAAATCTCCCTTATCCTCTAGTCACTTTGGTCACAGCTGTGCCATCGAGCCTGTCACATAGCACTCAGATATCAGTGGGCCTCACACAATCCAAAAGTGTCCATCCAGTGTCCAAAAGTGTGTGCAGAGATTCAAAATCTCCCTTATCCTCTAGTCACTTTGGTCACAGCTGTGCCATCGAGCCTGTCACATAGCGCTCAGATATCAGTGGGCCTCACACAATCCAAAAGTGTCCATCCAGTTTCCAAAAGTGTGTGCAGAGATTCAAAATCTCGCTTATCCTCTAGTCACTTTGGTCACAGCTGTGCCATCGAGCCTGTCACATAGCGCTCAGATATCAGTGGGCCTCACACAATCCAAAAGTGTCCAGTGTCCAAAAGTGTGTGCAGAGATTCAAAATCTCCCTTATCCTCTAGTCACTTTGGTCACAGCTGTGCCATCGAGCCTGTCACATAGCGCTCAGATATCAGTGGGCCTCACACAATCCAAAAGTGTCCATCCAGTGTCCAAAAGTGTGTGCAGAGATTCAAAATCTCCCTTATCCTCTAGTCACTTTGGTCACAGCTGTGCCATCGAGCCTGTCACATAGCTCTCAGATATCAGTGGGCCTCACACAATCCAAAAGTGTCCATCCAGTGTCCAAAAGTGTGTGCAGAGATTCAAAATCTCCCTTATCCTCTAGTCACTTTGGTCACAGCTGTGCCATCGAGCCTGTCACATAGCGCTCAGATATCAGTGGGCCTCACACAATCCAAAAGTGTCCAGTGTCCAAAAGTGTGTGCAGAGATTCACAATCTCCCTTATCCTCTAGTCACTTTGGTCACAGCTGTGCCATCGAGCCTGTCACATAGCTCTCAGATATCAGTGGGCCTCACACAATCCAAAAGTGTCCAGTGTCCAAAAGTGTGTGCAGAGATTCAAAATCTCCCTTATCCTCTAGTCACTTTGGTCACAGCTGTGCCATCGAGCCTGTCACATAGCGCTCAGATATCAGTGGGCCTCACACAATCCAAAAGTGTCCATCCAGTGTCCAAAAGTGTGTGCAGAGATTCAAAATCTCCCTTATCCTCTAGTCACTTTGGTCACAGCTGTGCCATCGAGCCTGTCACATAGAGCTCAGATATCAGTGGGCCTCACACAATCCAAAAGTGTCCATCCAGTGTCCAAAAGTGTGTGCAGAGATTCAAAATCTCCCTTATCCTCTAGTCACTTTGGTCACAGCTGTGCCATCGAGCCTGTCACATAGCGCTCAGATATCAGTGGGCCTCACACAATCCAAAAGTGTCCATCCATTGTCCAAAAGTGTGGGCAGAGATTCAAAATCTCCCTTATCCTCTAGTCACTTTGGTCACAGCTGTGCCATCGAGCCTGTCACATAGCGCTCAGATATCAGTGGGCCTCACACAATCCAAAAGTGTCAAGTGTCCAAAAGTGTGTGCAGAGATTCAAAATCTCCCTTATCCTCTAGTCACTTTGGTCACAGCTGTGCCATCGATCCTGTCACATAGCGCTCAGATATCACTGGGCCTCACACAATCCAAAAGTGTCCATCCAGTGTCCAAAAGTGTGTGCAGAGATTCAAAATCTCCCTTATCCTCTAGTCACTTTGGTCACAGCTGTGCCATCGAGCCTGTCACATAGCGCTCAGATATCAGTGGGCCTCACACAATCCAAAAGTGTCCATCCAGTGTCCAAAAGTGTGTGCAGAGATTCAAAATCTCCCTTATCCTCTAGTCACTTTGGTCACAGCTGTGCCATCGAGCCTGTCACATAGCGCTCAGATATCAGTGGGCCTCACACAATCCAAAAGTGTCCATCCAGTGTCCAAAAGTGTGTGCAGAGATTCAAAATCTCCCTTATCCTCCAGTCACTTTGGTCACAGCTGTGCCATCGATCCTGTCACATAGCGCTCAGATATCAGTGGGCCTCACACAATCCAAAAGTGTCCATCCAGTGTCCAAAAGTGTGTGCAGAGATTCAAAATCTCCCTTATCCTCTAGTCACTTTGGTCACAGCTGTGCCATCGAGCCTGTCACATAGCGCTCAGATATCAGTGGGCCTCACACAATCCAAAAGTGTCCATCCATTATCCAAAAGTGTGGGCAGAGATTCAAAATCTCCCTTATCCTCTAGTCACTTTGGTCACAGCTGTGCCATCGAGCCTGTCACATAGCGCTCAGATATCAGTGGGCCTCACACAATCCAAAAGTGTCCAGTGTCCAAAAGTGTGTGCAGAGATTCAAAATCTCCCTTATCCTCTAGTCACTTTGGTCACAGCTGTGCCATCGATCCTGTCACATAGCGCTCAGATATCAGTGGGCCTCACACAATCCAAAAGTGTCCATCCAGTGTCCAAAAGTGTATGCAGAGATTCAAAATCTCCCTTATCCTCTAGTCACTTTGGTCACAGCTGTGCCATCGAGCCTGTCACATAGCGCTCAGATATCAGTGGGCCTCACACAATCCAAAAGTGTCCATCCAGTGTCCAAAAGTGTGTGCAGAGATTCAAAATCTCCCTTATCCTCTAGTCACTTTGGTCACAGCTCTGCCATCGAGCCTGTCACATAGCGCTCAGATATCAGTGGGCCTCACACAATCCAAAAGTGTCCATCCAGTGTCCAAAAGTGTGTGCAGAGATTCAAAATCTCCCTTATCCTCTAGTCACTTTGGTCACAGCTGTGCCATCGAGCCTGTCACATAGCGCTCAGATATCAGTGGGCCTCACACAATCCAAAAGTGTCCATCCAGTGTCCAAAAGTGTGTGCAGAGATTCAAAATCTCTCTTATCCTCTAGTCACTTTGGTCACAGCTGTGCCATCGAGCCTGTCACATAGCGCTCAGATATCAGTGGGCCTCACACAATCCAAAAGTGTCCATCCATTGTCCAAAAGTGTGGGCAGAGATTCAAAATCTCCCTTATCCTCTAGTCACTTTGGTCACAGCTGTGCCATCGAGCCTGTCACATAGCGCTCAGATATCAGTGGGCCTCACACAATCCAAAAGTGTCCAGTGTCCAAAAGTGTGTGCAGAGATTCAAAATCTCCCTTATCCTCTAGTCACTTTGGTCACAGCTGTGCCATCGATCCTGTCACATAGCGCTCAGATATCACTGGGCCTCACACAATCCAAAAGTGTCCATCCAGTGTCCAAAAGTGTGTGCAGAGATTCAAAATCTCCCTTATCCTCTAGTCACTTTGGTCACAGCTGTGCCATCGAGCCTGTCACATAGCGCTCAGATATCAGTGGGCCTCACACAATCCAAAAGTGTCCAGTGTCCAAAAGTGTGTGCAGAGATTCAAAATCTCCCTTATCCTCTAGTCACTTTGGTCACAGCTGTGCCATCGAGCCTGTCACATAGCGCTCAGATATCAGTGGGCCTCACACAATCCAAAAGTGTCCATCCAGTGTCCAAAAGTGTGTGCAGAGACTCAAAATCTCCCTTATCCTCTAGTCACTTTGGTCACAGCTGTGCCATCGAGCCTGTCACATAGCGCTCAGATATCAGTGGGCCTCACACAATCCAAAAGTGTCCATCCAGTGTCCAAAAGTGTGTGCAGAGATTCAAAATCTCCCTTATCCTCTAGTCACTTTGGTCACAGCTGTGCCATCGAGCCTGTCACATAGCGCTCAGATATCAGTGGGCCTCACACAATCCAAAAGTGTCCATCCAGTGTCCAAAAGTGTGTGCAGAGATTCTAAATTTCCCTTATCCTCTAGTCACTTTGGTCAGAGCTGTGCCATCGAGCCTGTCACATAGCGCTCAGATATCAGTGGGCCTCACACAATCCAAAAGTGTCCATCCAGTGTCCAAAAGTGTGTGCAGAGATTCAAAATCTCCCTTATCCTCTAGTCACTTTGGTCACAGCTGTGCCATCGAGCCTGTCACATAGCGCTCAGATATCAGTGGGCCACACACAATCCAAAAGTGTCCATCCAGTGTCCAAAAGTGTGTGCAGAGATTCAAAATCTCCCTTATCCTCTAGTCACTTTGGTCACAGCTGTGCCATCGAGCCTGTCACATAGCGCTCAGATATCAGTGGGCCTCACACAATCCAAAAGTGTCCATCCAGTGTCCAAAAGTGTGTGCAGAGATTCAAAATCTCCCTTATCCTCTAGTCACTTTGGTCACAGCTGTGCCATCGAGCCTGTCACATAGCGCTCAGATATCAGTGGGCCTCACACAATCCAAAAGTGTCCAGTGTCCAAAAGTGTGTGCAGAGATTCAAAATCTCCCTTATCCTCTAGTCACTTTGGTCACAGCTGTGCCATCGAGCCTGTCACATAGCACTCAGATATCAGTGGGCCTCACACAATCCAAAAGTGTCCATCCAGTGTCCAAAAGTGTGTGCAGAGATTCAAAATCTCCCTTATCCTCTAGTCACTTTGGTCACAGCTGTGCCATCGAGCCTGTCACATAGCGCTCAGATATCAGTGGGCCTCACACAATCCAAAAGTGTCCATCCAGTTTCCAAAAGTGTGTGCAGAGATTCAAAATCTCCCTTATCCTCTAGTCACTTTGGTCACAGCTGTGCCATCGAGCCTGTCACATAGCGCTCAGATATCAGTGGGCCTCACACAATCCAAAAGTGTCCAGTGTCCAAAAGTGTGTGCAGAGATTCAAAATCTCCCTTATCCTCTAGTCACTTTGGTCACAGCTGTGCCATCGAGCCTGTCACATAGCGCTCAGATATCAGTGGGCCTCACACAATCCAAAAGTGTCCATCCAGTGTCCAAAAGTGTGTGCAGAGATTCAAAATCTCCCTTATCCTCTAGTCACTTTGGTCACAGCTGTGCCATCGAGCCTGTCACATAGCGCTCAGATATCAGTGGGCCTCACACAATCCAAAAGTGTCCAGTGTCCAAAAGTGTGTGCAGAGATTCAAAATCTCCCTTATCCTCTAGTCACTTTGGTCACAGCTGTGCCATCGAGCCTGTCACATAGCGCTCAGATATCAGTGGGCCTCACACAATCCAAAAGTGTCCATCCAGTGTCCAAAAGTGTGTGCAGAGATTCAAAATCTCCCTTATCCTCTAGTCACTTTGGTCACAGCTGTGCCATCGAGCCTGTCACATAGCGCTCAGATATCAGTGGGCCTCACACAATCCAAAAGTGTCCATCCAGTGTCCAAAAGTGTGTGCAGAGATTCAAAATCTCCCTTATCCTCCAGTCACTTTGGTCACAGCTGTGCCATCGATCCTGTCACATAGCGCTCAGATATCAGTGGGCCTCACACAATCCAAAAGTGTCCATCCAGTGTACAAAAGTGTGTGCAGAGATTCAAAATCTCCCTTATCCTCTAGTCACTTTGGTCACAGCTGTGCCATCGAGCCTGTCACATAGCGCTCAGATATCAGTGGGCCTCACACAATCCAAAAGTGTCCATCCATTATCCAAAAGTGTGGGCAGAGATTCAAAATCTCCCTTATCCTCTAGTCACTTTGGTCACAGCTGTGCCATCGAGCCTGTCACATAGCGCTCAGATATCAGTGGGCCTCACACAATCCAAAAGTGTCCAGTGTCCAAAAGTGTGTGCAGAGATTCAAAATCTCCCTTATCCTCTAGTCACTTTGGTCACAGCTGTGCCATCGATCCTGTCACATAGCGCTCAGATATCAGTGGGCCTCACACAATCCAAAAGTGTCCATCCAGTGTCCAAAAGTGTATGCAGAGATTCAAAATCTCCCTTATCCTCTAGTCACTTTGGTCACAGCTGTGCCATCGAGCCTGTCACATAGCGCTCAGATATCAGTGGGCCTCACACAATCCAAAAGTGTCCATCCAGTGTCCAAAAGTGTGTGCAGAGATTCAAAATCTCCCTTATCCTCTAGTCACTTTGGTCACAGCTCTGCCATCGAGCCTGTCACATAGCGCTCAGATATCAGTGGGCCTCACACAATCCAAAAGTGTCCATCCAGTGTCCAAAAGTGTGTGCAGAGATTCAAAATCTCCCTTATCCTCTAGTCACTTTGGTCACAGCTGTGCCATCGAGCCTGTCACATAGCGCTCAGATATCAGTGGGCCTCACACAATCCAAAAGTGTCCATCCAGTGTCCAAAAGTGTGTGCAGAGATTCAAAATCTCCCTTATCCTCTAGTCACTTTGGTCACAGCTGTGCCATCGAGCCTGTCACATAGCGCTCAGATATCAGTGGGCCTCACACAATCCAAAAGTGTCCATCCAGTGTCCAAAAGTGTGGGCAGAGATTCAAAATCTCCCTTATCCTCTAGTCACTTTGGTCACAGCTGTGCCATCGAGCCTGTCACATAGCGCTCAGATATCAGTGGGCCTCACACAATCCAAAAGTGTCCAGTGTCCAAAAGTGTGTGCAGAGATTCAAAATCTCCCTTATCCTCTAGTCACTTTGGTCACAGCTGTGCCATCGATCCTGTCACATAGCGCTCAGATATCACTGGGCCTCACACAATCCAAAAGTGTCCATCCAGTGTCCAAAAGTGTGTGCAGAGATTCAAAATCTCCCTTATCCTCTAGTCACTTTGGTCACAGCTGTGCCATCGAGCCTGTCACATAGCGCTCAGATATCAGTGGGCCTCACACAATCCAAAAGTGTCCAGTGTCCAAAAGTGTGTGCAGAGATTCAAAATCTCCCTTATCCTCTAGTCACTTTGGTCACAGCTGTGCCATCGAGCCTGTCACATAGCGCTCAGATATCAGTGGGCCTCACACAATCCAAAAGTGTCCATCCAGTGTCCAAAAGTGTGTGCAGAGATTCAAAATCTCCCTTATCCTCTAGTCACTTTGGTCACAGCTGTGCCATCGAGCCTGTCACATAGCGCTCAGATATCAGTGGGCCTCACACAATCCAAAAGTGTCCATCCAGTGTCCAAAAGTGTGTGCAGAGATTCAAAATCTCCCTTATCCTCTATGCAAATTGCCTCTTCAGAAAGAAAGAGGACTTTTACTCTACAGCGCCACCTATTGGTAGTAGCGATCCTACAAGTCACAATCAACCCTTTAACGAGTCTTGTAGTATGACTTAGGATACAAGCCAAATCAGAATCTCAATTTGCAGACACGGTGTTTCGAGCTGTTGGCTCTCGTCAGTGCAAAGTATGAGATCTGATTTGGCAAGGTGAGAGGCTCTGGACTAGGGTCTAAGAAGTAAGGTTTCTCCTTGCGGAGAGTGACATGCCAGCTGTGGCTTGTCAAGGTAAGGAGACTTATTCGCCGTGCAATGCTCCTCTGGGAAAATAATATGCAAATTGCCTCTTCAGAAAGAAAGAGGACTTTTACTCTACAGCGCCACCTATTGGTAGTAGCGATCCTACAAGTCACAATCAACCCTTTAACGAGTCTTGTAGTATGAGTTTTAAAGGGTTGATTGTGACTTGTAGGATCGCTACTACCAATAGGTGGCGCTGTAGAGTAAAAGTCCTCTTTCTTTCTGAAGAGGCAATTTGCATATTATTTTCCCAGAGGAGCATTGCACGGCGAATAAGTCTCCTTACCTTGACAAGCCACAGCTGGCATGTCACTCTCCGCAAGGAGAAACCTTACTTCTTAGACCCTTATCCTCTAGTCACTTTGGTCTCAGCTGTGCCATCGAGCCTGTCACATAGCGCTCAGATATCAGTGGGCCTCACACAATCCAAAAGTGTCCATCCCGTGTCCAAAAGTGTGTGCAGAGATTCTAAATTTCCCTTATCCTCTAGTCACTTTGGTCAGAGCTGTGCCATCGAGCCTGTCACATAGCGCTCAGATATCAGTGGGCCTCACACAATCCAAAAGTGTCCATCCAGTGTCCAAAAGTGTGTGCAGAGATTCAAAATCTCCCTTATCCTCTAGTCACTTTGGTCACAGCTGTGCCATCGAGCCTGTCACATAGCGCTCAGATATCAGTGGGCCACACACAATCCAAAAGTGTCCATCCAGTGTCCAAAAGTGTGTGCAGAGATTCAAAATCTCCCTTATCCTCTAGTCACTTTGGTCACAGCTGTGCCATCGAGCCTGTCACATAGCGCTCAGATATCAGTGGGCCTCACACAATCCAAAAGTGTCCATCCAGTGTCCAAAAGTGTGTGCAGAGATTCAAAATCTCCCTTATCCTCTAGTCACTTTGGTCACAGCTGTGCCATCGAGCCTGTCACATAGCGCTCAGATATCAGTGGGCCTCACACAATCCAAAAGTGTCCAGTGTCCAAAAGTGTGTGCAGAGATTCAAAATCTCCCTTATCCTCTAGTCACTTTGGTCACAGCTGTGCCATCGAGCCTGTCACATAGCACTCAGATATCAGTGGGCCTCACACAATCCAAAAGTGTCCATCCAGTGTCCAAAAGTGTGTGCAGAGATTCAAAATCTCCCTTATCCTCTAGTCACTTTGGTCACAGCTGTGCCATCGAGCCTGTCACATAGCGCTCAGATATCAGTGGGCCTCACACAATCCAAAAGTGTCCATCCAGTTTCCAAAAGTGTGTGCAGAGATTCAAAATCTCCCTTATCCTCTAGTCACTTTGGTCACAGCTGTGCCATCGAGCCTGTCACATAGCGCTCAGATATCAGTGGGGCTCACACAATCCAAAAGTGTCCAGTGTCCAAAAGTGTGTGCAGAGATTCAAAATCTCCCTTATCCTCTAGTCACTTTGGTCACAGCTGTGCCATCGAGCCTGTCACATAGCGCTCAGATATCAGTGGGCCTCACACAATCCAAAAGTGTCCATCCAGTGTCCAAAAGTGTGTGCAGAGATTCAAAATCTCCCTTATCCTCTAGTCACTTTGGTCACAGCTGTGCCATCGAGCCTGTCACATAGCGCTCAGATATCAGTGGGCCTCACACAATCCAAAAGTGTCCAGTGTCCAAAAGTGTGTGCAGAGTTTCAAAATCTCCCTTATCCTCTAGTCACTTTGGTCACAGCTGTGCCATCGAGCCTGTCACATAGCGCTCAGATATCAGTGGGCCTCACACAATCCAAAAGTGTCCATCCAGTGTCCAAAAGTGTGTGCAGAGATTCAAAATCTCCCTTATCCTCTAGTCACTTTGGTCACAGCTGTGCCATCGAGCCTGTCACATAGCGCTCAGATATCAGTGGGCCTCACACAATCCAAAAGTGTCCATCCAGTGTCCAAAAGTGTGTGCAGAGATTCAAAATCTCCCTTATCCTCTAGTCACTTTGGTAACAGCTGTGCCATCGAGCCTGTCACATAGCGCTCAGATATCAGTGGGCCTCACACAATCCAAAAGTGTCCATCCAGTGTCCAAAAGTGTGTGCAGAGATTCTAAATTTCCCTTATCCTCTAGTCACTTTGGTCACAGCTGTGCCATCGAGCCTGTCACATAGCGCTCAGATATCAGTGGGCCTCACACAATCCAAAAGTGTCCATCCAGTGTCCAAAAGTGTGTGCAGAGATTCAAAATCTCCCTTATCCTCTAGTCACTTTGGTCACAGCTGTGCCATCGAGCCTGTCACATAGCGCTCAGATATCAGTGGGCCACACACAATCCAAAAGTGTCCATCCAGTGTCCAAAAGTGTGTGCAGAGATTCAAAATCTCCCTTATCCTCTCGTCACTTTGGTCACAGCTGTGCCATCGAGCCTGTCACATAGCGCTCAGATATCAGTGGGCCTCACACAATCCAAAAGTGTCCAGTGTCCAAAAGTGTGTGCAGAGATTCAAAATCTCCCTTATCCTCTAGTCACTTTGGTCACAGCTGTGCCATCGAGCCTGTCACATAGCACTCAGATATCAGTGGGCCTCACACAATCCAAAAGTGTCCATCCAGTGTCCAAAAGTGTGTGCAGAGATTCAAAATCTCCCTTATCCTCTAGTCACTTTGGTCACAGCTGTGCCATCGAGCCTGTCACATAGCGCTCAGATATCAGTGGGCCTCACACAATCCAAAAGTGTCCATCCAGTTTCCAAAAGTGTGTGCAGAGATTCAAAATCTCGCTTATCCTCTAGTCACTTTGGTCACAGCTGTGCCATCGAGCCTGTCACATAGCGCTCAGATATCAGTGGGCCTCACACAATCCAAAAGTGTCCAGTGTCCAAAAGTGTGTGCAGAGATTCAAAATCTCCCTTATCCTCTAGTCACTTTGGTCACAGCTGTGCCATCGAGCCTGTCACATAGCGCTCAGATATCAGTGGGCCTCACACAATCCAAAAGTGTCCATCCAGTGTCCAAAAGTGTGTGCAGAGATTCAAAATCTCCCTTATCCTCTAGTCACTTTGGTCACAGCTGTGCCATCGAGCCTGTCACATAGCTCTCAGATATCAGTGGGCCTCACACAATCCAAAAGTGTCCATCCAGTGTCCAAAAGTGTGTGCAGAGATTCAAAATCTCCCTTATCCTCTAGTCACTTTGGTCACAGCTGTGCCATCGAGCCTGTCACATAGCGCTCAGATATCAGTGGGCCTCACACAATCCAAAAGTGTCCATCCAGTGTCCAAAAGTGTGTGCAGAGATTCAAAATCTCCCTTATCCTCTAGACACTTTGGTCACAGCTGTGCCATCGAGCCTGTCACATAGCGCTCAGATATCAGTGGGCCTCACACAATCCAAAAGTGTCCAGTGTCCAAAAGTGTGTGCAGAGATTCACAATCTCCCTTATCCTCTAGTCACTTTGGTCACAGCTGTGCCATCGAGCCTGTCACATAGCGCTCAGATATCAGTGGGCCTCACACAATCCAAAAGTGTCCAGTGTCCAAAAGTGTGTGCAGAGATTCACAATCTCCCTTATCCTCTAGTCACTTTGGTCTCAGCTGTGCCATCGAGCCTGTCACATAGCTCTCAGATATCAGTGGGCCTCACACAATCCAAAAGTGTCCAGTGTCCAAAAGTGTGTGCAGAGATTCAAAATCTCCCTTATCCTCTAGTCACTTTGGTCACAGCTGTGCCATCGAGCCTGTCACATAGCGCTCAGATATCAGTGGGCCTCACACAATCCAAAAGTGTCCATCCAGTGTCCAAAAGTGTGTGCAGAGATTCAAAATCTCCCTTATCCTCTAGTCACTTTGGTCACAGCTGTGCCATCGAGCCTGTCACATAGAGCTCAGATATCAGTGGGCCTCACACAATCCAAAAGTGTCCATCCAGTGTCCAAAAGTGTGTGCAGAGATTCAAAATCTCCCTTATCCTCTAGTCACTTTGGTCACAGCTGTGCCATTGAGCCTGTCACATAGCGCTCAGATATCAGTGGGCCTCACACAATCCAAAAGTGTCCATCCAGTGTCCAAAAGTGTGTGCAGAGATTCAAAATCTCCCTTATCCTCTACTCACTTTGGTCACAGCTGTGCCATCGAGCCTGTCACATAGCGCTCAGATATCAGTGGGCCTCACACAATCCAAAAGTGTCCATCCAGTGTCCAAAAGTGTGTGCAGAGATTCAAAATCTCCCTTATCCTCTAGTCACTTTGGTCACAGCTGTGCCATCGAGCCTGTCACATAGCGCTCAGATATCAGTGGGCCTCACACAATCCAAAAGTGTCCATCCAGTGTCCAAAAGTGTGTGCAGAGATTCTAAATTTCCCTGATCCTCTAGTCACTTTGGTCACAGCTGTGCCATCGAGCCTGTCACATAGCGCTCAGATATCAGTGGGCCTCACACAATCCAAAAGTGTCCATCCAGTGTCCAAAAGTGTGTGCAGAGATTCAAAATCTCCCTTATCCTCTAGTCACTTTGGTCACAGCTGTGCCATCGAGCCTGTCACATAGCGCTCAGATATCAGTGGGCCACACACAATCCAAAAGTGTCCATCCAGTGTCCAAAAGTGTGTGCAGAGATTCAAAATCTCCCTTATCCTCTAGTCACTTTGGTCACAGCTGTGCCATCGAGCCTGTCACATAGCGCTCAGATATCAGTGGGCCTCACACAATCCAAAAGTGTCCATCCAGTGTCCAAAAGTGTGTGCAGAGATTCAAAATCTCCCTTATCCTCTAGTCACTTTGGTCACAGCTGTGCCATCGAGCCTGTCACATAGCGCTCAGATATCAGTGGGCCTCACACAATCCAAAAGTGTCCAGTGTCCAAAAGTGTGTGCAGAGATTCAAAATCTCCCTTATCCTCTAGTCACTTTGGTCACAGCTGTGCCATCGAGCCTGTCACATAGCACTCAGATATCAGTGGGCCTCACACAATCCAAAAGTGTCCATCCAGTGTCCAAAAGTGTGTGCAGAGATTCAAAATCTCCCTTATCCTCTAGTCACTTTGGTCACAGCTGTGCCATCGAGCCTGTCACATAGCGCTCAGATATCAGTGGGCCTCACACAATCCAAAAGTGTCCATCCAGTTTCCAAAAGTGTGTGCAGAGATTCAAAATCTCGCTTATCCTCTAGTCACTTTGGTCACAGCTGTGCCATCGAGCCTGTCACATAGCGCTCAGATATCAGTGGGCCTCACACAATCCAAAAGTGTCCAGTGTCCAAAAGTGTGTGCAGAGATTCAAAATCTCCCTTATCCTCTAGTGACTTTGGTCACAGCTGTGCCATCGAGCCTGTCACATAGCGCTCAGATATCAGTGGGCCTCACACAATCCAAAAGTGTCCATCCAGTGTCCAAAAGTGTGTGCAGAGATTCAAAATCTCCCTTATCCTCTAGTCACTTTGGTCACAGCTGTGCCATCGAGCCTGTCACATAGCTCTCAGATATCAGTGGGCCTCACACAATCCAAAAGTGTCCATCCAGTGTCCAAAAGTGTGTGCAGAGATTCAAAATCTCCCTTATCCTCTAGTCACTTTGGTCACAGCTGTGCCATCGAGCCTGTCACATAGCGCTCAGATATCAGTGGGCCTCACACAATCCAAAAGTGTCCATCCAGTGTCCAAAAGTGTGTGCAGAGATTCAAAATCTCCCTTATCCTCTAGACACTTTGGTCACAGCTGTGCCATCGAGCCTGTCACATAGCGCTCAGATATCAGTGGGCCTCACACAATCCAAAAGTGTCCAGTGTCCAAAAGTGTGTGCAGAGATTCAAAATCTCCCTCATCCTCTAGTCACTTTGGTCACAGCTGTGCCATCGAGCCTGTCACATAGCGCTCAGATATCAGTGGGCCTCACACAATCCAAAAGTGTCCAGTGTCCAAAAGTGTGTGCAGAGATTCACAATCTCCCTTATCCTCTAGTCACTTTGGTCACAACTGTGCCATCGAGCCTGTCACATAGCTCTCAGATATCAGTGGGCCTCACACAATCCAAAAGTGTCCAGTGTCCAAAAGTGTGTGCAGAGATTCAAAATCTCCCTTATCCTCTAGTCACTTTGGTCACAGCTGTGCCATCGAGCCTGTCACATAGCGCTCAGATATCAGTGGGCCTCACACAATCCAAAAGTGTCCATCCAGTGTCCAAAAGTGTGTGCAGAGATTCAAAATCTCCCTTATCCTCTAGTCGCTTTGGTCACAGCTGTGCCATCGAGCCTGTCACATAGAGCTCAGATATCAGTGGGCCTCACACAATCCAAAAGTGTCCATCCAGTGTCCAAAAGTGTGTGCAGAGATTCAAAATCTCCCTTATCCTCTAGTCACTTTGGTCACAGCTGTGCCATTGAGCCTGTCACATAGCGCTCAGATATCAGTGGGCCTCACACAATCCAAAAGTGTCCATCCAGTGTCCAAAAGTGTGTGCAGAGATTCAAAATCTCCCTTATCCTCTACTCACTTTGGTCACAGCTGTGCCATCGAGCCTGTCACATAGCGCTCAGATATCAGTGGGCCTCACACAATCCAAAAGTGTCCATCCAGTGTCCAAAAGTGTGTGCAGAGATTCAAAATCTCCCTTATCCTCTAGTCACTTTGGTCACAGCTGTGCCATCGAGCCTGTCACATAGCGCTCAGATATCAGTGGGCCTCACACAATCCAAAAGTGTCCATCCAGTGTCCAAAAGTGTGTGCAGAGATTCAAAATCTCCCTTATCCTCTAGTCACTTTGGTCACAGCTGTGCCATCGAGCCTGTCACATAGCGCTCAGATATCAGTGGGCCTCACACAATCCAAAAGTGTCCATCCAGTGTCCAAAAGTGTGTGCAGAGATTCAAAATCTCCCTTATCCTCTTGTCACTTTGGTCACAGCTGTGCCATCGAGCCTGTCACATAGCGCTCAGATATCAGTGGGCCTCACACAATCCAAAAGTGTCCAGTGTCCAAAAGTGTGTGCAGAGATTCACAATCTCCCTTATCCTCTAGTCACTTTGGTCACAGCTGTGCCATCGAGCCTATCACATAGCGCTCAGATATCAGTGGGCCTCACACAATCCAAAAGTGTCCATCCAGTGTCCAAAAGTGTGTGCAGAGATTCAAAATCTCCCTTATCCTCTAGTCACTTTGGTCACAGCTGCGCCATCGAGCCTGTCACATAGCGCTCAGATATCAGTGGGCCTCACACAATCCAAAAGTGTCCATCCAGTGTCCAAAAGTGTGTGCAGAGATTCAAAATCTCCCTTATCCTCTAGTCACTTTGGTCACAGCTGTGCCATCGAGCCTGTCACATAGCGCTCAGATATCAGTGGGCCTCACACAATCCAAAAGTGTCCATCCAGTGTCCAAAAGTGTGTGCAGAGATTCAAAATCTCCCTTATCCTCTAGTCACTTTGGTCACAGCTGTGCCATCGAGCCTGTCACATAGCGCTCAGATATCAGTGGGCCTCACACAATCCAAAAGTGTCCAGTGTCCAAAAGTGTGTGTGTAGAGATTCAAAATCTCCCTTATCCTCTAGTCACTTTGGTCACAGCTGTGCCATCGAGCCTGTCACATAGCGCTCAGATATCAGTGGGCCTCACACAATCCAAAAGTGTCCATCCAGTGTCCAAAAGTGTGTGCAGAGATTCAAAATCTCCCTTATCCTCTAGTCACTTTGGTCACAGCTGTGCCATCGAGCCTGTCACGTAGCGCTCAGATATCAGTGGGCCTCACACAATCCAAAAGTGTCCATCCAGTGTCCAAAAGTGTGTGCAGAGATTCAAAATCTCCCTTATCCTCTAGTCACTTTGGTCACAGCTGTGCCATCGAGCCTGTCACATAGCGCTCAGATATCAGTGGGCCTCACACAATCCAAAAGTGTCCAGTGTCCAAAAGTGTGTGCAGAGATTCACAATCTCCCTTATCCTCTAGTCACTTTGGTCACAGCTGTGAAATCGAGCCTGTCACATAGCACTCAGATATCAGTGGGCCTCACACAATCCAAAAGTGTCCAGTGTCCAAAAGTGTGTGCAGAGATTCAAAATCTCCCTTATCCTCTAGTCACTTTGGTCACAGCTGTGCCATCTAGCCTGTCACATAGCGCTCAGATATCAGTGGGCCTCACACAATCCAAAAGTGTCCATCCAGTGTCCAAAAGTGTGTGCAGAGATTCAAAATCTCCCTTATCCTCTAGTCACTTTGGTCACAGCTGTGCCATCCAGCCTGTCACATAGCGCTCAGATATCAGTGGGCCTCACACAATCCAAAAGTGTCCATCCAGTGTCCAAAAGTGTGTGCAGAGATTCAAAATCTCCCTTATCCTCTAGTCACTTTGGTCACAGCTGTGCCATCGAGCCTGTCACATAGCGCTCAGATATCAGTGGGCCTCACACAATCCAAAAGTGTCCATCCAGTGTCCAAAAGTGTGTGCAGAGATTCAAAATCTCCCTTATCCTCTAGTCACTTTGGTCACAGCTGTGCCATCGAGCCTGTCACATAGCGCTCAGATATCAGTGGGCCTCACACAATCCAAAAGTGTCCATCCAGTGTCCAAAAGTGTGTGCAGAGATTCAAAATCTCCCTTATCCTCTAGTCACTTTGGTCACAGCTGTGCCATCGAGCCTGTCACATAGCGCTCAGATATCAGTGGGCCTCACACAATCCAAAAGTGTCCAGTGTCCAAAAGTGTGTGCAGAGATTCAAAATCTCTCTTATCCTCTAGTCACTTTGGTCACAGCTGTGCCATCGAGTCTGTCACATAGCGCTCAGATATCAGTGGGCCTCACACAATCCAAAAGTGTCCATCCAGTGTCCAAAAGTGTGTGCAGAGATTCAAAATCTCCCTTATCCTCTAGTCACTTTGGTCACAGCTGTGCCATCGAGCCTGTCACATAGCGCTCAGATATCAGTGGGCCTCACACAATCCAAAAGTGTCCATCCAGTGTCAAAAAGTGTGTGCAGAGATTCAAAATCTCCCTTATCCTCTAGTCACTTTGGTCACAGCTGTGCCATCGAGCCTGTCACATAGCGCTCAGATATCAGTGGGCCTCACACAATCCAAAAGTGTCCAGTGTCTAAAAGTGTGTGCAGAGATTCAAAATTTCCCTTATCCTCTAGTCACTTTGGTCACAGCTGTGCCATCGAGCCTGTCACATAGCGCTCAGATATCAGTGGGCCTCACACAATCCAAAAGTGTCCATCCAGTGTCCAAAAGTGTGTGCAGAGATTCACAATCTCCCTTATCCTCTAGTCACTTTGGTCACAGCTGTGCCATCGAGCCTGTCACATAGAGCTCAGATATCAGTGGGCCTCACACAATCCAAAAGTGTCCATCCAGTGTCCAAAAGTGTGTGCAGAGATTCAAAATCTCCCTTATCCTCTAGTCACTTTGGTCACAGCTGTGCCATCGAGCCTGTCACATAGCGCTCAGATATCAGTGGGCCTCACACAATCCAAAAGTGTCCAGTGTCCAAAAGTGTGTGCAGAGATTCAAAATCTCCCTTATCCTCTAGTCACTTTGGTCACAGCTGTGCCATCGAGCCTGTCACATAGCGCTCAGATATCAGTGGGCCTCACACAATCCAAAAGAGTCCATCCAGTGTCCAAAAGTGTGTGCAGAGATTCAAAATCTCCCTTATCCTCTAGTCACTTTGGTCACAGCTGTGCCATCGAGCCTGTCACATAGCGCTCAGATATCAGTGGGCCTCACATAATCCAAAAGTGTCCATCCAGTGTCCAAAAGTGTGTGCAGAGATTCAAAATCTCCCTTATCATCTAGTCACTTTGCTCACAGCTGTGCCATCGAGCCTGTCACATAGCGCTCAGATATCAGTGGGCCTCACACAATCCAAAAGTGTCCATCCAGTGTCCAAAAGTGTGTGCAGAGATTCAAAATCTCCCTTATCCTCTAGACACTTTGGTCACAGCTGTGCCATCGAGCCTGTCACATAGCGCTCAGATATCAGTGGGCCTCACACAATCCAAAAGTGTCCAGTGTCCAAAAGTGTGTGCAGAGATTCAAAATCTCCCTTATCCTCTAGTCACTTTGGTCACAGCTGTGCCATCGAGCCTGTCACATAGCACTCAGATATCAGTGGGCCTCACACAATCCAAAAGTGTCAAGTGTCCAAAAGAGTGTGCAGAGATTCACAATCTCCCTTATCCTCTAGTCACTTTGGTCACAGCTGTGCCATCGAGCCTGTCACATAGCGCTCAGATATCAGTGGGCCTCACACAATCCAAAAGTGTCCAGTGTCCAAAAGTGTGTGCAGAGATTCAAAATCTCCCTTATCCTCTAGTCACTTTGGTCACAGCTGTGCCATCGAGCCTGTCACATAGCGCTCAGATATCAGTGGGCCTCACACAATCCAAAAGTGTCCATCCAGTGTCCAAAAGTGTGTGCAGAGATTCAAAATCTCCCTTATCCTCTAGTCACTTTGGTCACAGCTGTGCCATCGAGCCTGTAACATAGCGCTCAGATATCAGTGGGCCTCACACAATCCAAAAGTGTCCATCCAGTGTCCAAAAGTGTGTGCAGAGATTCAAAATCTCCCTTATCCTCTAGTCACTTTGGTCACAGCTGTGCCATCGATCCTGTCACATAGCGCTCAGATATCAGTGGGCCTCACACAATCCAAAAGTGTCCATCCAGTGTCCAAAAGTGTGTGCAGAGATTCAAAATCTCCCTTATCCTCTAGTCACTTTGGTCACAGCTGTGCCATCGAGCCTGTCACATAGCGCTCAGATATCAGTGGGCCTCACACAATCCAAAAGTGTCCAGTGTCCAAAAGTGTGTGCAGAGATTCAAAATCTCCCTTATCCTCTAGTCACTTTGGTCACAGCTGTGCCATCGAGCCTGTCACATAGCGCTCAGATATCAGTGGGCCTCACACAATCCAAAAGTGTCCAGTGTCCAAAAGTGTGTGCAGAGATTCAAAATCTCCCTTATCCTCTAGTCACTTTGGTCACAGCTGTGCCATCGAGCCTGTCACATAGCGCTCAGATATCAGTGGGCCTCACACAATCCAAAAGTGTCCATCCAGTGTCCAAAAGTGTGTGCAGAGATTCAAAATCTCCCTTATCCTCTAGTCACTTTGGTCACAGCTGTGCCATCGAGCCTGTCACATAGCGCTTAGATATCAGTGGGCCTCACACAATCCAAAAGCGTCCAGTGTCCAAAAGTGTGTGCAGAGATTCAAAATCTCCCTTATCCTCTAGTCACTTTGGTCACAGCTGTGCCATCTATCCTGTCACATAGCGCTCAGATATCAGTGGGCCTCACACAATCCAAAAGTGTCCATCCAGTGTCCAAAAGTGTGTGCAGAGATTCAAAATCTCCCTTATCCTCTAGTCACTTTGGTCACAGCTGTGCCATCGAGCCTGTCACATAGCGCTCAGATATCAGTGGGCCTCACACAATCCAAAAGTGTCCAGTGTCCAAAACTGTGTGCAGAGATTCAAAATCTCCCTTATCCTCTAGTCACTTTGGTCACAGCTGTGCCATCGAGCCTGTCACATAGCGCTCAGATATCAGTGGGCCTCACACAATCCAAAAGTGTCCATCCAGTGTCCAAAAGTGTGTGCAGAGATTCAAAATCTCCCTTATCCTCTAGTCACTTTGGTCACAGCTGTGCCATCGAGCCTGTCACATAGCACTCAGATATCAGTGGGCCTCACACAATCCAAAAGTGTCCATCCAGTGTCCAAAAGTGTGTGCAGAGATTCAAAATCTCCCTTATCCTCTAGTCACTTTGGTCACAGCTGTGCCATCGAGCCTGTCACATAGTGCTCAGATATCAGTGGGCCTCACACAATCCAAAAGTGTCCATCCAGTGTCCAAAAGTGTGTGCAGAGATTCAAAATCTCCCTTATCCTCTAGTCACTTTGGTCACAGCTGTGCCATCGAGCCTGTCACATAGCGCTCAGATATCAGTGGGCCTCACACAATCCAAAAGTGTCCAGTGTCCAAAAGTGTGTGCAGAGATTCAAAATCTCCCTTATCCTCTAGTCACTTTGGTCACAGCTGTGCCATCGAGCCTGTCACATAGCGCTCAGTTATCAGTGGGCCTCACACAATCCAAAAGTGTCCATCCAGTGTCCAAAAGTGTGTGCAGAGATTCAAAATCTCCCTTATCCTCTAGTCACTTTGGTCACAGCTGTGCCATCGAGCCTGTCACATAGCACTCAGATATCAGTGGGCCTCACACAGTCCAAAAGTGTCCATCCAGTGTCCAAAAGTGTGTGCAGAGATTCAAAATCTCCCTTAACCTCTAGTCACTTTGGTCACAGCTGTGCCATCGAGCCTGTCACATAGCACTCAGATATCAGTGGGCCTCACACAATCCAAAATTGTCCATCCAGTGTCCAAAAGTGTGTGCAGAGATTCAAAATCTCCCTTATCCTCTAGTCACTTTGGTCACAGCTGTGCCATCGAGCCTTTCACATAGCGCTCAGATATCAGTGGGCCTCACACAATCCAAAAGTGTCCATCCAGTGTCCAAAAGTGTGTGCAGAGATTCAAAATCTCCCTTATCCTCTAGTCACTTTGGTCACAGCTGTGCCATCGAGCCTGTCACATAGCGCTCAGATATCAGTGGGCCTCACACAATCCAAAAGTGTCCATCCAGTGTCCAAAAGTGTGTGCAGAGATTCAAAATCTCCCTTATCCTCTAGTCACTTTGGTCACAGCTGTGCCATCGAGCCTGTCACATAGCGCTCAGATATCAGTGGGCCTCACACAATCCAAAAGTGTCCATCCAGTGTCCAAAAGTGTGTGCAGAGATTCAAAATCTCCCTTATCCTCTAGTCACTTTGGTCACAGCTGTGCCATCGAGCCTGTCACATAGCGCTCAGATATCAGTGGGCCTCACACAATCCAAAAGTGTCCATCCAGTGTCCAAAAGTGTGTGCAGAGATTCAAAATCTCCCTTATCCTCTAGTCACTTTGGTCACAGCTGTGCCATCGAGCCTGTCACATAGCGCTCAGATATCAGTGGGCCTCACACAATCCAAAAATGTCCAGTGTCCAAAAGTGTGTGCAGAGATTCAAAATCTCCCTTATCCTCTAGTCACTTTGGTCACAGCTGTGCCATCGAGCCTGTCACATAGAGCTCAGATATCAGTGGGCCTCACACAATCCAAAAGTGTCCATCCAGTGTCCAAAAGTGTGTGCAGAGATTCAAAATCTCCCTTATCCTCTAGTCACTTTGGTCACAGCTGTGCCATCGAGCCTGTCACATAGCGCTCAGATATCAGTGGGCCTCACACAATCCAAAAGTGTCCAGTGTCCAAAAGTGTGTGCAGAGATTCACAATCTCCCTTATCCTCTAGTCACTTTGGTCACAGCTGTGCCATCGAGCCTGTCACATAGCGCTCAGATATCAGTGGGCCTCACACAATCCAAAAGTGTCCATCCAGCGTCCAAAAGTGTGTGCAGAGATTCAAAATCTCCCTTATCCTCTAGTCACTTTGGTTACAGCTGTGCCATCGAGCCTGTCACATAGCGCTCAGATATCAGTGGGCCTCACACAATCCAAAAGTGTCCAGTGTCCAAAAGTGTGTGCAGAGATTCAAAATCTCCCTTATCCTCTAGTCACTTTGGTCACAGCTGTGCCATCGAGCCTGTCACATAGCGCTCAGATATCAGTGGGCCTCACACAATCCAAAAGTGTCCATCCAGTGTCCAAAAGTGTGTGCAGAGATTCAAAATCTCCCTTATCCTCTAGTCACTTTGGTCACAGCTGTGCCATCGAGCCTGTCACATAGCGCTCAGATATCAGTGGGCCTCACACAATCCAAAAGTGTCCAGTGTCCAAAATTGTGTGCAGAGATTCAAAATCTCCCTTATCCTCTAGTCACTTTGGTCACAGCTGTGCCATCGAGCCTGTCACATAGAGCTCAGATATCAGTGGGCCTCACACAATCCAAAAGTGTCCATCCAGTGTCCAAAAGTGTGTGCAGAGATTCAAAATCTCCCTTATCCTCTAGTCACTTTGGTCACAGCTGTGCCATCGAGCCTGTCACATAGCGCTCAGATATCAGTGGGCCTCACACAATCCAAAAGTGTCCAGTGTCCAAAAGTGTGTGCAGAGATTCACAATCTCCCTTATCCTCTAGTCACTTTGGTCACAGCTGTGCCATCGAGCCTGTCACATAGCGCTCAGATATCAGTGGGCCTCACACAATCCAAAAGTGTCCATCCAGTGTCCAAAAGTGTGTGCAGAGATTCAAAATCTCCCTTATCCTCTAGTCACTTTGGTCACAGCTGTGCCATCGAGCCTGTCACATAGCGCTCAGATATCAGTGGGCCTCACACAATCCAAAAGTGTCCAGTGTCCAAAAGTGTGTGCAGAGATTCAAAATCTCCCTTATCCTCTAGTCACTTTGGTCACAGCTGTGCCATCGAGCCTGTCACATAGCGCTCAGATATCAGTGGGCCTCACACAATCCAAAAGTGTCCAGTGTCCAAAAGTGTGTGCAGAGATTCACAATCTCCCTTATCCTCTAGTCACTTTGGTCACAGCTGTGCCATCGAGCCTGTCACATAGCGCTCAGATATCAGTGGGCCTCACACAATCCAAAAGTGTCCAGTGTCCAAAAGTGTGTGCAGAGATTCAAAATCTCCCTTATCCTCTAGTCACTTTGGTCACAGCTGTGCCATCGAGCCTGTCACATAGCGCTCAGATATCAGTGGGCATCACACAATCCAAAAGTGTCCAGTGTCCAAAAGTGTGTGCAGAGATTCACAATCTCCCTTATCCTCTAGTCACTTTGGTCACAGCTGTGCCATCGAGCCTGTCACATAGCGCTCAGATATCAGTGGGCCTCACACAATCCAAAAGTGTCCATCCAGTGTTCAAAAGTGTGTGCAGAGATTCAAAATCTCCCTTATCCTCTAGTCACTTTGGTCACAGCTGTGCCATCAAGCCTGTCACATAGCGCTCAGATATCAGTGGGCCTCACACAATCCAAAAGTGTCCAGTGTCCAAAAGTGTGTGCAGAGATTCACAATCTCCCTTATCCTCTAGTCACTTTGGTCACAGCTGTGCCATCGAGCCTGTCACATAGCGCTCAGATATCAGTGGGCCTCACACAATCCAAAAGTGTCCAGTGTCCAAAAGTGTGTGCAGAGATTCAAAATCTCCCTTATCCTCTAGTCACTTTGGTCAGAGCTGTGCCATCGAGCCTGTCACATAGCGCTCAGATATCAGTGGGCCTCACACAATCCAAAAGTGTCCAGTGTCCAAAAGTGTGTGCAGAGATTCACAATCTCCCTTATCCTCTAGTCACTTTGGTCACAGCTGTGCCATCGAGCCTGTGCCATCGAGCTGAGCCATCGAGCCTGTCACATAGCGCTCAGATATCAGTGGGCCTCACACAATCCAAAAGTGTCCAGTGTCCAAAAGTGTGTGCAGAGATTCACAATCTCCCTTATCCTCTAGTCACTTTGGTCACAGCTGTGCCATCGAGCCTGTCACATAGCGCTCAGATATCAGTGGGCCTCACACAATCCAAAAGTGTCCAGTGTCCAAAAGTGTGTGCAGAGATTCACAATCTCCCTTATCCTCTAGTCACTTTGGTCACAGCTGTGCCATCGAGCCTGTCATATAGCGCTCAGATATCAGTGGGCCTCACACAATCCAAAAGTGTCCAGTGTCCAAAAGTGTGTGCAGAGATTCAAAATCTCCCTGATCCTCTAGTCACTTTGGTCACAGTTGTGCCATCGAGCCTGTCACATAGCGTTCAGATATCAGTGGGCCTCACACAATCCAAAAGTGTCCATCCAGTGTCCAAAAGTGTGTGCAGAGATTCAAAATCTCCCTTATCCTCTAGTTACTTTGGTCACAGCTGTGCCATCGAGCCTGTCACATAGCGCTCAGATATCAGTGGGCCTCACACAATCCAAAAGTGTCCATCCAGTGTCCAAAAGTGTGTGCAGAGATTCAAAATCTCCCTTATCCTCTAGTCACTTTGGTCACAGCTGTGCCATCGAGCCTGTCACATAGCGCTCAGATATCAGTGGGCCTCACACAATCCAAACGTGTCCATCCAATGTCCAAAAGTGTGTGCAGAGATTCAAAATCTCCCTTATCCTCTAGTCACTTTGGTCACAGCTGTGCCATCGAGCCTGTCACATAGCGCTCAAATATCAGTGGGCCTCACACAATCCAAAAGTGTCCATCCAGTGTCCAAAAGTGTGTGCAGAGATTCAAAATCTCCCTTATCCTCTAGTCACTTTGGTCACAGTTGTGCCATCGAGCCTGTCACATAGCGCTCAGATATCAGTGGGCCTCACACAATCCAAAAGTGTCCATCCAGTGTCCAAAAGTGTGTGCAGAGATTCAAAATCTCCCTTATCCTCTAGTCACTTTGGTCACAGCTGTGCCATCGAGCCTGTCACATAGCGCTCAGATATCAGTGGGCCTCACACAATCCAAAAGTGTCCATCCAGTGTCCAAAAGTGTGTGCATAGATTCAAAATCTCCCTTATCCTCTAGTCACTTTGGTCACAGTTGTGCCATCGAGCCTGTCACATAGCGCTCAGATATCAGTGGGCCTCACACAATCCAAAAGTGTCCATCCAGTGTCCAAAAGTATGTGCAGAGATTCAAAATCTCCCTTATCCTCTAGTCACTTTGGTCACAGCTGTGCCATCGAGCCTGTCACATAGCGCTCAGATATCAGTGGGCCTCACACAATCCAAAAGTGTCCATCCAGTGTCCAAAAGTGTGTGCAGAGATTCAAAATCTCCCTTATCCTCTAGTCACTTTGGTCACAGCTGTGCCATCGAGCCTGTCACATAGCGCTCAGATATCAGTGGGCCTCACACAATCCAAAAGTGTCCATCCAGTGTCCAAAAGTGTGTGCAGAGATTCAAAATCTCCCTTATCCTCTAGTCACTTTGGTCACAGCTGTGCCATCGAGCCTGTCACATAGCGCTCAGATATCAGTGGGCCTCACACAATCCAAAAGTGTCCATCCAGTGTCCAAAAGTGTGTGCAGAGATTCAAAATCTCCCTTATCCTCTAGTCACTTTGGTCACAGCTGTGCCATCGAGCCTGTCACATAGCGCTCAGATATCAGTGGGCCTCACACAATCCAAAAGTGTCCATCCAGTGTCCAAAAGTGTGTGCAGAGATTCAAAATCTCCCTTATCCTCTAGTCACTTTGGTCACAGCTGTGCCATCGAGCCTGTCACATAGCGCTCAGATATCAGTGGGCCTCACACAATCCAAAAGTGTCCATCCAGTGTCCAAAAGTGTGTGCAGAGATTCAAAATCTCCCTTATCCTCTAGTCACTTTGGTCACAGCTGTGCCATCGAGCCTGTCACATAGCGCTCAGATTTCAGTGGGCCTCACACAATCCAAAAGTGTCCATCCAGTGTCCAAAAGTGTGTGCAGAGATTCAACATCTCCCTTATCCTCTAGTCACTTTGGTCACAGCTGTGCCATCGAGCCTGTCACATAGCACTCAGATATCAGTGGGCCTCACACAATCCAAAAGTGTCCATCCAGTGTCCAAAAGTGTGTGCAGAGATTCAAAATCACCCTTATCCTCTAGTCACTTTGGTCACAGCTGTGCCATCGAGCCTGTCACATAGCGCTCAGATATCAGTGGGCCTCACACAATCCAAAAGTGTCCATCCAGTGTCCAAAAGTGTGTGCAGAGATTCAAAATCTCCCTTATCCTCTAGTCACTTTGGTCACAGCTGTGCCATCGAGCCTGTCACATAGCGCTCAGATATCAGTGGGCCTCACACAATCCAAAAGTGTCCATCCAGTGTCCAAAAGTGTGTGCAGAGATTCAAAATCTCCCTTATCCTCTAGTCACTTTGGTCACAGCTGTGCCATCGAGCCTGTCACATAGCGCTCAGATATCAGTGGGCCTCACACAATCCAAAAGTGTCCAGTGTCCAAAAGTGTGTGCAGAGATTCAAAATCTCCCTTATCCTCTAGTCACTTTGGTCACAGCTGTGCCATCGAGCCTGTCACATAGCGCTCAGATATCAGTGGGCCTCACACAATCCAAAAGTGTCCATCCAGTGTCCAAAAGTGTGTGCAGAGATTCAAAATCTCCCTTATCCTCTAGTCACTTTGGTCACAGCTGTGCCATCGAGCCTGTCACATAGCACTCAGATATCAGTGGGCCTCACACAATCCAAAAGTGTCCATCCAGTGTCCAAAAGTGTGTGCAGAGATTCAAAATCTCCCTTATCCTCTTGTCACTTTGGTCACAGCTGTGCCATCGAGCCTGTCACATAGCGCTCAGATATCAGTGGGCCTCACACAATCCAAAAGTGTCCATCCAGTGTCCAAAAGTGTGTGCAGAGATTCAAAATCTCCCTTATCCTCTAGTCACTTTGGTCACAGCTGTGCCATCGAGCCTGTCACATAGCGCTCAGATATAAGTGGGCCTCACACATTCCAAAAGTGTCCATCCAGTGTCCAAAAGTGTGTGCAGAGATTCAAAATCTCCCTTATCCTCTAGTCACTTTGGTCACAGCTGTGCCATCAAGCCTGTCACATAGCGCTCAGATATCAGTGGGCCTCACACAATCCAAAAGTGTCCAGTGTCCAAAAGTGTGTGCAGAGATTCACAATCTCCCTGATCCTCTAGTCACTTTGGTCACAGCTGTGCCATCGAGCCTGTCACATAGCGCTCAGATATCAGTGGGCCTCACACAATCCTAAAGTGTCCATCCAGTGTCCAAAAGTGTGTGCAGAGATTCAAAATCTCCCTTATCCTCTAGTCACTTTGGTCACAGCTGTGCCATCGAGCCTGTCACATAGCGCTCAGATATCAGTGGGCCTCACACAATCCAAAAGTGTCCAGTGTCCAAAAGTGTGTGCAGAGATTCAAAATCTCCCTTATCCTCTAGTCACTTTGGTCACAGCTGTGCCATCGAGCCTGTCACATAGCGCTCAGATATCAGTGGGCCTCACTCAATCCAAAAGTGTCCATCCAGTGTCCAAAAGTGTGTGCAGAGATTCAAAATCTCCCTTATCCTCTAGTCACTTTGGTCACAGCTGTGCCATCGAGCCTGTCACATAGCGCTCAGATATCAGTGGGCCTCACACAATCCAAAAGTGTCCATCCAGTGTCCAAAAGTGTGTGCAGAGATTCAAAATCTCCCTTATCCTCTAGTCACTTTGGTCACAGCTGTGCCATCGAGCCTGTCACATAGCGCTCAGATATCAGTGGGCCTCACACAATCCAAACGTGTCCATCCAATGTCCAAAAGTGTGTGCAGAGATTCAAAATCTCCCTTATCCTCTAGTCACTTTGGTCACAGCTGTGCCATCGAGCCTGTCACATAGCGCTCAGATATCACTGGGCCTCACACAATCCAAAAGTGTCCATCCAGTGTCCAAAAGTGTGTGCAGAGATTCAAAATCTCCCTTATCCTCTAGTCACTTTGGTCACAGCTGTGCCATCGAGCCTGTCACATAGCGCTCAGATATCAGTGGGCCTCACACAATCCAAAAGTGTCCATCCAGTGTCCAAAAGTGTGTGCAGAGATTCAAAATCTCCCTTATCCTCTAGTCACTTTGGTCACAGCTGTGCCATCGAGCCTGTCACATAGCGCTCAGATATCAGTGGGCCTCACACAATCCAAAAGTGTCCATCCAATGTCCAAAAGTGTGTGCAGAGATTCAAAATCTCCCTTATCCTCTAGTCACTTTGGTCACAGCTGTGCCATCGAGCCTGTCACATAGCGCTCAGATATCAGTGGGCCTCACACAATCCAAAAGTGTCCATCCAGTGTCCAAAAGTGTGTGCAGAGATTCAAAATCTCCCTTATCCTCTAGTCACTTTGGTCACAGCTGTGCCATCGAGCCTGTCACATAGCGCTCAGATATCAGTGGGCCTCACACAATCCAAAACTGTCCACTGTCCACAAGTGTGTGCAGAAATTCTAAATCTCCCCTGTCCTATAGACACCTTGTACCTTGTTTTACATTACTATATAGTTTGTTGGATTTTGTCTACATTTCTACGAAAAATGAGGAAGTCTGGTGGAAGAGGCCGTGGAATTGGGCGGGGGTTGGCAGCTGGTAATGATGGTGTTGGTGGTGGATCTGATGGTAGTGGCAAGAGCAAAATAGGACCGAATGCAGGAGGTGCTGACCCTGCGTCATCGTCTGGCTACATAAGGCCTCGAACACTTAGTTTTCTAGGAGTTGGCAAACCGCTTTTAAAGCCAGAGCATCAGGAAAAAGTTTTGTCTTACATTGCTGACTCAGCCTCCAGCTCTATCGCCTCCTCTTCTTCAGTTATAAAAAGTAAAAGCACTGAGTCGTCATTGGAGGCTCATGTTCATGAACCACACCTTTCCTTGTGTCCTTCACCCCAACCAAGATTGAAGGATGACGCAGGCCATACTACTGATTACTCCATGGAGCTGTTTTCACATACCATGCCTGGATTATCAAGTGAAATGGTGAATTACCCAGCCCAAGATGAATCTGACATGGAGTGCACTGATGCACAGCCGCTGATGGATGATTCTGCTGGTACATTCACTCAGAGCACTACATTGTCCTCGCAGTGTACAGAGCCAGATTCTGACCCTGATGAGACTCAGGTGCCCCTTCCCGCACACTATACCACCATACACGGCGACACAGAGGAAGGTGCACATGACATAGAAGAGGAGGTGATGGATGACCCAGTTGTTGACCCAGATTGGCATCCATTGGGGGAAGAGGGTGCTGCTTCCAATAGCTCAGATGAGGAGCATCCACAGCAGACATCGACATCGCAACAGCTGTTATCTGGCAGGCCCGGAGCACTCCAAAGACAGGTTCCAAACATCAAAAGAGTTGCTGGACAGCTTGTCCAGAGGGTCAAAAGATCACAGCGTGCTAGGCCGCAAAATGTCTGCCAAAGTAGGAAGAGTGCAGTGTGGCACTTTTTTGAACAAAATCCTCATGATCAGGCCAAGGTTATCTGTAAGAAGTGCGCAAAGACCTTTAGCCGAGGGAAAAATCTGAAAAATTTGAATACCAGTTGCATGCTTAGGCCTGTTTCACACTTCCGTTTTTTCAAATCCGTCAAAATCCGTTGGTTTCCGGAAAAAAACGGATCCGCCATTTTTTGCAGGATCCGTTTTTTTGTCCCATAGACTTCCATTAGTGGTTACCGCGGATCCGTCAAAAAAACGGATCCGTTTTTTTAAAAACGGATCCGTTTGCATCAGTTTCCGTCAAAAAACGGAAACGGATCCGTTTGGCGGACACAAAAACGGAAGTGTGAAACAGGCCTTAGACATTTAACCAGCATGCACTTGCAAGCGTGGACACAACACCAAACCTCAAGTGCCACATGTGCAACTGATCACAACGAAGGTAGTCAGCAACGCTACATTGTTTCCCCCACTGTAAGCCCACCGGTTAGCACAGCAGCAAATGTTGAGGTGTCGTTGCAAGACCACAGCAGTCAGGGAATCCCACTGTTATATCAACAAAAGACTGATTCTAGGCCATCAGAAAGAACACCAACTCCATCACCATCATCAACCCTCTCTCAGTCCGCCCTGTCCACCGCTACTTCCACCATATGCAGCTCTCAAGTCCAGCTCACCCTCCCAGACACTATGAGTAGGTCAAGAAAGTACTCAGTCTCTCAACCGCGTACACTGGGTTTGAACGCCCACATTGCCAAACTAATCTCGTTTGAGATGATGCCCTTTTGGTTGGTGGAAAGCACAGCTTTCCGCGAACTCATGGCCTATGCAGTACCACGCTATGACCTACCCAGTCGCCACTTCTTCTCTCGCAAAGCCATCCCAACCCTCCACCATCATGTGAAAGACCGCATTGTCCATGCACTCAAGCAGTCAGTGAGCGGAAAGGTGCACCTCACAACTGATGCATGGTCCAGTCGGCATGGCCAGGGCCGTTACGTGTCCATCACTGCACACTGGGTTAATGTGGTGGATGCAGGGTCCACAGGGGACAGCGGTGGTGGGACAGTGCTGCCTAGCCCACGGTATAGGAAACAGTTGGCTGTAGGCATTCGACCCTCCTCCTCCTCCTCCAGAAGCGAAAGCTCGTCCACAGAGCGCAGTCGTACGAGCACTCCATCTGCAGCTGCCACTGTTGCACACGATGTGTCCCCCTATCGAGCAGCTAGTGGAAAGCATCAGCAGGCTGTGTTGCAGATGATGTGTTTGGGCGACAGACACACCGCCGAGGTGCTGGCCGAATACTTGAAGCGACAAACTGAGTCATGGCTGGGCAGTGTACATCTTGAGGCAGGCAAGGTAGTTAGTGATAACGGCCGTAATTTTGTGGCAGCCATAGCCCTTTCAAAACTCAGCCACATACCTTGCTTGGCTCACACCTTGAACCTGGTGGTGCAGTGCTTCCTCAAAAATTATCCGGAGTTAACAGCCCTGCTCCAGAAGGTGCGAAGACTGTGCGCGCACATCCGCCGGACGCCTGTACACTCCGTTCGTATGCAGAAGCTGCAGCGATTGCTCCACCTTCCCAACCACCGCCTCATTATCGACATTGCAACAAGGTGGAACTCCACCCTGCACATGGTGGAGCGGCTGTGCGAGCAGAGGCAGGCCATAATGCATTTGGGGGAGGATACAAGGCCAGGCACTTTGAGAGCAGACATGGAGTTGACAGGTGTGCAGTGGTCGAAGCTGAAAGACCTTTGTAAAGTCCTTCAGTGTTTTGAGGAATGCACACGGCTGGTAAGCGCAGACGACGCCATCCTAAGCATGAGCATCCCACTTATGCGTCTGCTCATGCAAACTTTGACGCACCTTAAGGAGCAGGCGTCTGCAGCCTATGTTGATGAGGAGGAAGAGGAGGAGGGAATCCTTGATGACATTCAGCCATTGTCTGCTCAGGGACCTCTCCTGGACAAGGTGGAGGAAGAAGAGGAGGAGGAGGATGATGATGGGGATGATTACTTAGGGGAGGAGGATGCATCTCGTGGGGCAAGTGAAAATGTTGGCGTGGCAAGGTCTGGTACAGGGTTTGTGCGTGACTGGAGGGATGTGGATTTGCCAGAAAGTGCTCCTCCACCCAGCACTCGCAGTGCATCATTGACACCGGGAACATTGGCCCACATGTCAGATTATGCCTTGCGGATCCTAAAAAGGGACCCCCGCTTTGCCAAAATGATGAACGATGACGACTACTGGTTGGCCAGCATCCTGGATCCACGCTATAAAGGCAAATTACAAAACATCATGCCACAGGAGAACCTTGACCTAATATTGGCTAATAAACAAGCAACTCTGGTAAATCGGTTGCTTGAGGCATTCCCAGCACACAGCAGCGGTGATGGTTCTCACACGAGCCGTACGGGCCAGGGGCAGCTTGGCAGAGGTGTTCGTGGTGCACACAGCAGAAGTGGCGTTGGAGACAGGGGTTTCATGACAATGTTGTGGACTGATTTTTCAAATACCGCTCACACAACTGGTAATACTGCATCGATGGAAAGTGACAGGAGACAGCAGTTGTCAACTATGGTTACAAACTACTTTTCCTCCCATATCGATGTTCTCCCACACAGGTCATTCCCCTTTGACTATTGGGCCGCTAAACTGGACACCTGGCCTGAATTGGCCCAATATGCCTTACAGGAGCTCGCTTGCCCAGCTGCAAGTGCTATCGGAAAGAGTCTTCAGTGCAGCTGGATCAATCCTGACAGAAAAAAGGACCCGTCTGTCAACCCAAAATGTGGATGATCTAACCTTCATTAAAATGAACCACGCATGGGTTTCCAAGGATTTTGTCCCACCTTCCCCTGATGACACATAGGGTGACAGAAAAATGGCTTGCTTTGGTCCACCTCTTCCTGGTACTTCACCTATTTCGCCTTTTGCATCAGCTGAATGTCCAACATCAACATATGCCACTTTCTAAAACTCCCTAACTGTGCTGCCCCCCCCCATGGCCGGGGTCACCACCTAGTGCACGACACCGTGCGAGTGCCGTTGCCCTGGACAGGTGGGTAGGCCGACTCTTGGGCGCGGGCACTGGCACAGGGTCCCTCATAGTGCAATCAAGTGTCTCTGACGGTGGTGGTGCACACACGCCGTCAGACACACCGCTGTACTATGAGGGGCCCAGTGCCAGTACCGACGCCCACGAGTGGGCCCCCCTTGCTTGGGCAGGGCCCCAGCATTTGCAATATTTACCTCTCCCTGCTCCTCCGCTGTGTAATCTGGGCCGTCAAATCCATACTGTGCCTGACACCGTCTGAGCCTGCCTCCTGATGTATAGACATATATTTTGAATGTGTACGCTATTCATACATGTTATCCGGGGATACGGTACCCTTTCTAACCTTTGTGCAATCACGTGCAATCCATACTGGGCCTAACACCATCTGAGCCTGCCTCCTGAGACATATATTTTGAATGTGTACGCTATCCATACATGTTATCTGGGGATACGGTACCCTTTCTAACCTTTGTGCAATCACGTGCAATCCATACTGGGCCTAACACCGTCTGAGCCTGCCTCCTGAGACATATATTTTGAATGTGTACGCTATCCATACATGTTATCCGGGGATACGGTACCCTTTCTAACCTTTGTGCAATCACGTGCAATCCATACTGGGCCTAACACCGTCTGAGAATGATAGATGGGGCCCACCATACACTGGAACATACCAAAGGTGGACATCAGATACTGGAGCAGCATTTACAGGGTCCATTATACACTAGAGCATTAGAAATGGGGCCCATTATGTTTGGAGCATTATTTGGGCCCATAAGACAGTAGAGCTTCATCCATGGGGACCAACATATACTGTAGCATTATGTGGAGCTCATCATATACTGTTTCAAACATTATATGGGACCAATGATTCTGTATGGAGAAATAGATGGGCCTCGTCATGAGATGTAAAAAGTGAGGTATTTTTCATTGTACTATACCGCTATTTCTCTGCCGTATCGGAGCATGATGAGTTGTGATATGTGTTAAAGGGGCGCTCTTTTGCCCAGGGCACATGAAAACCTGGAGCCAGCCCTCCCCCCCCCACAGTCTGTAGCCAAATAACCCCCATTTTTCAGTGCGTAACTTGTATTATGAAGTTAATTAAGGTTGACAAGCTTAAGGCTAGTTTCACACTTGCTTTTTTTTCCAGCGCGTTTTTCCCGCAAAAAAACGCATTGAAAAAACGCATACATAAGCATACAACTGCTGCGTTTTTTTCAAGCATTTTTATGAGCATGCATGAAAAAAACGCAGCGTTTTTATGCGTTTGTATGCGTTTTTAGCACGTTTTTACCGCGTTTGCGTTTTTTTCCAACATTTTTAGGTGGCCCCTCACACTACCCAAACCATGACTTTACTAACCCTAACCCTGACCCTAACCCTAACCCTGACCCTAACCCTAACCCTGACCCTAACCCTTAACCAAATCATACTTAACCCTAACCCAAACCCTAAACCCTAACTAACCCTAACCCTAACCCTAACCCTGACCCTAACCCTAACCCTAACCCTGACCCTAACCCTGACCCTAACCCTAACCCTAACCCTAACCCTGACCCTAACCCTAACCCTAACCCTGACCCTAACCCTTAACAAAACCATACTTAACCCTAACCCTGACCCTAACCCTAACCCTAACCCTAACCCTAATCCTGACCCTAACCCTGACCCTAACCCTAACCCTAACCCTAACCCTGACCCTAACCCTTAACCAAACCATACTTAACCCTAATCCTGACCCTAACCCTGACCCTAATCCTTAACAAAACCATACTTAACCCTAACCCTGACCCTAACCCTAACCCTGACCCTAACCCTAACCCTAACCCTGACCCTAACCCTAACCCTAACCCTGACCCTAACCCTTAACAAAACCATACTTAACCCTAATCCTGACCCTAACCCTGACCCTAATCCTTAACAAAACCATACTTAACCCTAACCCTGACCCTAACCCTGACCCTAACCCTAACCCTTACCCTGACCCTAACCCTAACCCTAACCCTAACCCTGACCCTAACCCTTAACAAAACCATACTTAACCCTAATCCTGACCCTAACCCTGACCCTAACCCTTAACCAAACCATACTAAACCCTAACCCTGACCCAAAACCCAACCCTAACCCTGACCCTAACCCTAAACCCCCTTAACTAACCCTAACTCTAACTCAAACCCCTAAATTCCATGGTTAAAAAAAAAAAACGCATATGCAAAAAAACGCTTACATGAGCATGCCAGTGCGCACATATGCGCATCCATAGGCTATAATGGCCATTTTTAGCGCAAAACGTGCGCATATGTGCGCATGCGCTTTTTTGCAGGGCCAAAAAATGCAACATGATGCGTCTGGAAAATCCAATCGCACACCCCAAAAAAACGCAGCGCATGAAAATCGCATACATGCGCTTACAAGCGCGCAGGTATGCGCACCCATGTTAAATATAGGGGAAAAAACGCATGCGCAGGTTAGCGTTTTTTTCCAGCGCTAAAAAACGCAAATGTGAAACCAGCCTAAGTAAGAAGAATTGATGCTTTTGGCATTCAAATGGGCACTGTTGGTGTGTTTCCTGTCCTCCTCTCACTGCCGACTTTTATTCCCCATTGATTTACATTGGGTTTCGTGTTTCGGGACGACCCCGACTTTTCCCTATAATCGGACGATCTTGCTCGACCCGACTTTTGGAAAAGTCGGGTTTCACGAAACGAAACGCGACCCTAAAAAATCAAAAGTCGCTCAACTCTACTCACCACACATCTAGATAAGTCCCTTGGGGGGGTCTAATTTCCAAAATGGGGTCACTTGTGGGGGTTTCCACTGTTTAGGTACATCAGGGGCTCTCCAAATGCGACATGGCATCCGATCTCAATTCCAGCCAATTCTGCATTGAAAAAGTCAAACGGCACTCCTTCCGTTCTGAGCTCTGCCGTGTGCTCAAACAGTGGTTTAGCCCCACATACGGGGTATTGTCGTATTCGGGAGAAATTGCACAAAAAATTTAGTGGTTCATTTTCTCTTTTTACACTTGTAAAAATAAAAAAAAATGGTTTTGAAGTAAAATGTTTGTGAAAAAAAGTTAAATGTTTATTTTTTCCTTCCATATTCCATTCATTCATGTGAAGCACCTGAAGGGTTAATAAACTTCTTGAATGTGGTTTTGAGTACATTGAGAGGTGCAGTTTTTAGAATGGTGTCAATTTTGGGTATTTTCTGTCATATTGACCCCCCAAACTCACTTCAAATGTGAGGTGGTCCCTAAAAAAAATGGTGTTGCAAATTTTGTTGTAAAAATGAGAAATCGCTGGTCAACTTTTAACCCTTATAACTTCCTAAAAAAAAAGTTATGTTTCCAAAATTGTGCAGATGTAAAGTAGACATGTGGGAAATGTTATTTATTAACTATTTTGTGCGATATCACTCTCTGATTTAAGGGCATAAAAATTAAAAGTTTGAAAATTGCAAAATTTTCTAAATTTTTGCCAAATTTTGATTTTTTTAACAAATAAGTGCAGATCATATCTAAAAATTTTTACCACCATCATGAAGTACAATATGTCATGAGAAAACAATGTCAGAATCAGTAGGATCCGTTGAAGCGTTCTAGAGTTATGACTTCATAAAGTGACACTGGTCAGAATTGAAAAAATTGGCCCGGTCACGAAGGCAAAAACAGGCTCGGGTGCGAAGGGGTTAACAGCCAAGGGTTGGACGTAGCTCAATCCTTGGCTGTTATCCTGTTAAATGCAGCTGTTAACCTGTTAAATGAGAATCTCTGACAGCAGCATTTAACACTCACCGGGGGTGCGGTCTTTTCATTCCATGCACTAATAGGCACACCTCGATGTGAAAGGGGGGTGTTTTAAACTTTTGAAATTTTTTATTTTTTTCATATTTTTAAAAACATTTTTTTTCACTTTTTACTGTATTTGTTAGGGACTTGAAGCTGTGATCATCTAATCACTTATACAATACATAGAAGTGAATTAGCACTGATATGTATAGTTAAAAGCACATCTAAACATTGTATTTCACAGGAGAATCATCATGACAAGCATGGAGATGTTCATCAGACCACAGGCTGTCATGGCAAGTCATTGGCACCGCCCGGTCACTTCACAGGTGTGCAGATGGGCACGTGGAATATGTGCCTCCATGATAGCGCAAATTAAATGTAAATGTAAGTCATATGTCATGTCACCCTCATATTGAGCATAAGAACATGTCTGCATTATGAATTGTGAATTAGGGCCATGGACATAAGAGCTGTCTTTCTCTATTTCCCATTTGTTCTATGACCCACTCTGTGCTGCAGAATAGGCTAGTATGGTGACACTTTGCTGTCCCTGTGTAAATAGGTCCTTCTTAACCTCAAAGAACTACACAGAGCAATGGCTCTGGATTTTTTGTGACAGGTTTCCCTGACAAATTGGTGGTGGGATCACAAAGATATCCCACTGCTGCAACTGCCATCAGAACAATCACCCAATTGACTGACGATTAATGAATGAGGCAAAAGCTGCTATTGCTGCAAGGCAGGTTAGTAGGTGCTCTCATAGTGAACATAAATTTTATACACATCTGATTATACTCTTGGCTATCAACAGAAAATGGATTAATACATGGAAGTTCTAGAAAATGGTGACTCTAATGCGCATGCACACTTGCACTTCCTGTGGGTGCATAGTATGACGGCCTCTTACAAGTTCCGGCTAGTGTTTATGACGTCATGCATGGATTTCCTCCACACACTGGCCGGAATTGAGTGCCCTAACACAATGCAGCTTTTATGGAGAGGCAGCGTTGACATGCACTGTGATCTGATTCGCCTTTCACAAACTCTGAGTGGTATATATGGGTGCCATTAGGGTTGGGCAGATACACTTCTCTTGAGAAAGCACATCTGTGAAACGCGCATCGGAACGTTCAGTAACATCACAGACAGAGGCTTACAGCAACATGGGTAGGATCAATTGATGAATTACTTTTCCATTTGTTCTTTTTTTTGCTGGCATTTATCTCTGACCTTGTGGAGTCCTACCATGATCATTTACTGTGTTGCAGCCTGAAATTTGGTCTGTTCCACTGTATGTATGGACTTGAATCCCTATTTTTTCTATACCTCATACATGTCTCGTGGTATACACGGTTCATGCTATCTCTGTATTTGTATGCTTATGTTTCTAATAAAGATTGATGTTTTTAATAATTATTTCTTTGTGAAGTGGTGTCTTTTGGATAATTTTTATCTCTTTTTGATGTTATGTTTCATAAGCACCCATTTACTATTATGAGGTAATTGCTTCAGGCTATCTGAGGCCCCTCTTATAGATTAGTATGTTGGTGGACACTATTTTGACATTCATTAATGGTAATGTTGAGCCTCATGAGTCTTCAGGAGTGCGATACATATGGAGCAAGGGGAACAAAGTTATTACATTTTATATTTTTAATCCAACAATTATACAGGACCTCCCCTTGTGATTACAGTTTGGGTACAGTAAATAAAATGAGGGCTCAGGTACCAAAAATTATGAGATCCTTGATGTGTTAAGGATATCTGCCAACCTGGAGGTCGCAGGCGGGAGACTTTAGTGCCATATATCCTATCATGGTTTTACCTTTCTATTTATCTATGAGACATTGCATATGCAACTTTATCCATATGGCTGATATTAATTCTGGGCCAATAGGCAGGCAGCATAGCAATGCAAATGAATGTCTTGCATTCGGCACTGCACCACAATGCAGAAAATATTCCTCCCACATCTGTAAAACCTACACCTGTCACAAAAAAATCCAATATTCTTATCTGGTACATGGCTCTCATCTGAGCCATTGCTCTGTGTGATTCTTTGAAGTCAGGAAGGACATATTTACACCAGGACAGCAAAGTGCCACCCTCCTAGCCTGTTTACTATTCATACTGACCAATCCACAGGATGTGTCTGAAGCACAGTTGGGTTCCTATGCTCAATATGAGATTGACATAGTCTGTGTACATTTTTGATGGTGCTTTATAATATAGGAAGCTTGCAGTATTCTTTAATAATATCTTTTCAAATGGTTTTTGTAGCACCATGACGGAAAAAGTAAATGGGCTGTTTCCTAATGTAGAAGAAATTCTCCTGTGAGGACCCTTGAACATCTCTCTAGTGATGAGCAAGTATACTCATTGCTCGGGTGTTCTCCAAGTTTTTTGGACGTGCTCAGAGATTTAGTTTGTGTCATCGCAGCTGCATGATTTGCGGGTCCTAGACAGGCTGAATACATGTGGGGATTCCCTAACAAACAGGCATTCCTCACATGCTTTATGCATCTATTAGTCCTCTGTGTCTGTACTGTTACACACTTAACATTATGGCTGGTTCAAACAATCAGGGCAATTGTTACCACCCACCATTCGTGTCTACCTTTTTCCTCACAGATTGTAAGCTTGCGAGCAGGGCCCTCATTCCTTTTGGTATCTGTTATGATCTATGTGATTATTGTTATGCTGTAATGTCTATTGTCTGTACAAGTCCCCTCTGAAATGTAAAGTGCTGCGGAATATGTCGGCGCTATAGAAATAAAATTTATTATTATTATATGTACTCAGCTTGTCCAGCAGCCACAAATCATGCAGCCAAAGCATGTCAAAATACTCGGAGGACATCGGAGCATGCTCGGGAAAACGTGAGCAACGAGTATACTCGCTCATCACTACATCTCTCTTCTGCTCTTGATTTATGGCCAATGTGATCTCTTAGACAGGCACTTGGGATCAAAGGAGAGGGCTTGTGGAGTACAGGCAGACAAGGGCACTTCAGCAGTAAGGAACTCAGTCACAATTCTATTAAAACTATGCAGAATAATGAAGATAAGAAAGGAAAAAGATAAGGCCCTTACACCTTTAGCATTAAATTAATGTACAAGTATATGAATACATTATGTGGCCAATAAATAAGCTTATACATACAGTATGTGTCAGCATACTGTGAAGTGGGGTTGTGCACTTCAGCATCAGGGTACTTTAATTGGGCACCTGCCATGGCAGCACCCCCAATAATGTAGCTTAAAATATTTTAAACAATGGGCATAGTTGGAATGGAAAGAGAATTGTAGTTAATCTCGTTCTCACAATATCAAGCAATGCCAACTTTCTCTAAAACTGCTAAGCTGAAACACAGAAAATTCCACCTAGACTAATGTAACCTATTTTGCACATAGATGATTTTTCACAAATGCACCTCATTCATTCTCTCGGCATTTATCTTCAGTTTCATTGTATCAGATGTTCTGTCAAACCTGCAACACTAACTGGAAATGCTGTAAAATGACTTTTCATATGGACTAAAAATGACATTTTAATTCTTTTGCAGGGATGTTAAGAAAATACAGTGGTCTGTGCTTTTAACATCTTTCAGGACAATTGTAATGACAGTCATTCTCTAGAATTTAATTCAATTCTAAAATACAATTATTTCCCAAGGCCTGCCATGAATCAGAAGAATGATGAAAAATGGTAAAGTAGCTCATTGTTTAATGTAATGATACACAAGTGAATGTCAGCAGTGAAGAAATATATAAGCAAAGCAAAATACACAGTAAAAGATTATTATAAATCTACCACAACTTCAATAGAGTCTGCTGAGACTCCACAGAGCTATAAAAATAATGCTGCAGTTTCTGTTCCCTCTGAAGGATAAATTCCCTTTAGTACCTTGGTGTTTTAGAGCTTCTATAACAATTCTACAAATAGACAGAACAAAATACTTTATTATTGGCTATTTGTCACACAAGTCTCAGCAGCTGAGTGACTTAAATTTGAATTCAGTTATGCAGTTTTCAGCCGTGGCCAAACTTTTGCAGCTGGGATGAATGATTTTTCTTTGAGTATGTTAGACTACCTTACAGTTTCAGAAGACATGTGTGCATTACAAGATAAAAAAAAGTGCACAAACTGATTACGAGCATGATGGATAATGGTTATGAAGAAAGATTTAAAGAATTCAATTTAGGTAGTCTTAAGAAGAAAAGAAAAGGGAAGATTTTATGACAACATAAGTGGCCAAGTACAAAAAAATGTGATGAAAACCTCTTTAATCTAAAGCACCACCAAAAGGGGTACTTTCCTTTTACCTGTAGAACAAAAAAGTTCAATCTCCAAGAGAGACAAGCCACCATCCTTTTTTACCAAGACCATAATTAATCTTTCAAACTGGAGCTGAGGAGAACTAGGAGATAGATGTTCTGGTAGGAGATAGATGTTCTGGTAGGAGATAGATGTTCTGGTAGGAGACAGATGTTCTGGTGAACCGCACTGCTGAGAAAAAAGAGTAGTTTCACATGTGTTGGTACTTCAAGTAGCTTTTTATTAATGCTTTTCAGGTTCATGCCTAAGCATTTCTCAAAAACTGAATTACATATCCCTCACATACATGCTATGTAGTTTAATAATTTCAAAAAGGGTTTGGTACAAACCTGAAGTGTGTTAAAAAAAAAGCTACTTGAAGTATTACCACACATGGAACTACTCCTTTTCCCAAAATATCTATCTCCTATGTCTGTCCAATCTACATGCAGAAAAAGATCCAGTTTTTTTGCAGACCTGACTGCAGCAGCTGAATAATCTATGTTATTTATTGCATTAATGACATACACAACCCAATTAGGTGAGCAAGCCACTCACCCCCTGATTTTAGTCTGAAAATACATTATTACCCTACATTTGCTTGTCTCCATTTTTCTTTTCTACAACCTCAGGAACTGACAATGGTTTCTAAAAAAAATGCTTCAGTGGTTTCTTAGAAGCAAAGAATATAAATGTAAAAAAATTCTTGTTCGGAATGTTGATGCAGTCTAAGACAGGCCCTGATTGGTAATCTGGCAAAATGGGCATTTTCCCGCTTGGCCACCATATATGTGCCTCTGTGGGCCGCTGGAGTGGCCCTTTAAATCTGCGGGCACGGCGGTTTTACACAGGTACGCAGCTGCATCATTGCTCACTAGTGGCACAGGAGGGGATTAAGAATAAGAACATCTGACGTTGCACGTCAGGATGTTCTTGTGGGTGAAAAGAGCGCGCTCTGCTGCTCCAGGCTGCAGCACTAAGGAGACGAGAGGCTCAGGACATCTGGCCTATCCACCTCCACGTGTAATCACTGAAAGCCTGCCAGGATTGGAGCGACAGTCATGTCTGGGACCTGGTGAGTGAATACAGGAGCTGGGCTCAGTGGGGCGGCTGGCGTGTGCAGGAGCTGGGCTCAGTGGGGAGGCTGGCATGTGCAGGAGCTGGGCTCAGTGGGGTGGCTGGCGTGTGCAGGAGCTGGGCTCAGTGGGGCGGCTGGCATGTGCAGGAGCTGGGCTCAGTGGGGCGGCTGGAGTGTGCAGGAGCTGGGCTCATTGGGGCAGCTGGCGTGTGCAAGAGCTGGGCTCAGTGAGGCGGTGGGGAAGGTGGTGATGAGATATATATATATATATATATATATCTATGATACTGTATATGGGGCTTTATATGTGGGGCCATTATAATATGTGCAGGACTGTATATAGGGCCATGATATTATGTGCAGGGCTATTAGGACTTTTGCTCTGGGGCCCCATGATTTCTATGTACACCCCTGGCCTCCCCTAATTAGCTCCAGTGTAGCAGTTGGCCGCGGTGTGTTGTCCTTCCTGCCCCAATCTGGGTCACTGGGTGAGTTAGTGTCTATCTCAACCCAGGGACAAATTTAATAAATTTAACTCCCGGAGCTATTTTTTGATTTTTCGGTTTCATTTTTCGCTCCCTTCTTTCCAGAGCAATAACTTTTTTATTTTTCCGTCAATATGGCCATGTGAGGGCTTATTTTTTGTGGGACGAGTTGTAATTTTAAACGACACCATTGGTTTTACCATGTTTCGCACTCGAAAGCGGGGAAAAAAATTCCAAGTGCGGTAAAATTGCAAAATAAGTGCAATTCTACACTTGTTTTTTGTTTGGCTTTTTTGCTAGGTTCACTAAATGCTAAAATTGACCTTCCATTATGATTCTCCAGGTCATTATGAGTTCATAGACACCAAACATATCTAGGCTCTCTTTTATCTAAGTGGTGAAAAAAAATTCCAAAGTTTGCTTAAAAAAAAAAATTGCGCAATTTCCTGAGACCCGTAGCGTCATCTGGGGTTGGGTGAGGGCTTTTTTTGTGTGCTGGGCTGATGTTTTTAATGATACCACTTTTGTGCAAATATGTTCTTTTGATCGCCCATTATTGAATTTTAATGCAATGTCACGGCGACCAAAGAACGTAATTCTGGAGTTTGGAATTTTTTTCTCGCTACGCCGTTTAGCGATCGGGTAAATGCTTTTTTTTATTGATCGGATGATTCTGAATGCGGCGATACCTAATATGTGTATGTGTGATTTTTTTTTTTATTATTGTTTTATTTTGATTGGGGCGAAAGGGGGGTGATATGAACTTTTAGGTTTTTTTTACTTTCTTCTTTATTTTAATAAACTTTTTTTTTTTTACTTTTGGCATGCTTCAATATCCTCCATAGGATTCTCGAAGCATGCACAACTCGGCTCTGCTACATATAGGCGATGAGCAGATCGCCCATATGTAACAGATTTACTTTAGTGCTTTGAGCGCCGGCCACTGGGCGGCACTCAAAGCGATCTACCTGCAACAACCATAGAGGTCTCTATGAGACCTCTGGTTGTCAGGGCAACGCGTCGCTGACCCCCGATTACATGATGGGGGTCAGCGATGAGCTCACTTCCGGCCCGGCGGCCGGAAGTGCTATTTAAATGCCCGCTGTCAGCTTTGACAGAGGGATTTAACTAGTTCCGCTCACGCCTATTGTGGGCACATGTCAGCTGTTTATACTCGCCATAGCCCACCTCAAAGCAGGGGATTCTTACCGATGACGTACTATTCCGTCATCGGTAAGGTAGGGGTTAAGGAGGTGTCCATTGCTTTAACATTGATTACTTTTTCTTAGGATAGGTGATCAAGGTCTGATCTGTGTGGGTGCGACGTCTGCCGCTACCACCACAGATCAGCTGTACTTGGTGCCGGCGGGAACTGTTCTGATACTGCACATTTGGTACCTATTCAAATAAAGGGGCGGACATGCAGAACCTGATTGTGGCCACTTTACAGTAGATTGAGCTGTGCTGAGCAGTTCTGTAAGGGTATGTGCACACATTGCAGATTTGGCTGCGAATTTGGTCCTGCGGATCCGCAGCAGTTTTCCATGCGGTGTACAGCATCATGTAAACCTATGGAAAACCAAATCCGCGGTGCACATGCTGTGGAAAATTCCACGCAGAAATGCAGCAATTTATTTTCCACAGCATGTCAATTCCTTGTGCGGATTCCGCTGCATTTTTATACCTCATCCATTATAGGAATTCACAGGTGTAAAAACGCAGGTGAAATCCGCACAAAATCTGCAGAAAATCCGCAGGAAATCTGCACTAAATCCGCAGGTAAAGCGCAGTTCATTTTACCTGCGTATTTAACAAATTTTGTGCGGAAAAATCCACAGCCAAATCCGCAATGTGTGTACATACCCTTTCAGTGCAGTTCCCGACAGCACTGGGAACAGCTGACCTGCGGTGGTGCCAGTTGTCACACCAACACCGATCAAACATGATGACCTATCCTAAGGCCGGGGTCACACTGGCGAGGAATACGGCCGAGTGAGAGGCACTAAAAGCACGCATTACACACGGACCAATGATTCTCTATGGGGTCACTTGCACCAGGCGTCTATTTCTCATCCGTATCCTATGCTCCGTGCCAATCGCAGCATGCTGCGATTGTCAGCGTACTACGCCCGTAGTACACCAATGCAAGTCTATGGGCGCACAAAAAATTCGGATTACACACGGACCAGACGTGTGACCTGCGAGCAATACGCAGGTCTTTTGGCTGGTGACAGGAAATGGGCCAATCCATCATCAGGAAGCCTAGACATGCAAATGAGCTCAAAAAATGCTCCAGACATCCAGGAAGTACGCCACCACGGAGTACAGCAGCAGCATGGCGTCCATGTACAGTACATAAATGTGGAGATGCTCATTGTCCTGGTGCAGGAGCGTCCCGAAATCTGGGACCAACGTGATGCAAATAATGCAAACCGGGCAAGAAAGGAGGCGTCATGGAGGCGCATGTACCATGACTTTTGTGACCGACCACGTGAGGAGCAGCATAAAATTCGTAAGTGCAACGCAAAACATGAGTAACCTTAGCGCGCAACAAAAAAGGAATATAGAATCAGAACCCCCCCTTCCTGTGCATGTACTTTTTGCCTCATGAGGCCGTTAGATTTGGATGTGACACGTGGATTCACACAGCCATAATTTGGGGTTAGGCCACAAGCTCCTCATCCTACTAGACAAAACAATTATTAAGTGTAGCTAAAGAGACCCTGTGTATCTGCCCAATTACATATGCCACCATGGGTAGAAAGCACACCCCAGAAGGCCCCATGCCTAGACTACTGGTAGAAAATGTGACCTCTCAAATATGTGAATTTGACAATATTTCCTGTCACATTGCAGTGGAAGATGTGATGAAACGCTGGCGAAGCATCCAGGACCAGTACCGCCGGGAACGCCAGCAGCGGTCCAGGAGTGGGGATGCTGGATATGTTAAAAGGAAGTACATCTATTATGACCGGCTGTCCTTCCTCGCCCCAATTCTGGATCTGAGACCGTAAGTAGATACCTCACACCACATTACACAAATACTTTACAGGGCCAAAAATATTGATGTATTTTTGCCTCTGTTCTATTTCATAACAGAACTCAATCCAACCTTATGGATCGAGGAACGGCCTCAGAGGCAGAGCCCATAATAGATCCTGTAGGGGATGAGGTGGCTGGCCCATCTTCTCCCCCTACAAGAAGGATGGCAGAAGATGAGGCATCACAGGACAACCCAATGGCTGCCCAACACACAACACCACCAGGACGGTCTGCTGCTGCCCCATCACCCATCCTGGAAGAGCCGGGCAACTTGAGCAGCAGCCCAACTGGCCAGATCAAGGCATCCCCACAGGCTGCTCTTACATCACGGCAAACACGAAGAAGGCGCCATTTCACTATTCAAGAGAGCAGGACCAATGTGGACACAGGGGTGCTCAATTATTTATCAAGAGTAACTACAGATGATGGGGAGGAGGCCTACTCACGTAGCCTCACCCTTTATCTCCGTGCCCTTACCCGTGAGGTCAGGCTCCGTATTAGGGGATGTTTTCAGATCGTGCTTGATGCAAGCACCCCCCCAATACCCCATATGAGCTTTTCGAATATCAGGAGAGGTGGCAGCTTTCCCCCAGAAATCTAATGCGCATGAGACCATCCACACAGATGCTTGCTCAAGCAGGGTCCGAACATCCTCTAATACATGGGCCTACACCTCACCCCCTTCCTCCCACTACCCAACCTTCTATTCAGCAGCCACAAATGTCAGCCTCTAGCCAACCCCACCAATATGGCCACTTGTACCCACCCAGTGTTGGAGGCTGCTCCCAACCTGGTTGGGGACGATATGGCTATCTTGGTGGGTATGAGCTACGTGCCTACCACAGCCAACAAGATGCCCCTCCCCATCATTACTCTAGCCAGTATCCCCAACAGTCCCAGGAGGCAGGACAATTCTCACATCATGGGCAACAGTATGGCCCCACACGGGGCGATGTTGGCCACAGTGTCCAGCAGCACCCACAGGCTGCTCTTCCACGTTCCCCTTCCCCAACCTATGCGGATTTATAAGTCTGATGGCCGCAGATGTCCAGTGCGGTTTCACTGGTGCTCCAAATACAAAGGAAAAAATAGGTGTTCTCCATCACCAAACTTTGTTACAAAATTTAACATTCTAATTTTTTAACAATGTTTTCCAATCATATTAAGAATCCATCATGACAGGCAAGGCTACCTCACGCCTTTCAGACAGATATTACATGTGTGTACAAAAGAGAATATTTAAATGCGCTATACTGTAAAGTAAAAGGATGAAAATACACTACTCACTTGCTAATGCCTAGGAAAGGCATGCTGGCCTTAGTGAAGTAGTCACCTTTTTTGCTAGCAATCTATATTAACAAATCAAGGCGACCAGCCTTCAGAATATCACGCTCTCTCTATGTCTTAACAAGTGAGTTTTGTTTTTTCATCCTTTCCAGTATAGCATGGTTAAATATTCTCTGTTCTACAGACTGGTAATATCTGTCTGAAAGCCGTGAGGTAGCCTTGCCTGTCATGGTGGAATATTTCTATGATTGGAAAACATTCTGAAGAAATGTGAGTGTTATCTTTTAGCATTAATTTTGGTGATGGAACTCACCTATTTTTTTCCTTTCTAGTTTAATATTCTCATGCAGCAATGTTGTTATTGCCTAATGTTTTTTTGGGTTATGTTATGTAATGTTACTTTTCAAAAAAGTTTAAGACGGCACAAAGGGTCATTTTGCCCATTGCCAAAATGTTCTTATGGCAATATTATGTTTGCCTTTAAGCAACCAAAAAAAAAGGCAAAACTAAAAATTTGTCTACTATAGTTAACGTCTCTGTGTGATTTTTCAAAAACCCTGTCAACATACTAACATACACTAACCAATGCAATGAAACAGTCATCGAATCATAAGGGGTTGAGTAATATATATTTAGACACACTTAAAGAAACAAATTATAACATAGACACAGCATGCTCTTGCCAAGAAGTTGCCCCCTCAGGTGAGATAAAGTAATTAGTGAAAATATCACGCACTTTGAGGCCAGAGAGCGGTCTACGTTGAGTGTTCATAGGTGGTCTCACCCTGCGCACATTGTCCGGCCTACGCACAACACCATCATAGGAGGAGCAATCATGTATCCTGGTAAAGTTATGCAGAACAACACAGGCTTTCACAACTTCATTCACATTTTGTTCACTCAACTGAATGGCAGACTGGAGTACCCGCCATTTGGCACAAAGAATCCCAAAGGAACACTTCACCAGTCGCCTAGCACATGATAGGCGCAAGTTAAAAATTCTGCGCCCGTGGTCAAGGTTGCACCGGGGATATGGCCTCATGACATTGCGCGATAACTGAAAGGCCTCATCTGCCACAAGGACATAAGGGACTGATTCTTCAGGGGAGACTGGTAGCTGGCGTGGTGGTGGTAGATCCAACTGGTTGGTGCATGGCCGCCGAGCCATTATGGAAGTATTGAAGACTCTAGAGTCTCCCGTCCTTCCATAGGCCCCAATGTCAACAATTATAAACTTGTATTGAGGGTCTACCAGAGCCAACAATACAACAGAAAAGTATTGTTTATAATTGAAGAATTGGGAGCCAGAGTTCGGCGGCTTACGCACCCGGATATGTTTGCCATCCAGGGCCCCAATACAATTTGGAAACTGGCAGTCCTCCTCAAAGTCCCTTGATATCCTCAACCAGTCTTCCATCCTGGGCTCGGGCATGATCACTTGATGGAGTCTTGTCCAGATTTCTGTACATGTAGACCTCACTATGCCTGAAATGGTTGATCTTCCAATGAGAAACTCATGGTGGAGGGCGGCATAAGACAGGCCAGTGGACAGGAAGCTGTAGAACAACATAAATTGATAAGTTTAGAATGCATAAAGTCCAAAAACATCAGTTACATGCCGACCAAACTTGGTAGGAATTGAGATAGAATAACACACACATATTTGGTTGCACAATGACTAAGTGATATGCAGGACATATTAGAGCTAACATTCTGGTGTGTAAGTTGAAACATATTTGGAGTAATAAGATGAGGGCATAAAACTTTGTCCAAGAAGGAAAAAAAACATACTTTAGCACACACATTATGAACATAGAGAATGTGGTTGTGTAGTACATACCGTATTGTGAGTAGAAGTCGCTCCTCTGCAGATATCGCTTTGCGCATCCTTGTGTCCTGAAAGGTTAGCCCAGGGTGCACTGTCTCCAAGAGTCGATCAAATGTGGAAATGCTCATGCGACAGTACTGGTAAAATTTCTCAGGATGCTCCTGCAGAGAAAAATAGAGGCGGTGAAAATGATCTCTTGTGAGTCGTTGCCTCAAAAGTGGATGGACCCACATGCGTCTCCTCCTCCGCGGATCCACTATCACTGGGTATGGTTGCCCAAAGCGCCGTGACAAAAGCCAGTTAAAGAGAACCTGCTCAGTTGTATTGAATCTCAGACCCTCTGCCATGTTGCACAAAGAACACCAACACACCTCGTGAAAGCAAGCTCACAAATGGACAGAATGGAGGCAGCCACCTGTTTCTGAGTGTATAAATAGGGTGCAGGCTAATGATTTAAATAGTTAGCAGGCCTCAAAACCGTTAAATGTCCATTTTGCAAGGCTGCCATACGGATTACATACGGATGCAGACATGCGCAAAATACGCGACCGCACCTGGCTTACGGATGACCTACGGAGCACTATTTAGGGGTCATTCATCCGTATTACGCATGTAAACTACGGACCGTATTTTGCACTGGTTAGTGTGACTCCAGCCTAAGAATCGGTCATCAGTGTTAAAGTAGTGGACAACCCCTTTAAGGGTGTGTGCACACTAGGGTGTTTCATTTTGTATGGTAAAAATTAAAATGTCAAATTTTTGCAGACTTTGCTTATGCTCCGAGTCTCACTAATGTAAAAAGTACAGTATATATGCCAAATTTCAAGACGATCGAACAATATTTAGAGGTTGCACACTTTTATCAGTTTAATAAAAGTACGCAAAAAACAGATTTTCAATGTTAAGAATTTTTTATTAGAAATTCAAACAATTAAAAACTTAGAATAATAGTGACAATAAACAGTAACATTGATAGGCAGTATCATACGTATTAAATGATTTACACTAATGTGCTGTGAAAGATGCGGCTTCTTCTTTTGTTCGCTTGGTGACGGCTTTTCTATGATACTCGACAACTCTTAACAAGAACTGTTTCTGTTGTTCCTCTCTGATTGAATTATTAAACTTCTTTATCAGAGCAATGCCCCTTTCTGCGGTGTCATTCACCACCTTAAGGCTGTGTGCACACGTAAGCATTTTTTTTGCGTTTTTAAAAACGCTTAAAAGAAGCATCCCATTCATTTTAATGAATTCTGCACTTTTTGTGCATATTGATGCATTTTTTCCACGTAAAAAACGCAGCATGCTCATTAATTTCGCAGAAAAATCCACATTTCTAACTATTTTCTATGAGACTGGGGAAGCTCCGGAAAAAAACGCAGAAAAAACGCGCATTTTTATGCAAAAATGCGCGTTTTCTGGGAAGGAGTCCAGTTTTCAGTCAGGAATTTTCTGCATATGTGGGTACATAGCCTAAGAGCATTGATGGAGCCTCTTAGTGTATTACTGCAATATTCTTCTACGTCGTGGATCCCAAATAATTCCAAAGAATGTCTTTGTTTTACTTGTAACAAAATGGCTGAGGTCTTTTCCTTCAAAAACCAGGTGTTTACCTTCCAACCGTTTCAGTTCCTTTTTCTTTTCAGGTTTCATTCTTAAATTTTCTTAAACCTCTTATCCTTCTCAGCCTGACCGATACGTTCATCCAAAAATAGCAATCCTGTTAGTTTCTGACAGATACCAAATGTGTCTCTTAGCCACTGTGAGGGCACTTTCTCTGACATCTTTATCTGGATAACATTGCAAAAGCTGTAGCATCTCCAAATCATTCTTTGGAGCCCACCGTCTTACAATTGCCTCGTGCCAAAAGTGGACATATATCAGACAGACAAAACGTGCTACTTTTCTTATTCCTTTCCATTCGGTGTTAGACATATGCAATTGTTTAGTGAGTAGCACAATTTTGAGTACATATATGGCCTTTGCCATCCACCTTGCTTCAGTCCGAGCCCCTGGAACCCTAAATTCGAAATCATTTTCATCCCAACCTCCAAGATATAGAAGTGATAGTTGTAATAGCTCTTTGTAATCTTCTCTTGGATGACTGCCATCTTTCAAGACATTGCTGAGGTAGGCCACCATTTTCACACGTTCTTCATTTTCAACCGTAATTCTGCCGGAGACACACTGACTCTAATGCAATCCCCCTTTGTGTGCAAGGACTTCTGTTTAACTTCTGCCTTTTATAGCACCTTTAAAAATCCAGTTTTTTTTTTTATTTCCTGCATTCTTGTTCAAAAAAAAGAAAATTGAAAAGATATGGAGAGGATAATAAAAGCTGCTAAATGGGAACAAGAGTATGAATCTGTTTTAGGAAAGAAAAGAAAGGGGAAATATTGATTATTCGACACCGAGGCCATATTCAGATTGTCTGCCCTGCACCGAAGTCCCCCCCAAGTACATCATAAGGCTACGAAACCAGGTATTAGGAAGCCCCTTTTCTAGGTGGCAGGAGACATTTGGGCAGACTGTGGGGAAGGCTGTGGATTTTCTATATGCAGTATGATCTTTGTCATGTTGAGTTGTTACAAAATTTTGTCTAAAAAGTCACATTTTGTAAGAGGTTAAAAACGTGCTGCAAAATCAACAGCAAAATTTGTGCCATGTCCATTTAAATGTAAGCATAAAAAGTGTCAATAAGAGGATAGTGTGATATATTGTCATTTTTCTGGCCTATGTAAAGTTGCTATAGTTTAAGATTTGCATGAAAAAAAACAATAAAAATATACAGTGGCATGCAAAAATTTGGTCAAAGTTACTGTTATTGTGAACAGTTAAGCAAGTTGAAGATGAAATTATCTCTAAAAGGCCTAAAGTTAAAGATGACACATTTCCTTTGTATTTTAGTCCAGAAAAAATTACTGTCATTTTTTTTTTCATTTTAAATTGCAATGCAAAAGTTTGGGCACCCTTGGAGATTTGTGTGCTCAGAAAACTCTGGAGTTGTAGTACATTGTTCTACTGTTCAGAGACACCTGCACAAATATGGCCTTCATGGAAGAATCATCACAAGAAAACCTTTCCTGCATCCTTGCCGTAACAATCCTTGTGGATTTAGCAGCACACGAGAGTGTTTCTTTCATTTCCTTGTGATGGTAAATAAAAGCTAAAAGCACTTGTTCCTTGGAAGGGAGTCAAGCTCCCAAAAATTCACCACCAGGCACCTTTTCAAGCAACCAAATTCCCTTTCTAGTACTCATTTTCAGTTTAACTACCTGCAAAACATAATAGAAACACAACATAAACATTAGTGTGATGTCGATGATACATTTTCATGAATTTCAGTACTTTCAGATAAAAGTGATCAAAGTGTGCAAACCCTAAATATTAATCGATTTCGCTAACATTTTTTACATGGATCTTTTAGATGACTTAGACCAAGGATTCAAGCAAAGCCATATGAAAATAATAACTTCGTAAAAATGAAACACCCTAGTGCACACGCTGCGGATTGTCCTGCGGAATTTTCAGCGCGGATTTCACTAAATCTTTTGACCTGCAGTTAATCTGCGGATTTTCAGCGGTTTGGTCTGCGGTTTTCACCTGCGGTTTGACACCTGCCATGGAGCAGATGCCAAACCGCTGCAGAAACCGCAAAAAGAAGTGACACGCTGCGGTTTTGAAACAGCAGCAAAACCGCGCGGAAAATTCCGCACCGTGGGCACTGCGGTTTTTGATTTTCATAGGATAGAATGGTACTGTACACTGCAGCTAGAACTGCTGCGGATCTGCAGCAGAATCCGCAGCGCGTGCACACACCCTTAATATTCATGTTTCCATTCTCGGGGTCCAGAACTGGCTGGTGGCTGACTTTTGGGTCTTATGAGAATTATATTTTCTCCCAATCCTCCAGCCAGTTTTGCACCAGGAGCTTATTTAGCCAAGAATATCTGATTTCTATCAGTGCCGGACAATTAGTCTCTATATAAATCAGATCTTTTGGGCCAAATAAGCTCCTGGTGCAGGACTGGCCATTTTTAGAAGATGGACAATCCCTTTAATTTTTTCTTTATGTGGTAATATCGTTAAGGGCTCCTTCACATGATTGATGATGCCAGAGAATCGGATCGATTATGGTAATGACATGGATCACAGTCTGATCTGAGTTTTGATCAGTGTTAGTTTACGGTGATCTGATTGTCTCACACGAGATAATGGTATCATAGGTGCGTAGGAGATGGAGAATCTACATTATTCCATCTTCTCCATTCTCTATGTCAACTTAAATCAGACTGTAGACCAATGTGTCACACGCACCCATAGACCTGTATAGGTGATCTGATTTGGGAGCCACTCCTAGCATGCTGCAATTTTTTTTTCTTTTCAAAAACAAAAATGTCAGCAGGGTCACGAGGCATATGCGCAGTCATAGAATGTCATATCTCTCACCTTTTAAAGACAAGGAGGGACGTATGCTGTAATTTTTCACCTATTTAACTCCCTTACTTTTCTCACCCACAAACTGTACAGAAAAGGCTGCATAGAAGATACACTCCTATTTCATTGATTTGAATGTGGGCTGCTTTGGATTGTGTGCCAGGGCTGATTTTCAGTCCCAGTGTGGCCCCGGTCTAAGGGCTCATACTCATTTACGAGAAAAACGGATGAGTGCAATCCAATAAAAAATCGGATTGCTCTCTGACCAATGTCATTCAATGGGTTACATCTCATCTGCAATATTTTTCTCAGCTGAAATCAGACTGAAAAAAAAATTGCAGCATGCTGCGAATAGCTGCGTACCTTGAACGAGACTCGCCAATGCAAGTCAATGGATGTGAGAAAAAAATTGCACAGCACTCGGACTATGCGAGTGCTATTTGATTTTTATGCACCGGTGTCCTTAGAAAAGCCGGCAATTCATGTGCGGTGTACAGTAAAATCACACTGACAGGTTAGGCCGGCGTCACACTAGAGAGGAATACGAACAAGTGAGAGGCATTAAAAAAACGCATTGCACACGGACCAATGATTCTCTATGGGGCAGCTCCCATCAGCCTTATTTTTCTTGCGTATATTTTACTGTCCATGCCAATCGCAGCATGCTGCGATTGTCAGTGTACTACAGCCGTAGCACGCCAATGCTAGTCTATGGGTGCACTAAAAATACGCATTACACACGGACCACACTTGTGACTTGCGAGAAACACGCACCCGGTGTCTTTTAGAAAAGCCGGCAATTCAGTGAGCTATACAGTAAAATCACACTGACAGGTTTAATAAAGAAACAAAAGAATAGATCTAGACACATAGAACACCTATATATACATGTCATTGTGACATATATATATATATTTCACAGAGTTCTTCATAGCAGAATAGCCGCTAATTCAATTGCCGGCTTCTGTCAAATCATTCCCCAACCCAACATGAAATGACACATGGCTTACATACAGTAAACCATTTCATTTCATGGGTTTTTTTAGATGTCCCTGACTAATAATTAGATGAGGGTTTGTTTGCAAAATTTGGGAGGTGTAGGTGTTTAAGGGGTTAATTCGTTGTAAAAAAATATGCATGGGTTCCCGCTGTAATTTGTCAACCAGAGAGGTAAAGCAGGTGAGTGAGAGCAGATTTTAATAACCAAGAGAGGGATCATTGTTTTTGGCCCCCTCCCCGGCTACAAAAATCTGCCCCCAGAAATGGCGCATCTATAAGATGCGCCAATTCTGGCACTTATCCTCTCTATTCCCATTGCCCTGTAGCAGTGGCAAATGGGTTAATATAACAAAGGGTTAATGCATCCTCAGTGACATCAGCAGGAGGCCCCGGCTGATCTGTGAATGAACTAATGACCATGGGAAAAAAGTCAGAAACTTTCCCATGGTCATTAGTTCATCTACAGGCAGCCATTGAGGCTGTGCAGAGCTGAATCAATTCATTTTGTAGTAGATTACAGTGAGGCTAGTCGCAGTAGCACCAGTCCTCATTGTAAACTATTTAACCCCTTCTGATGGATTGCAGTGTGGAACATGACTGAAAGGTGGAGAGATAAGGATATTGGTGATTTTTTATGTTATTTTTGTTGCAGGTCATGGTTTTATTTTGGATTACCAGACTAATAAAAATTTGTCAAAAACTTGGTGTATTTATTTCATTAAAAGACTTTTTAATTAATGTCTGTGCGTGGTTTTTAACCCTTTCTTAGTATAGGGTTAATAATGGATCGGTGTCTTATTGACACCTCTCCATTATTAATTGGCTTAATGTCACCTTACAATCGAATGGTGACATTAACCCTTTGTTATATTAATCCATTCGCCACAGCTACAGGGCAATGGGAATAGAGAGGATAAGTGCCAGAATTGGCACATCTTATAGATGCGCCATTTCTGGGGTGTCTGGGGGGCAGATTTTTGTAGCCAGGGGGGGCAAAAACAATGGTCCCTCTCATGGCTATTAAAATCTGCCCTCACTCACCTGCTTTACCTCTCTGGTTGACAAATTACAGCGGAAGCCCACGCATTTTTATTTACAATGAATTAACCCCTTAAATTAACACCTACACCTCCCAAATTTTGCACACAAACCCTCATCTAATTATTAGTTAGGGACATACAGTAAACCATTTCATTTAATGGTTTTTTTTATATGTAAACCATGTGTCATTTCATGTCGGGTTGGGGAATGATTTGACAGAAGCCAGCAATTGAATAAGCGGCTATTCTGCTATGAAGAACTCTGTGAAATATGAATATATACAGTATATATGTGTGTCTCAATGACATGTATGTGTGTGTATAATATATATATATATATATATATATATATATATATATATATATATATATATATATATATGTGTGTGTGCATTCTATGTGTATATATCTATTCTTTCGTTTTGGATTTGAAAACCTGTCATTGGGCTCCATTATATGTCCGTTTTGCAAGCCTGCGAGAAATACGGATTACATACGAATGCTTACATGAGAAAAATGCGCGGCCACACCCTGACAACGGATGACATATGGGTCACTATTTAGGGACCATTTATGCGTATTACGGCCGTACAATACGGTCCGTATTTTTCTACGTTGTGTGTGACTCCAGCCTAAGAATAGAATAAATAGAACAGATACAAATGCATAGAATACATATATATACAGCTCTGGCAAAAATTAAGAGACCACTTTCAAATGTTCAGTTTGTCTGATTTTTCTATTTATAGGTATATTTTTGAGTAAAACGTAAATTGTTTTTTTAGTCTACAAACTTCTGACAACATGTCTTCGAATTTCCAAGCAATAAATTTTGTTTTTTTTTCTGAAAAGGGGAAATGGTCAAAACTAAAAAAACAGTGCTTTCAGACCTCAAATAATGCAAAGAAAACAAGTTCATTATCAGTTAGAAACAACAATACTAATGTTTTAACTCATGAAGAGTTCAGAAATCAATAATTTGAGGAATAACCATGATTTTTAAAAACAGCTTTCATGCGTCTTGGCATGCTTTCCTCCAGTCTTTCACACTGCTTCTAGTGCATTAATTTAAAAAGTTCTTCTTTGCTTGATGGCTTGTGACTATCCATCATCCTCTTGATTACATTCCAGAAGTTTTCAATGGAGTTGAGGTCTGGAGAATGGGCTGCCCATGACAGGGTTTTGATGTGGCAGTCTCTTAATTTTTGCCAAAGCTGTATATATAGATGTTAGTGACATGCACACATATACTGTATATACACTGTATATGTATTTATATTGCATAGAGAGATAAAAGAAAAGCTGGTAAAACATCTATAAAATAACTGCAGAAGCCGACAGGATAGAAGAGATGGTTTACATACAGTAAAGACAAATAGAATGGGTAGATACATAGATGTCAGTGACAAATATAATTACTACAGTGTGTGTGCAAATTACTGGACATTTATTTAATTAATAAAAGATTATTTTTCTGAAAAAAATGGCGTGGGCTCCCACCCAATTTTCGTAACCAGCAGAGGGTAAACCGACGGCTGGGGGCCAATGTTTATAGCCTGGAAAGGGGGTAATACCCATGGAGCTTCCCAGGCTATTAATATCAGCTCACAGCTGTATACTTAGCCTTTATAGGCTATTAAAATGGGGGACTCACCAAAAAAATGACGTAGGGTCCTCCTATAATTAATAGCCAGAAAAGACTATGTAGACAGCTGCGGGCTGATATATATAGCCTAGGAAGGGGCCATGGATACTCCCCCCAGATAAAAATATCAGCTCTCAGCCCACCCAGACAAGGCACATATCTAAGATGTGCCAATTCTGGCACTTAGCCTCACTCTTCCCGCTTACTCTGTAGCGGTGGCAAGTGGGGTAATGGGGGGTTGATGTCACCTTTGTGATATCAAGCCCTCAGGTTAGTAATGGAGAGGCATCAATAAGACGCCTCTATTATTAAACCTATAGTCAAATTGTAAATAAAACACAGACACCCAGTAAAAAATCCTTTAATTGAAATAAAGACAAAGACTCCTTTAATATTCTTAATTAAACCATACTTACGACCTCGCCTAATTCCCCGATGTCCTCGATCTTCTATAATAAAAGTAAAATAATAAATCAACAATATACCATACCTGTGTGTTGTTGTGTCCCACAACATAATCCATATATGGGGGAGAAATAGTTTTCAACCTGGACAGTGCTAAGATGCGACCTTCCCAGCTGAAAACCACTGCTGTATGAGCTGCTGGGAACAGATTACAAAAATTGCACAGGAGGCCACAACATTTTTTCACAAAAATAATCTGTTATTAATTTAATACATGTCCAGTAATTTTCACACACACTGTAGTAATTGTATTTGTCACTGACATCCATATATCTATTCCATTTGTCATTACTGTATGTAAACTATCTCTTCTATCCTGTCGGCTCCTGCAGTGATTTTACAGAACTTGGCAGATGTTTTACCGGCTTTTCTTCTACCTCTCTTTCTAATATAAATACATATATATATATATATATATATGTGTGTGTGTCTCACTGACATATTTATATATATATATATTTATATATATGTATGTATTCTACAGTATGTGTATATATCTATTCTATTATATTCTAACCTGTCGGTGTGATTTTACTGTACTCGCACACCAATTGCTTTTCTTCAATCTATCTATTTATCATATATATGTGTGTGTTTTAATGAATATTTCCTTTGAAAATGATGTGTAAATGACAGAGATCTGCTGTATGTAAAAGCTCATGTTAAAATCTCATTGCACTCAGACACCAATTGCACTGCATTCGGATGTAAATCGAATGCTAGGTGTGAAAATCGCATGACACTCGCATGGCACTCGTCCATTTCTTCGGTCCAGATATCGGAACATTTTTTTTTCTCATATATGGGTATGATCCCTAATTGACACTCTGGATCAGAAGGTTTGTTTTAGCTTCCTCTAAAGCCCCCGTTACACACTGCGATATCGCTAGCAATATCGCTGTAAAGTCACCGATTTTGTGACGTAGCAGCGATATTGCAAGCGATATCGCTACATGTGATACTTACCTCCGACCGGCTCCCCTGCTGGTCACGCGAGAAGGTCCTGGATCATTTCTTGTTGTCAGCTTCCTGCGGCGCTTCCTGCTGTGACGACGAGCGACGCGTGGATGCGGGCGGGAGGACGTCAGGATCGCCGCGTCTGACAGGTAAGTAGCGACCCCAGACCCCTGCAATGTCGCTGGTGTGATCTGCCTGTGTGGCAGCTCACTAGCGACCATTTATCGATGCACCAGCGATCCATATCGTTGTCGGGATCGCTGGTGCATCGCTATGTGTAACAGTACCCTTAATCAATGGGGGTAGCAAGCCTAAAATGTTTATTCATCTTCCTTCTCTTCATTCATATCCTCTCACATACGGCAGCTTAATCTGAACTTGTGTTTTTCATCCATCTTAAATATGTGTCAAGACACATTAGAATTTGCATTCTGCTCTCAATTATTGTGACAAACATAATTAAGAAATTACTTTCTATTTACTTCTATAGATATCTATTATGCTGACAGAAAATGATATAGTGATGCCGCTCACCATTTGTAGATCAACCCAGACTAGTCGAGTGAGGCATTTACTCACCAGCATAAGTCCAGGTTTAGTAGCTGCAGTCATGATGCCCTGTGTGTGATTGACAGTCCCAGAACTGATGTGTTTATTCAATCCATTTCTAATCTTCAACACTGGCTCAGGCAGCTGCTCCAAATACTTTATCTCTGCTCCCTTGTTGAAGCTCTGTGATAGGGTAACAGAGATGGCAAAAAGAGCGCCAAGTGTTTGTTTGTGCCAATAGTGAAAATCAGAGGTGGACTAAAATGATGCAGCAGAGCAAAAACTAGTAATCATGCCGATGAGGCAGCTACTGAATCCCTGCTAGGTTTGATGAGTTAACAACTAACTAGACTTTTCAAGCTCATTACAAATTAGCCTCCCAAACATTACTGTAATGCCGGAATAAAGGTATTAAAACTTACCGTATTTTTTCCTTTGTGAGACGCACTTTTTTTCCCCAAACTTGGGGAAGGAACTGTGAAAGTGCCCCGGGGCTCTGGCCTGTCACAAAGTGTCGGCAGAGCCCCAGGCTGGGCACCTGGAGACACCCACAGCACCGGCCAGCACTTCCGGGCACCCAGAGACACCCAGCAGCAGCACAAGCCCCCCTGGTAGCAGCACAAGCCCCCCTGGTGGCAGCACAAGCCCTCCTGGTAGCAGCCCAAGCACTCCTGGTAGCAGCACAAGACCTCCGACACCAGCACAAGACCCTCTGGCAGCGCGCTGCACATCGGAGCACCCCCTCATCCCTTCCTGTGGCTTGCAGCATCACCCCACTCTTGCCTTCTCCAGCAGTGACCCTGGGACCCTGCTTCACCGCAGCCACCACCTCCGGTAAGCAATATGATGCATGGATTATAAAAAGCACCACCATTTTATAAAAAAAATATTTTTTTCTTATTTATCTCCTCAAAATTTGGGGTGCGTCTTATAATCAGGAGCATCTTATAAAGCGAAAAATATGGTATATGATCAAATTAAATACTTTCGGAGTCCTAGCAGGTTCTCTTTAAGAGTATTGTTGAGAAACAGTTTTGTATGTTGTATTCTCACAACACTGGGGAATTACTTGTATTGCAGTCCTTCTCCTCACTGACAGTTCATTAAAGCCACATAGGTCTCATTCCAACAGTGTTCTCTTATAATAAATGTTTCCACATCCTTAAATTACTGTTGTGTCATGTTATATCTGACATGTCGATAGATCTGAAATGTTGCTTGAAGGTTACTATGATAGAATTCACATAGCTTTTATCCCATATCCCCGAGGAACAGACATACATGACGCTATCTACCTCACATCCAAGAGTTTGAAAAAGGAAATAGGTTTGATCTATTTCTGACTTTTAGATTTAAACCTGCTGGAAGTCCTTATTGCATCTGACCTATTTAGGCCAAACACCAGAGATGTTATTGTTAAATTGCTCTGGGGTTTGGATGTTACATGCTGCTGGCAGAACTCCACATCAAACAAGTTCCCAGGCTTCCACTATCCAATTCTTATAGAGCGATGTATGTTTTAAGCAATCATTTAATTTTCTGCTAATAAACCTGTTCTAAATTGTTTCATTTAGATTTGTATACAGTATGTGGAAATACATGTTGATATGCTCAAAAAAGAAATCTTACATGTTTTTATATATCCCGATTCCTCATGTCACTACTAAAGAAGAGACAATCTCTTGAAGCTTTGAATTAGCCCACTTCACCAAATTTTGACCAAAAATCTAATTTTCGGCAAATAAATTTACGAGAATCTCAATACTGTTAGGTTTCTAATTGCTCGGAAAATACAATAGATGAATATTAGTGAGAGGGAGCCCCATTCACAATAAGAGCTTACACTTTACAGGAATGAGAGAGGAACCTGCTGGTTGGAAGAGTTAATCTTCTCCAGGCAAAAGAAAGAGGTCTCCGACAACCATAACAGCTTACCCACTCCAGGCAGGAAAGAGTGAGAGAGGACATGACTGACAATAAGAGCTAAGGCCAGAGTCAACACCTGGCTCACCCGGGCAAGTGCCTGGGTCCTGAGCAAGCGAGATGGCCCACTCGCTGTCGCTAACACTGGCATGCGATGGGGCCAATGAGCCAGAAGAATCAGGGGCCATCAACTGTGAATGGGCCCCCATGCTTGCTCAGAGCAAAGGCACTTGAAATACTTACCTCTCCCTGTTCCTCCGCAGCTCCGGGGTCTTCTTTGCATTTTTTGACTCTATGACTTCTAAGGGTGCAATGACATATCTACTGTGCGCCCTCTGCTCTGAACAATCACAGGACAGACAGTCGGAAGATTGCAATGCTGATTAGTCAAGAACTGTGGCCAGCGAGGAAAGGTAAGTATTTGATTTTTTTATATATGGAGCATTATATGGGGTAATTTTTTCGTATGGAGCAATATATGGGGCTCATTATACTAAATGGAGCAATATATGTGTCTCATTATACTGTATGGAGCATTAAATGGGGCTCATTATTCTGTATGGAGCACTATGTGGTGCCCATAATACTGTATGAAGCAATATATGGGGCTCATTATACTGTATGGAGCAATATATATTGCTTATTTTACTGTATGGTGCATTATATGGGGCTCATTATTCTGTATGGAGCACTATGTGGTGCCCATAATACTGTATGCAGAAAAATATGGGCTCATTATTCTGTATGGAGCACTATCTGGTGCCTATAAAACTATATGGAGAACTATACTGTCTAGTTTCTGACCTATTATAGATTTTACAATATATATCACTCATTTAAGAAGTAAATTAAATCTTTGTTGTTGTACTATACCTATATTTCTCTGCTGTATCTGTGCATCATGAATTGTGTTATGTGTTAAAGGGGCCCACTGAGACTTTCGCCCGGGGCCCATGAAAACCTGGAGCCAGCCCTGAATCCACTCATCTCTAGTCACTGACAATAACTATATGCATCTCGTAGCTATCAGAAGATACTGTGTGTCTTTGTTTTCAATAAACGTTATTTTTCTCACAAGTGTATTTGGCATATTGACAATGTCATATTTGTCATGTTAAGTGCTGTAGAGTGCTACCAGACAGTATGTTGCTAACATGTTGCAGATGTGACAGCAGAATATTTATATTAAGAGGAAATTAACGTGAAATAAGCTGAAAACATTCTATCAATCCTGTTTAACTGGTGAGAGTTTTATGTACTAAAAAGTGGAGAGTTCATAATCAAACCTAATAAGTTTTACCAAGATATTTTATTAAACACTAATATGTCTGCAGGTTACATAAGGATGCACTTTTTACATACAGAAACCTACATTTAACAATGAATGTGGGCATGTGATTTGTTATAAGCTTTCTCTATAAAGTAAAACTATGGTCCGTGTGTGATTAATAATATACTGTACATGCCTTAACCATAAAAACAAAAAGCATTTTTTAAACAAATACATTTTAACAATTATATTAATTCTGTGAATTTCCTATAAGATGTAAATTTATGAGTAAAAAGAGTTTTAAAAATATAAAAGTTCAAATTGCCTCGTATTTCCAAATAATAATAAATGTAAGAAATAAAAGATATAGACATTTGTTATCACTGTGTCCAGAAAAGTCTGATCTTTTAAAATATAAAATTAGTTAAGCCAATCGATAAATGTGCTAGTGAGAAAAAAAGAGCACCAACTTACAAGTATAATGTGAACAAGGGTTACCTATAACCGACTAACTGAAAAAAACCCTATTAAAATATAACTTTTATTAAGTACAAAAATAACAATATAAATTGCACAGATGTGCCCTATAATAAAGCCTAGTAAAAAAACGGGCTATTGTATTGCTGGAAAGAGATAAGGTATAACAGTTGAACCAAATCTAACCAGCTAAATCTGCCAATCCAATCATGTGGCCAGAAAAACCTGAATAATAGCAGTTTAAAACTGCACAATACTATTATAGCCAAAAAACCTAAAAAAATGGAAAAAAAGGGGAAATGGACATAAAGAAGATGTCTAAAAATTGACAATATGTGCTACCATCTGATAACAATTTCACTCATCCTATAAGACGACAGATTAGAAACAGAGGGCCAGATGGCCTGTATCCATTTGCTAAGAATATCCTCATGAATGCAGTAAAGCAGAATTATACAATCATATATGCATGTGAGGAAAAGTAGAAAGTCCAGACAGTCTGAATAGATGCGTAACATTCACACACAATAGAACCAGTTACATATAAATGTGTAGCAAATTATGCCCTTTCACAAAACCACTATGTTACGTATATGAAGTATATATGGATTGTCACATCAAGTACCCAGATAAAAAACTGCCCATTATATATTCCTTCATAATGATAGCCATAAGGTCCATGATAACATCATTCCTCAGATATAGTCTGCACACTCTCAACACGTTTCCCCCTACTGCGGGTTCATCAGGAGAGATGCATATTGGTCAGAGCGGTCTGGCAGTGGAGACTAATCTCAATAGTGGTTTTGGGAAAGGGCATAACTTGCTACAAATTTATATGTAACTGGTTCTATTGTGTGTGAGTGTTATGCATCTATTCAGACTGTCTGGACTTTCTACCTTTCCTCACATGCATATATGATTGTATAAATCTGCTTTATTGCATTCATGAAGATATTCTTAGCAAATGGATACAGGCCATCTGGCCCTCTGTTTCTAATCTGTCATCTTATAGGATGATATAGGAGATTAGGGATAGCCATCGCACGAGCGGGGGCGCCATTCTCGTATTTCTTAGGGTGCCAACCTCCGCACCTAGGTAGGTGTTCAGATAGTCATTCTGTATAGGGCCAGGTCACTCTTTTCTTCACATCGGCTGAGGGAAATTGTTACCAGATGGTAGCACATATTATCAATTTTTATACATCTTCTTTATGTCCATTTCCCCTTTTTTTCCGTTTTTTGAGGTTTTTGGGCTATAAGAGTATTGTGCTGTTTTTAACTGCTATTATTCAGGTTTTTCTGACCACATGATTGGATTGGCAGTTTTAGCTGGTTAGATTTGGTTCAACTGTTTTACCTTATCTCTTTCCAGCAATACAATAGCCCGTTTTTTTTACTAGGCTTTATAATAGGTGACATCAGTGCAATTTTATATTGTTATTTTTGTACTTAATAAAAGTTATATTTTAATAGGGTTTTTTTCAGTTAGTCGGTTTGAGAAAAAAAGAACAGCACAATTCTTTTGGTCTGTGAAATAGCACAAGAAATGCCATAAGAAGCATTCACAGCATAGTATGTATAACAAAACTGGATAAATAAAAATACCAGCATGCCTTAACACAGCTTCATTGATGGCATTCTAAAAAAAAATTACGGGTGTACAAAAATCGTAACACAAACCAATTTTTTTCTTAAACAAAAATGCTACATTTTTTAAGCCAATATAACAGAGAAAAACACTAAGTATATTTGGTATCTCCGTGATCGTAACGCCTGGAAAATTATGTTTCCAGGTTATTTTTATTGAACAACGAATCCCATAAAACTCAAAAATTAAAGGAGAGATCTGTTTCCATCCCATAGGTCTTAACAGTATTTACAAATTAAAAAAAACATGGATTTTTTTTTGGAATAAGACACTGAACCGCAGATATCATGGCATCATTCTATTCATCTTACTATTACCTGCATGCCCATGTAAATTGCTTAGGAGAGTTTATATTGCTGTCAGATTCCCTTTAAAATACGTGCTATATTGGCATTGCCTTTTTTCCTTTTAATGTACGTCAAATTAATTAGAAAAGCAGCAGTATTGCAGAAGATATCATTACTATATGCTAAGCACACTTATAATGTGTGTTTACAAATAGTCCAAAATTCTACTCTACGCTGGAAACAGTGAGAATATCTTAAAAATGTATTCATAAACTTCATTTTGTTCTCCTGCATTTCTTTAGGGAGTACTGAAATAGATGTGGTTAATTATGGAATGTTTTCTGAAGCAGCTTGCATTTAAATGGCAAACTAATCACAGTTATGTGATTATGAAAAGTGCGTAATTCAACCAAAAACATGTGCATGCATATATAACATCCACTCTTACAACAGAAGTACAAAAATTACATACACATTTAAGCTACTCATACCAAAAATCAAAGGTTTACTATAAAAATCACTAAAAATTCTGTTTGCCCAATTTTGGTAGTTATTTAATGGGACATACTATTTTTATTGAATTTATTTATTGGTAAAAAATCAACCTTATGATTTTCTTTTCTTTTCATTTTTTTTATTTTAATCAGGATAGAATGCAGCAAATATATCTTTACATTACGAGTAGCAAATATTTAACCAGGTTTGACCTACATATGGCATTACAGAATAGCACTTCATTGTGAAATAATAGACAGTAGTTTGATAATCTACTTAAAGGGCCTGTCATACTAAGCGATATTGCTAGCAATATCGCTATAACTTGTGACGTTATAGCGATATTGCTGTGTTTGATACTTACCTACGACCCGCTCCCCCGCTGGTTATCGCTGATCGCGCGAGAACGTCCTGGACTGTTTCTCGTTGTCAGTTTCCTGCGGCGCCTTCTGTGGAGAGACGAGCGACTAGCGTGGAGCCGGGCGGGAGGACGTCAGGATCGCCTAGTGTGACAGGTAAGTAGCGACCCCCATCCCCAGCGATGTCGCTGGTGAGATCTGCCTGTGTGGCAGCTCACTAGCGACCACTTAGCGATGCACCAGCGATCCTGTCCGCGTCATATCGCTGGTCGGGATCGCTGGTGCATCGCTAAGTGTGACAGTACCTTAAGTCAAAAATGTCATTGTGCCACAGGTTTGTAGACGAGCATTATAACTTTGAATTGCTACAGCTATCAAGACATCAATCTGATTAGAATTTTATTAAGAAATGAGAGAGATTGAGAAATATAGATATAAAAAGGAGGTGTAGATGGGAGGAAAAGTTCCTCATGCCATTGGTTGCAACATAACCCTTAGGATATATGCCGACATTGCAGAAATGCTGTGGAATTGTCTGCAGCATTTCCGCAACTCCCTGCCGCGGTTAAAACACATGCGGAATTCACATGCGTTTTCCCGCAAAACACAAGAATTTTGCAAGTGTTTATAGCTTGCAGAATGCTAGCGCTTTTCCAAGTGATTTGTAGCATCACTTGGAAAAGTGATTGACAGGTTGGTCACACTTGTCAAGCATTGTGACCAACTTTTTACTATTGATGCTGCCTTTGCAGCATCAATAGTAAAAGATAGAATGTAAAAAAAAATAATAGGGAAATACTTACTTTCTGGCGGCCCCCGGAGGACCGGGAAGGCTCCCGGAGCCGACAGAGGGTAAGTATATACCTAATTTTTATTTTAATTCTATTTTCACAGGGATATGGTACCCAGGGCATGGAGGACAGTCTCCTCTACTCCAGACCCTGGGTACCATCCGCACATGAAGCTCTCACTTTACGCATGGTAGGCATAGCCACATGCATAAAGTGAGCGTTTCAATGCAATCCTATGGTAACAGAATCGCCATGATGCCGCAGAAATAATTGACATGCTGCGGATTTTACCGTTAGGCGATTCCGCAGCGGTAAAATACGAAGCATTGACACAGAAACTGCGGAATCCCATAGGATTGCATGGGGATGCGTTTTTTAAGTGTTTCTGCGGCCGCAGAATGGTTGACAAATTATTCTTTTCCTTAAATTCTGTGCCCTTCTTTCTCTACAAATGCCTTTGATCATTGGGGCCAAAAAATTCTATTTTAACCTCATCTTTTTTAACCTTTGTGGGCCTCTACAATTTTCATTTTTAAAGTGCTAGGCAGCTGCTTTGAAGAACCAATGGCTGCTGTTATTTGGCACAAAGTTAAAGGAGGCTGGGCTTTTATAAAGATGAGAAATTTGAATCACTTGGCTTTTCCCAACGATTATAGTGGACAATCCATAATCATAACAGGCTAATTAAGGTCTGAAACCTAGGTCAAAGTCAACCGAGCACACAAATCGCCAAGGGTTCTCACACTTTTGCACCTGCCCATTTTCCTTTATTGTATTTTTTAAAATGTAAAAGATGAAAAAATATTTATTTTTTGTCTAAAATACAAAGGCAATGTGTTATCTTTAACTGTAGGCCTTTTTGAGATCATATCAGCTTCAACTTGCTTAACTATTCAAGATAACAGTAGTTTTGACCAGGAGTGTACAATCCTTTACATGCCACTGTATGTACAGAAATTTTAATGCTGAAATAACATACTTAATCCATTGTGTAACAATTATGTAGGTACTATGGAACCTGATTGCGTGGGATAAAACAAATCTGAGACCAAAGCTGAGGAAAAGAAGTGTATTTAACAAAGTAAGAAGTGGAAACAAACTAACAGAGATCTTCTTGCAATTGTAATGAAGTGCACAGCACAATATAGTAATGGTCATCAAACTGAATAGTGGGGGAGACCGCTAATATAAACCAGTCCAGCAGTAATATAATGCTGGAGTGCATACGGCACTTAAACGGGGAAGTCCAGCAATAATATGGTGAGAATGCACACAGCAATTAAACGTGGGAGTCCAGCAACACACAGGTGGAGCGTTAACAGGAGGTCTCAAAATGTACCTTTAGGGCAGAAAAGTCCTGCTCAAGTCCACCACCGCAGCCCAACAGACAGAGTCAAGAAAGAAATAATGGTGTCAGAATTTCTTACTGAACACAGCACTTCCAGAGGTGAGTAGCTCCACACCAGAAGTCCACTTGTTGATTCCATTATAAATATAAAATGGAAACATTTAATAACATATAAAAAATTATGGAGGTAATTTGTATTTAATGAATAGGGGGTTAAAAATGTGTAAATAAGCAAAAAATGCTAACTTTTTTTATTTTGACTACCCATAAAAACAAATAGAAACAAATTGCAAGAGAATATACTTAGAATTTAGATTTCATGAAAATGTATGAAACCATCTAAAAGAAAAACACCTTTTAACCCTACTAAGCATGACAGTAGAAATCCACACGTTCACATAACACGGGCCTTTTTAAGCATTTTACAAGTTTATTTCAAAATCACCAAGTAAGATATGAAAAATACACAAATTTGTAATGGCTAACAAGGATATTAACCCCTTAGTGACCACAAATCTGATTTATAAACTGATATTTTAAGTCGTGGTTGACTAGCCTCATTGTACAGGTGACAATCCAGTGACTATCAGCTGTACACTATAGCCGACACCTTGCTGCATCAGCCACGATCAGTGTTGGCATTGACCATGGCCGTTTAACCCCTTAAATACTGTTGTCAATAGTGACTACAGCATTTATATGGTTAACAGAGTGCGTGGGCTCCCTCTTTAACTCCATCGCCACCTTGAGATCTTGATTGTGTGGTCCTGGTGTTTGCTATGGCAATTCATGGCCAAATAGCGGCCTTAAAGTCTTCTAGCTATAGTGACCTGTTCAGAAGTTAGATACATTTAGGTGGTAAAAATAAATTTTTTCAGTCCTGTCATATTACTTTGCATTAATTCCTGAAAAGCACTTGAAGGGTTAATAAACTACTTGAAAGCAATTTTGAACTTGTTGAGGGGTGCTGTTTTTAAAATGGTATCTTCCTTGTTCACTTTGTAATACACCATTATTGATGTGTTGCTGCCACCAAAGGCACTATCATAAAGTGCATGCTGTGGATTGTGCTTCATCACCAGAGGAATATCTCATCGATATGGCTTCATAGTACCAACAACTGTAAAAAATTTTCCATGCAAAATATCACCCAGATCAGCATTAGTGAAGTAATTATCCATTGTCAAGTTTCTACGAGAATTGTAAATAGGTATAGCAAGATTTTTTTTTAAATGTCAGATCCTAGGTATTTCGGCATTGGTGCACCAACTTCTAAACTGTTGACTTAGACATCAGTAAAGTAAAAAGTTAAAACTAAGAAGAAAAAAAATGATTATAATAGCACAGTAACTTGTTACCTGCAACAAAATGATACAAAAAATGATGAGCATATGATAAACATAATACGGGTCTAAAAGGACTGTGTCATGGAAATACGTGGTTTTCCAAAAAAGCTATTTTATAAAAAAATATGCTTTTCACATAAAACTATATAAACAACTGTAAATTACCAAAAACTACAAACTTGAGGAATACCTAGAGCTTCAAAATTCTAAGTTAAGTAATCTTGCAGAAAATATCAAAAAAGTAAGTTAGCGGCTCTAAAGGGCTCACGTTAAGCATAACAGGGTTAAAGGCTCTAGACAAGTCTGTTATTATGTGCTAAACATCAATTAGGCATTTTCATTCTTAGGAGAGATTCTTTTCTTTTTTCACTATGTAAAACACATTTAAGCTGGAGAAACGCAATACTGGTTTCATTCTACGAGTGTGTGTCGAGTCTATGTCAATGTGATGCAGCAAAATAAATAAGTGTTTGACCATCATGAGACTGTCACTTCTGCATTAAACATCTGCCATTTATATTTTTTATTTACAGTATATATTGTACACGTTTTATCGTGTATTGGGTGTACTAGTAGTTAACCTAAAAAAAACTTTCTAAAAGTAAGCTGCTTACTAAGCATTTCAAGCACAGGGTACCAAGAAGATAGAATATTTTGATCTTAGGACATGAACTGATCTATTTTAGTGTGACAGAGGAAGCAGCCGCATGTCTATTTTAAACACAAAAGTCGTGAGGCATTGCAATAAAGTGGCTAGACTTCCTGCAAATTTATTTAAAGCTAAAGTGGATAAGAATTATATGCCATGAGTTCAAAATATCCCTGAAATTTGTTCTTTTAATAATGGTGTATTGCATATCCCTCCATTATGGATTGCTAAATTTTACTGTTCTTTTCAGTACATTTAACAGTTTAATGTTATGTTTGTTCCAGTTTTTTTCTTTGGTTCAGAAACAGAAGTTAATGTCTAGGTTACCTTTTATATTCTACCTAACAGTTAGAGAATCTGTCACTTGTTGGAAGATACTTTCTACTTTCATCCAAAATTATTTTTTTTGCCATTTTCTTGGGTTCATTCTTATTTATTTTTACTCTTGTTTTATGATACGTTGGTTCTTTTATCTTGGTAAAAATGTAATGAACTTAAACATTAGAATTTCACTAAAAAAACATTGAGCCCATGCCCAATTCCACAATCTTAGTCTTTTTATGCAGCTACTAATTTATTACTATAACTATGCGGTCACCAGTGTTCAATTTGTAGGATTAATAATGCTTGGGCTGACTTCCAGTCTGCACTGCTTATTATCAAAATTTCTGCTATCATTTAGAGTATGAGTTAATTAGTCAATTATTGCATTGGATAATACGTAATACCAGGTTAAAGAAAAGATAAGACTTTTTTATTCGAGAGACAAAATTAAATATTTCCATAAAAGTTTTTTCTTTTGAAAAATTACAGCATAGCAAGTTTTTTTCAGAAATGGTGTACAGACAGCTTTATTTTGTCACCATATAGAAGTACAGTATTATTCATTGTATTGTTTGAGTCAAAAATGCACATTAAACTAAGAAACCTTCTGTTAAATTACTACTTGTTAGCTAAATTCTTTAGAAATAGCCTAGTAGTCAATCAATCTATGAATCTATTAAGTTGGTTGGACAATGTATGACAGTATTTACATACAGGATTAACTGGTCACTATGATATCTATTTATAAGTGTATTAGGGCCCCATCACACATAGCAATCTCGCTGCTGAGTCACAACTTTTGTGACACAACAGCGATCTCACCAGCGAGATCGCTGTGTGTGACAGCGATCAGCGACTGGCCCGCCTGCCGGTATCGCTGATCTCTGCAAGAAACCTCTGGACATTTTTTTCGTCGCTGATCTCCCGCTGGCCAGCATGCATCGATGCGTGTGACAGGCGGGAGACCAGCGATCAGCTGTAAAATAATAAAAAAATAAAAAATATTGTTATTCTCACCTTCCGGCGTCCCGCGCAGTCTTCCCGCCTCTCTCTACACTCCCGGTCCCAGTAATCCTTTACAAGAATGACCGCAAGACTTCACGATCCCGCGACAACGGACGTCATCGCAGTAATTCTCACAAAGGATTACTGGGACCGGAGCGTGGAGAGAGGCGGGAATGCTGCGCGGGACGTCGGAAGGTGAGAATAACAATATTTTTTATTTTAATTCTATTTTTGACATGAATATGGCATCAGCGCTAATTGCTGGTGAAGCTGTCTGTTTGACAGCTCACCAGCGATCACATAGCAACTTACCAGCGATCCTGACACGTTGATATCGTTGTCGGGATCGCTGGTAAGTCGCTATGTGTGACTCCAGCTTTAGCTGCACACTACATATCAGCATCAATTAGGTATTGGTTGACAATATAATTTGGGCACAGTAGTACATCGAGAGGAGATTTTTCAAGATATGGTGATATTCACAAGACGAATAAGTCAGAAACTGCTTGTTTTCTCAATGATGCCATTTAATTCACATACTAATGTACAAACAGCACGTAATCACTAACATCTTTAAATTAGGCTGAACTCTACTTTTGTCTTTTATTTACAGGAAAAATGCATTGTACCAAGGTTGCATATATAATTTTGTTACGTTAAAATAAAACTGCAGTTTAATATTTGTGCTCTGTCTTTTATTTAGCTGTATATAAATAAAAAGTCTTGCACTTCTGTTAACTCCAAATAACTTCATTTAAACCCTTCCTGACATTGGACGTACTATTATTTCCATGATCTGTTGGTGGGCCTTGAGGACTGGAGTTGGGGAACACTGCACTAGTTAACCCCTTAAGTGAACACCATTGAAAAAAATAGGGCAAAAAAATGCTTTGTCATCATACCACTGAACAAAAAGTGGAATAACACGCGATCAAAAACTCAGATATAAATAAACGTGGTACCCGTGAAAACATCATCTTGTCCCACAAAAAACAAGCTGCCACATAGCTCCATCACCAGAAAATTTAAAAAGTTATAGCTCTTAGAATAAAGCGATGCAAAAATAATTATTTTTTCTATAAAAAGCTCCAAAACATAAAAAAATATAAATGAGGTATCACTGTCATCGTACTGACCCAAAGAATAAAACTGCTTTATCAATTTTACCACACGTGAAAGGGTATAAATGCCCCCACAAAGAAATTAATGAAGTGCTGGTTTTTGTTCATTCTGCCTCCCAAAAAATGGAATAAAAAGTGATCAAAAAAAGTCATGTGCCCAAAAATGGTAGCAATAAAAATGTCAACTCATCCCACAAAAAACAAGATCTCACATGACTCTGTGGGCAAAAATATGAAAAAATTATAGCTCTCAAAATGTGGTGATACAAAAACTATTTTTTGCAATAAAAAGCGTCTTTTAGAGTGTGACAGCTGCCAAACATAAAAACCGGCTATAAACCCCGCTATAAATAGTAACTTAAACCCCCCTTTATCACCCCCTTAGCTAGGGAAAAATAATAAAATAAAAAAAAATATTTATTTCCATTTTCCCATTAGGGTTTGGGTTAGGGTTAGGGTTTCGGGCTTAAGTTGGGGTTAGGGTTGGGGCTAAAATTAGGGCTAGGGTTGGGGGTTTAAGGTTAGGGTTAAGGTTGGTATTAGGTTTAGGGTTTTGATTAGAGTTAGGGGTGTGTTAGGGTTAGGATTAGGGTTAGGGGTGTGTTGGTGTTAGGGTTAGAGTTAGAATTGGGGGTTTCCACTGTTTAGACACATCAGGTGCTCTCCAAACGTGACATGGATCTGATCTTAATTCAAGCCAATTCTTTGTTAAAGTCAAACTGTGATCCTTCCGAGCTCCTCCATGCACCCAAGCAATGGTTTACCCCCACATATGGGGTGTCAGCATACTCAAGATAAATTGCACAACTTTTGGAGTCCAATTACTCCTGTAACCCTCGTGAAAATAAAAAATTGGGGGCGAAAAGATCATTTTTTTTAAAACATTATAAACTTCTGTGAACCACTTGGGGGTCGAAAGTGCTCACCCCACATCTAGAGAAGTTCCTTAGTGGGTCTATTTTCCAAAATGGTCACTTGTGGGGGTTTTCCAATGTTTAGACATATCAGGGACTCTCCAAACGTGACATGGTGTCCTTTCTCAATTCCAGCCAATTTTGCATTGAAAGTCAAGCGGCGCTCCTTCCCTTCCAAGCTCTGCCATGCATCCAAACAGTGTTTTACTTGCATATATGTGGTAACAGCGTACTCAGATCAAATTGTACAACAACTTGTGGGGTCCATTTTCTCCTGTTACCCAAGGAAAAATAAAACAAATTGGATCTGAAGTAAATTTTTTGTGAAAAAAAGTTAAGTGTTTATTTTTTTTAAAAATTCCAAAAATTCCTATTAAGCACCTGATTGGTTAATAAACTTCTTGAATGTGGTTTTGAGCACCTTGAGAGGTGCAGTTTTTAGAATAGTGTCACTTTTTGTTTATTTTCCATCATATAGACTCCTCAAAGTGACTTCAAATGGTGTTGTAAAAATGAGAAATTGCTGGTCAACTTTTAACCCTTATAAATTCTTAACAAAAAACATTTTGGTTCCATAATGGTGCTGAACTAAAGTACACATGTGGAAAATGTTATTTATTAACTATTTTGTGTGACATAGTTCTCTGTTTAAAGGGCATGAAAATTCAAAGTTGTAAAATTGCAAAATTTTCTAAATTTTTGCCAAATTTCCATTTTTTTCACAAATGGATGCAAGTGATATCAAAGAAATTTTAGCCCTATCATGAAGTACAATATGTCATGAGTAAACAGTGGCAGAATCACCAGGATCCATGGAAGTGTTCCAGAGTTGTTACCTCATAAAGAGACAGTGGTTAGAATTGTAAAAATTGGCCTGGTCATTAATATGCAAACCACGCTTGGGGTAAAGGAGTTAAAACTTATGGTTCCACTCGAATCCAAACAATTTGCAATTTAATTTGCGAGTATTTAAAAAATGTATGTTTGCCATTTTGGTTAACCCTGAATAATCGTCAAATGGAAGAATAAATAATATCTCACCTCTCCTGATGCACCATTTTTTGATGCCCAAGTCACATTATTATTATTATACATTTATATAACGCCATTTATTCCATGGCGCTTTACATGTGAAAAGGGGAAATATAGACAGGTACAATAAACATGTGTAAGACAAGGGACACACAAGTACATAAGGAGTGGGGACCCTGCCCGTGAGGGCTCAAAGTCTACAGGGATGGGTGAGGATACAGTAGGAGAGGGTAGAGCAGGTTGTGTGGTGGTTCAGTAGACTGAGGATCATTGCAGGCTGTAGGCTTGTCGGAACAGGTGTGTCTTCAGGTTCTTCTTGAAGGTTTCCTTTGATGGCAGAGAGTTCCAGAGTATGGGGGAAGCACGGGAGAAGTCTTGTATGCGGTTGTGGGAAGAAGAGATAAGGGGGGAGTAGAGAAGGAGATCTTGAGATGATCGAAGGTTGCGTGCAGGTAGATACCTAGAGACCATATCACAGATGTATGGAGGAGACAGGTTGTGGATGGCTTTGTATTTCATGGAAATATTGTCCAGACAAGTCCTTTACCTCACATCAGAGCTTGAGTCAGATGAAGACAGCTCAGCACTGTTGGACACTTTTGTATAATTTCATCCACGCTGCTGCACCTTGCCTATGCTAACACATGAATGAAGACCAGGAACCATTCTGCATGTGTTGTGCTGTGTATGGGAGAGATAACAGCATTAGTTTTTTCACACCAGTTTCCAGTGGAATGCAAAATAGATATAGAGCTTGCAGAGTGGAAACGTATTGAGACTGCTGGATAACAGTCATGAAATTGTCAGATGTAGTGTTATTTCTCCATATACAACCAAGGGACATATTCTGAAAAATTACTTAAAGTACATTTACTCAGTAAGTTAATGTACAATCATTTTCATTGAACAGAAACTATCTACTTTGTAGGAAGCAATATCATACCACAAAAGAATTTTAAATGATGGTATTTGCTTATCTTTAGAAGATAGAATGCTTGATAGCTGAATTTAAGATGTGCAGAAAAACAGATTTTCGATTTTGTATAGTCAGTGGAGGCTAGAATCAAGAAAGACTTAAATATCCCAGAGAGATTTAAAAAAGGCAAACATATTGATATTTATCCATTTATTTCATTACTATGATGCAAATGCTCAAAATGCAACCAAACAGATCCAATATTCTGAAAGGTTTGCAGCGCTTTGAGATATTGTGACAATTGTTTTTTGTTACTTCCAACGTCATATTAAGTTAACTGTTTACATCTCTGTGCCTTTATTTTACCTATATTTAGCTAACATCTTATTCATAATCTTTTGTTAAAATGTACTTCCTAAGACTTGTTTCACACTAGCTGAGGCTGAGGTGTGGAGGGCTGAAGACTTCCTTTGTGAAGCTCCGCCCATGGCCACACATCCTCCCATCAGCTCCACCCACCTCGGCATGTGGCGTGCATACCCTATCTTTAACATTGGGTACACAGGCAATGCTGATGTATGCGGATGCCTCCGCATGCGTCATTTTGACGGTGCGGCGACCACACCAAAATGCAACATGTTTCGTTTGGCAAAATGATGCATGCGGAAGCATCTGCATACATCAGCATGGCCTGCGTACCCAATGATAAAGATAGGTTACGTACACCGCATGCCGAGGTGGGTAGAGCTAATGGGAGGAGGTGCGGCTGTGGGCGGAGCTTCACAGAGAAAGTCTGCAGCCCTCCACACCTCGGCCTGTTGTGAACTCCCTTGCTCGGATTTCTGAGTCGAAGCTGTCTCTGCTCCCTCTGGAGGTTACTGAGGATAGTGGAGCTGGCCAGGTGGATGGAAGTTCTCCACCTGACGATGATAATTGGGAATCTGGGATTGCTGGCTGGGAGCATATAATGGAGCTGGCTGCTCTTGAAGGTTGCTGGTGATTTTTTTCCTCTGTGTGCATATGGAACTCTTTTGTCCCCTGCCTGATCTTCATGTTCAGCTAAGTGATTATTTTGCTAATCTTTTACATCTAATCTGGTTGTGTCTTTTTTTGCTTTGCTGCTAGGGTTCAGCGTGCTCCCTGCTGGGGGCAGCGCTGGGCCCTGCTGCATATGTTGCAGCTTGTTCAGTCCCCTGTTATGTTAGTATCTTTTTGCTTACTGCCAGTTTATACCAGAGTGCTGATCTAGTGGGGGTGAGATCATATGATATCAGGTTTTTTTGTATATCAGAAGTGTTGGACTTTTTCAGGGTTTTGTGCATGATTGCAGACACTCATTATTATACTGCTCTCCGACTCTTTGGCAAACAGAATGCCTTTTATTACAGACAAACATATCAGTCCAGAAAACTTGCTGCTACTTTCCTGTACCTTATTTTTCCATGTTAAAAGGTATGGCCACAATTTTTCCATCAAGAGTTCTATTGGCCATACTTTTCTGAACAGTAGATAGATACTGTGTGATTAGTTCAACATGAAACATTTGGGGAAAGGTCCTCTCTAAAAGGCAAAGGGTGTTTTGTTTTAGATTTCTGTTTTGTTCATTTATATTATATTTTGGTAATTGATAAAAATAAACTAATAATACTTCCATTTTTTAAAGCATTCTTACTTTGCATCATTTTTTTCACATCTTGTCTAAATCTTTGCACAGTATTGTATATCTATGGATAAACGGATGGTAACCAACAGCCTATTTAATTCCACACTAGAGTAGCAGACTTTTCAGGATTTTTATTTGCAATTAGCAATGAGTTTTGCAAAATGTATAAATAATTACATTGACATTTTATCAAGCTGTTCAAAAATTATTCAACTATTTAGGGAGCAGGAACAGGTTAGCTGTAGAACAGGGAAAATTAATTCCAACAGCCAGGTCAGTAATCTGTTACCGCTGGATGTAATTCCCTGCGAATCCTGTTATTTCCAAATCTTCCCACAATCATGACATAGCACCTGTCATACTATTCAAAAGATGAAGTGAGAATGCCGGGAGGTAAGAAGATTTGCAGGGTTTCCGTCAAGCAGTGTAAAATTAATCAAATGGAGAATGGAGTGGATTCCTGGAAATGATTCTCCCATCAAAATTTAGGTGTTTTAATAGTGAAAATGCAAAGGCTTGTCAACAAGCTGTGAAAAACTATTCCACTTTTGAGAGCAGTTTTGTATGACTGCTAGGATGACTAATGGCAGCAATGCCGGTAGTGCTGTGGCCTGCAGGTCCTGCATATTTAGCCATGTTATACATTTTTTCCTCACTACCATTTCCATTTCCATTGCCAGTGCCACTATTTTATCATTTTACATTTTGACACAAATATGTTTAATTGCACTTAAAAAACCTTGGAAAAATAAATCTTACAGTTAAAGTTGGCATACCTGTTTAATGTCTCAATTGAGTTTAATTTCTTTTTACATGTTTAGTTAAGCAAATTAAATTTACCTTTCCAAAAACCTTGTTGTACAACAAATGCAGATAAGTACATGGCTTCCAAATGCCTACAGTATGGCTGCGGTGTGCAAAGTTGCCAAATTAGACTGGTACAACAGGCATACATCTGTGTTTTGTATTATTTTAAACACTGTTACCCAAGAATATACTGTAACCAAGAATGCTAAAGGTTAGTGCATGTGGGGAGGAGGACCCCCATATAGTGATTGGGCCGGAACCAAGGGGACCACCATCAGAGTTAATGAAGGAATCACATCAGGAGGATTACAAAGGGAGACATGCGACTGGGGTTGTCAGGGCAACCGGGGGCAGGGCTAGGGTAAAAGGAGCAGGGGACGCGCTGAAGTGGCAGTTGGAGAGGAGCCAGAGTGAAGGCAGGGAGGGGAGTGACTTGCAGGGGCTCCGACAGGAGCCTGTGAGGAAAAAGCTGCGCAGTTATCGACGAAAGAGACTGTTACCGGAGACTGCTACCCACCCCCATTCTCAGAGAATCGTCCCCGCTGTCCCCCGTCTTGGCGAGAGAGGAACTTTACCTCAGGTTGTGGCCGTGAGTACCCATAACCAGGCCACAGAGGCCTGGGCACTTCCCCCCAGCCTTCCCCTATCACGCCGACCCGGCCGTCACCGGCCTGAAGGTACGCCACCTCATCACAGGCGAGATACCCTAGCTTTGGAAGAGACTCCTTGATAAAGGACGGCTGGTCCTCTGGGGAACTGCGTCATCACCGCGCGCCACCTCCATCATTTTCTTCAGGGGCTGTTACGCCCCAACGGCATCGCTTCCTTCAGGGCCTGTTGCGCCCCAGCGGCATCGCTTCCTTCAGGGCCTGTTGCGCCCCAGCGGCAGTGCTTTCTTCAGGGCCTGTTGCGCCCCAGCAGCAGTGTTTTCTTCAGGGCCTGTTGCGCCCCACCGTCATCACTTTCTTCAGGGCCTGTTGAGCCCCATCCCTCCCAGGAGTAACGAGGCATCAGGACAGCCACCTCAGCGACCTCTACGCGGCCACATTCACGAACCTGTCAGCCCCTGGAAGGCTAAGTACCGCAATAGTGTTGTTAAGATTGTTGAGTCCCTGCATGGACTGTTTGTCCCTGTATATCTTGTCTGTTCAGTTAAGCCCCAGCGGCTAGTTTGATAAAAAGTTATTTCACCAACCACCATCCATCTAGTGTCTCGTCACTGCATCCTGCGAACCTGCAGAACCCTACACTTGGTGTAGTCGGCAGGATGCAGTCTCCGAGCGTAGACGGTGGTGGCGCAGGTCAGGGGGAAGCTGTAGACTCTGTAAATAATGAGGGCCCCCGTACTAGCATTTCATTGGGGGCCATGCTGAACAACCTGCCTAGATTCTCCGGCTCCAATACTATGCTATGGAGCTGGACAGAGCGAATGCGGGGGCTCTTTCGGATGCACCCAATGACCCCTGACCTGGAAGCTGAAGTGGCACTCATGGCCCTAGATGGGGAGGTGCGGAGGTCAGTGATGTTGAAACCTCCGGGGCACCGCAACACTTTTGAAAAGGTGTTGCAGATAGTGGAACAGACCCACGGGATCCCACTAATGTGGGAGAGTTAAGGACCCGTCTGTTTAGCCGGATGCAGGCAGAGGGGGAGACGATTACTCAGTATATGAATGTACTCCAAGAGTTGCATACGGCTAATGAAAGAAAAGACGAGGTAGGGGTAGGACCTGTTGACATTACCCTACGTGACCTACTGGTGACTGGACTGCGAGATCCACTGATAAAGCAGGCATTACGGGAACAGATCAGAATGAATCCCCAAATAGACTTTTCAGAAGTGGGAAGTCAGGCACGGGTTCGGGAGCAAGAGCAGGGGATGGCGGTCCCTGTGGGGAAGGTCCGAGGTGTGGAGGCCTCCTCGAACACAGTTGAGGAACCTCAGTGGGTGGAGGAGATGAAGCGAGAATTGAAAAATATTAAGAGCGAGTTGGCTGAAGTAAAGAGAAGAACCGAACCGGAGACTGGGCGACCCAGTGTTAATCCCGGTCCCTGGGGGTCACGCTCTCCGCGGGGTGGTCAATCTCTACCGGCCCGGTGTTATGAGTGTGGAGAACCAGGCCACTTCGTCCGAGAGTGTCCGCGGCGTGGGAGATACTCACCCCGGCGGCCATTAAACTAAAGGGCTCCGGGCTGGGGGGACGCCGCTCGGAGCCGAAAACCACAACTAGGGGTGGTGGAAGTCCCAAAGATTTGGTAGCAAAGTGTCCTGTAGTTTGGGCAGAAGTAGAGGGCCGGGCTGTCCGGTGTCTGGTGGACACGGGGTCAAAAGTAACCACTATGCCCGCAGCGTACTTTCAATGAAACTTTCCGGAGGCAGCAAGGCCTCAGTGGGGGCCCATGCTTAGACTAGTAGCTGCCAACCAACTGCCGGTCCCGGTTGCCGGGGTAGTGTGGGTGCAGGTGACGTTGTGCGGTAAACCCCTCGGCCGCAGAGGGGTGGTGCTGACTCAAGGAGAAGCTGATCAACGACACCCCGTCACCCTAGGCATGAATATTTTAAAAGAGCTTGGTAACCTGTTGCTTAATGATCCCACACAAAGGACACTGAAGCAGTGGGGTTCTCGCACAGCTCAGGGACAGGTATTCCAGCAGCTGGTGCGAGGTGCGCGGGTACATCGGGACTGCCAGGAGGGTGAGGCTCTGGGCAAGGTCATCGCGTCAGCGGCACCCCTGCTTGTGCTACCTCCTGGACAGACAGTGGTGGCCCTGCCAATTCGGGCCCCGATACCTTTGGAAGGCGTAGAGGTGCAGGTGGAGCCGTGTCCCTCAGAGCACTTACCTCCTAGCATACTGGTGGCCCGTTCCCTCGCTACGGTGCGAAAAGGAACCGTCCTGGTCCGCTGCGTTAACCTTGAAGACCAAGATACCATTCTGAAAGCACGGACTGTACTGGCCAAACTAGTAAAGCCTTTAGAAGAAGTGCTGCCCGCTCCTGCAGTTCAATTACGAGTACACCCCGAGGATCCTTGGGAGGTAACAATACGAACCTTACAGGCCCACGAAGTCTCGACACAAGAGAAGGGCCGAAATATTTTGGAGCAGATGCGGGCTGAGCTTTCTGGACTAACTGCGGCCCAACTTTCACAAGTAAAAGCATTGCTGGGACAGTACCATGAAGTATTTGCTAGTCACGAGGACGACTTTGGGTGTACCACCGCCATCACTCATGAGATCCCCACAGCAGGAGTGGCCCCTATCCGAGAACGATATCGACAGATTCCGCCACAACTCTATCAAGAGGTGAAAACTTTGCTGGCTCAGATGCTACAAAAAGGGGTGATACGGGAAAGTCAAAGCCCTTGGGCGGCCCCCATCGTGTTGGTCCGGAAGAAAGATGGTACACTACGATTCTGTGTGGATTATCGTAAATTGAATGCTTGCACTATTAAAGACTCATACCCACTGCCCCGCATAGAAGAATCTCTGTCTGCATTGGGCAAAGCAACAAATTTTTCGACCCTGGACTTGGCCAGTGGGTACTAGCAGGTGCCCATGTCAGAAGAGGACAGAGCCAAAACGGCGTTCATAATGCCCATGGGACTGTTTGAGTTTAATCGAATGCCATTCGGGCTGGCCAATGCCCCCGGGACATTTCAGCGATTGATGGAGCGATGTCTAGGGGGATCTCAATTTTGAGGCCACGTTGATCTACCTGGATGACATCATTGTCTATGCCGCCTCCTTCGAGGACCACCTGAAGCGGTTGGGACAGGTACTCAGCCGACTGCAAAAGTACGGGTTGAAGGTGAAGCCTCAGAAATGCCACCTATTTCGCTCTCAGATTGAGTATCTGGGTCATGTCGTTTCGGCAGAGGGTGTGAGGCCATCCCGGGAGAAGATTGCTGCTATCCAGGAATGGCCTACCCCCGAGACGGTGAAAGACGTGCGGGCTTTTCTGGGGTTAGCTGGATATTACCGTCGTTTCGTAAAGAATTTTGCATGTCGAGCTCGAGCCCTGCATGACCTGCTGAAGGGGGCTTCCGCTGGGGCCAATGGGCAAAAAATCCAGTGGCAACACCCTCAGGAAGAGGCCTTCCGAGATCTCAAGGCTGCACTCTCGGATGCCCCAGTGTTGGCTTATGCGGATTTCTCTCAGCCGTTCATCCTGCACACTGACGGGAGTCTTCACGGGCTAGGGGCTGTGTTGTCACAGGTTCAGGATGGCCGGGAGAGGGTGATCGCATATGGAAGCCGTTCACTCCATGACTCCGAGCGTAACCCTTACAATTACAGCTCTTTTAAGCTCGAGCTCCTCGCAGTGGTGTGGGCTATGACGGAGAGATTCGCAGAGTACCTAGCGGGCTCCGAGGTGGTAGTGCGAACTGACAACAACCCACTGGCTCATTTGGAAAACACCAAGTTGGGGGCTTTGGAGCAGCGATGGGTGGCCCGAATGGCAAAATACAATTACAAGATTATTTACAAAAGAGGGGCCGAGAATGTTCATGCAGATGCTCTCTCTAGGATTCGACATACAACTCCCGGACAGAATCGAGACGAAGAATTAGAAGGAGAGGAAATACCATTCGCTCTTACCGCTGTCGTGCTCACCAATGTTGATGCAAAAGTATCTTCCCCAGAGGCCCACAGGGGCATCCTGGAACAATCTCGTGATAAGTGGATACAACAGCAACAAGAAGATGAAGAAGTTGGACTTCTCCGGACATGGGTCGCCGCTGGTCAATTACCCACTGATACTCAACGACAAGCTTTGACCCAAGACCTGTCGCTGATGCTGCGACAATGGGAGAGACTGATTATCCGAAAGGGACTACTGTACCATAAAATCACTTCGCAAACAACCTCAACGACTGTTTGGCAGGTGGTTACGCCCGGAGCACAACTACACGAACTGGCTCGAGAGGCTCACGAAAAAGGGGCCCACTTTGGAGTCAAAAAGACTTTGCAATGGTTACAACGGAAAGTTTATCACCCACGCTTGTCGGCTGTTGTGGACGAAGTTTGCCGTACCTGCCGCTTATGTGAATTGGCCAAACCGCCTGCTCAGAGGGCTGCAACACAGACGATTGTGACTTCAGAACCCTTTGAGCTCCTAACGGTGGATTATCTGCACATTGGTCCCGCATTCCAGGGATACGAACACTGCCTCGTCATGGTGGATCATTTTACTAAGTTCGCTGTGGTCACCCCTACTCGAGACCAGACCGCGGAGTCAGCCGCCTCCGCAATTTGCAGAAACTTTATACAAGTGTACGGCTGTCCTCAACGTATACATTCCGACCAGGGAGCATGTTTTTTTGGGAAAGTTATGGAGGAACTATATCATCTTTATAGGATTGATAAATCCCGGACCACACCGTATCACCCGCAAGGAAATGGGGCTTGTGAGCGATTTAATCGGACATTGATTCAAATGCTACGCACTCTGGAGAGTGACAAGAAAGCTCGTTGGCCTGAATATGTTTCTGAATTAGTGTGGGTTTATAATAATCGGGTACATCGAGTAACGGGCTATACTCCTTATTTCCTGCTGTTCGGACGAGAGGGTAAAGGGATCACGGAGGTAGAGTTGGACCCCGAAGAGCCTCGGCCCTGGACCGGAGTGTCGTCTTGGGTCCGAAATCATCGCCACAGGTTGCAAACTCTTCACCGAATTGTACATACCAAACTTCAAGACTGGGAACACCCAGGGAAGAATACAACCTCCCCTCCCCATCTCCAAAGCGGGGACCGTGTGCTTGTACTAGATCAACGCCCCCAGAATAAAATGGAATCACGTTAGGAAGAGAGTCCTTATCGGGTACTACGCCGTATCCATCCAGAAGGACCTGTGTACGAAATACGGCCCGAGCAGGATGAAACACTGCCCACCCGCATTGTGCATCATAATATGTTACGCCCGTGTATTTCCACCGACCCGAAGCAACTGGAACCCGTCCCGAAGACATCCGAACCGGAGTCCATATGCTGGGACTCGGACGACGAGGATTTCCCTCCAGCTCCCAAGGGCCCTCCACCCAATAATGAGCCAGTTGACACAATTAACCCACCGGCATCTTGCAGCCCACCGACGTCCACCACCCCAGAAGATTTCACCCCAGTCGAACTTAGACGCTCCGAGCGGTCAACAGCCGGCAAACCCCCCGAACGGTATGAACAAGACCAGTTCATATGGCAACGAATATTGACACCTTTACAGACCAATCTCAATAGACTAACTCCCTCGCCTGAGGACTGGCGAGCTTACAGGGTGGAGGAATGTGGGGAGGAGGACCCCCATATAGTGATTGGGCCGGAACCAAGGGGACCGCCATCAGAGTTAATGAAGGAATCACATCAGGAGGATTACAAAGGGAGACATGCGACTGGGGTTGTCAGGGCAACCGGGGGCGGGGCTAGGGTAAAAGGAGCAGGGGAAGCGCTGAAGTGGCAGTTGGAGAGGAGCCAGAGTGAAGGCAGGGAGGGGAGTGACTTGCAGGGGCTCCGACAGGAGCCTGTGAGGAAAAAGCTGCGCAGTTATCGATGAGAGAGACTGTTACCGGAGACTGCTACCCACCCCCGTTCTCAGAGAATCGTCCCCGCTGTCCCCCGTCTTGGCGAGAGAGGAACTTTACCTCAGGTTGTGGCCGTGAGTACCCATAACCAGGCCACAGAGGCCTGGGCACTTCCCCCCAGCCTTCCCCTATCACGCCGACCCGGCCGTCACCGGCCTGAAGGTACGCCACCTCGTCACAGGCGAGATAAAAGGCTCGCTACCCTAGCTTTGGGAGAGACTCCTTGATAAAGGACGGCTACTGGTCCTCTGGGGAACTGCGTCATCACCGCGCGCCACCTCCATCATTTTCTTCAGGGCCTGCTACGCCCCAACGGCATCGCTTCCTTCAGGGCCTGTTGCGCCCCAGCGGCATCGCTTCCTTCAGGGCCTGTTGCGCCCCAGCGGCAGTGCTTTCTTCAGGGCCTGTTGCGCCCCAGCGGCAGTTTTTTCTTCAGGGCCTGTTGTGCCCCAGCGGCAGCGCTTTCTTCAGGGCCTGTTGCGCCCCAGCGGCAGTGTTTTCTTCAGGGCCTGTTGCGCCCCAGCGGCAGTGTTTTCTTCAGGGCCTGTTGCGCCCCAACGGCCTCGTTTTCTTCAGGGCCTGTTGTGCCCCAACGGTATTGTTTTCTTCAGGGCCTGTTGCGCCCCAACGGTATTGCTTTCTTCAGGGCCTGTTGCGCCCCACCGTCATCACTTTCTTCAGTGCCTGTTGAGCCCCATCCCTCCCAGGAGTAACGAGGCGTCAGGACAGCCGCCTCAGTGACCTCTACGCGGCCACGTTCACGAACCTGTCAGCCCCTGGAAGGCTAAGTACCGCAATAGTGTTGTTAAGATTGTTGAGTCCCTGCGTGGACTGTTTGTCCCTGTATATCTTGTCTGTTCAGTTAAGCCCCAGCGGCTAGTTTGATAAAAAGTTATTTCACCAACCACCATCCGTCTAGTGTCTCGTCACTGCATCCTGCGAACCTGCAGAACCCTACATACACACCTAAAAAGGAAAATGCAGGCAAAGCATTTTAGTGTATTGTCGCCTTGTTGCTGGGTATATGGTTGTAAACACCAGCAAGAAAAATTTCATAAACAGCCCAACAGAAAATATCAAATCAAAGTTTACTGAAATATATGGTAAAACCAAGCCAAAAAAGGCTAAAAGTAGGTAAAAAAGTAAAAAAAATACACAGATGAGGTAGATAGGTGGCAAAATCTGGACACATAAAGTAAGGTAAATACTATAGTAAAGAACCATTCATCAGACAGCAAAAACAAGCAGGCAGGTAGAGAATCAGTTATTAGGCTACATACCATGTGTAGCTAATAGACAGTAAGCAATATAGTATCAAATTTGTATTTAAACAGGTGTACTAGACAAAGTAAGGCTACTTTCACACATCAGGTTTTCGGCGTCAGGCGCGATCCGGCGTCGTGCCGGAATGCCGGATCCGGCAAATGTTTTGTAAAACCTGATGTGCCGGATCTGGTTTTCTGCCGGATCCGTCTTGTTCTTGACAGACAAAACCGGATCCGTCTCATCCGGTTCATCCGTTTTTCTATCCGTTTTTCGACGGATTACGCCGGATCTGGTTTTTAAAATTGACCCTTGTGGCCTTCCGAAAGGGATTGGCTACTGGAAAACTATATATAGCATGTTCCTACAGCCCTTCTTTGACAGGTTGTAGAGGAGAAAGTGCAGGTTGGAGAGAAGAGCAAGTTACTGGCGAAGATGGATGTTGTCATTGGAAATATTACCACTAGAAGTTCTGTGACGGTTTCAGTAATGAGGGACAATTTTGCACTATACTTTATGTCACCTCAAGGCAGAGTACACTGGCAGGATGACAGAGTGTGAAAGATTTGTGCCCTAACCAAACTTGTGTACCTTCTGGACCAACAGTATATACCTTTGCCAACCAAAGTTGGCTATCTTGTCATGGTCTTACTATTTTTAGCTTTAGGCCACAGGTGTGTACCTGGTTGTGTTTTATGCAAAGTATTTCACCTTTTAACAAAAGTTGTGTACATTGTTAGGAAATCACCAACAATAAACACAACTTTTCAGGTGAAATACTTTGCTTCAAACACAACCAGGAACACAACTGTGGCAAAAAGCTAAAATTTACCCACAGTTATATACCTGGTTTTGAATACCTTTTTACCTTTTAAATACCCTGTATTTAACCTTTTTTTTAAACATATTTCGCCGCAGAAAGAAATGACAGACAACCAGTGTAAACAATAATTTAACTTTTATTTAAAATATTTTTTTTTGTGTAAACTGTTTTTAAAGTTAAAAAAAACTTTTTTAATAAAGGTTTGAAACCAACCAAATGGGCATTTTTATTACAAAAAAAACATTATAACTCGGTGTAGTGTGGGGTGGAAATACTGCTGGAGGGGCTGCGGGACACTTCGACAATGGGAGTGTGGAGAGAGGACTGGGATCGTGGTGGGGAAGGAACAGTTAGAGGTGATGGTGTGGAAAAAGCTACAGAATGGGTGGACATGTGGGAGGCAGAAGAGGTGGTGGGCGGTGGAGTGGAGGGTTGGGCAGGGACTGTAGGAGCAGATGATGTTGATGGAAAGTTGTATGGGGAAGGAGTTTGGTACGGGGAAGGAGTTTGGTACGGGGCAGGTTGCTGGAAGTGGGGAGATGTCTGGTACTGGGGAGGTTGCTGGTACTGGGAAGGTTGCTGGTACTGGTGAGGTTGCTGGTATGTAATAGGAGGGGGAGGATGGAAAGTGGCTGGAGGGGGTGCAGATGTAATAGGAGGGGGAGGATGGAAAGTGGCTGGAGGGGGTGCAGATGAAATAGGAGGGGGAGGATGGAAAGTGGCTGGAGGGGGTGCAGGTGGAGGAACTACAGTGGTGGGAGGTGGAGGTTGGGAGGTAACCTGCTGTAGATTACATGCATCTGCTGGGTAGGAGATAGTGTTGCCATGCGCTCCACAACAGACCTGAAAAAGGTGTGGTTTGGCGAAGATCTTGCTTCTGAATGCATGGTTTGCAGAAGTGTCTTCACCTCCAGAATGCTGGAGTTGATCTGCTGAAAGCCTGCGGAGATTTGCTCTGACAAGACTTTTAGACAGTTCTGGAAAGATGCATTCAGATGCAAGAACTGTGGCGCATAACTCTTTTCCTGACCCCTCTGCCGCTGCCGCCCAGTACCCTCAGGTGTACTAGAGGTGGCAGGGGCAGAAGGGTGGGGTAAAGGGAAAGCGATCTCCTCATCAGCAGCTTCATGTAATGTAGGCGGCCACGATGCTCCTGTGCTGGTGGATGGGACAGATGGGTCAAATGTGTGGGAAGGCTGGGAAGATGCAGATGTACCGGGGCGGTCGAAGTGTCCCTCGGTGCCGGTCTCCTCAGGGATCGCCTCAGAAGGGTCCAATCGTGCAGGCTCCCGAGTGCTGCTCACCGTGCTGTGGAATAAAGAGAAAAAAAAACAATTAAAATACTGACATGGTATGGCCCTGGCTGAAAAAAAAAAGTTACATCTAACATTTTTTTTCACATGTGGTGTGTAATATTTACCTTCTAGTGACCATTGTTTCCCGGAGGAAAGACAGGGCTTGTGCGTACTTGTACTTGCTCCTGCGTCCTCCAGATCCACTCGGGGCCCGCATCTCTTTATTGAACTCCTTCTTGAAACGATCCCTCACAGACCGCCAACCAATTCACAATTCTGTTCCCTGAAACGAGAAAGGAGTGGTTAGTATACAACATCAGTGTTTCACAAACTCCAGTCCTCATGGTCCCCAGGGGTCATGTTTTCAGGATTTCCATAGTAAATAGAAATCCTGAACACATGATCCGTGGGGACCACGAGGACTGGAGTTCGGGAAACACTGGTTTACATCAAGCAACCGGTACTGTATATACTTACGCTCTTTAATCTGGGCCCGAACATCGAGGTCCTCCCAGCGGCCCACAAGGAGCGAACAGATTTCCTCCCAAGAGTCGTCGGGTAACGATAAGGTCAGCGTGGCGGCGGTCAGCCATATTCCAGAGCGGCTCCCTTTCTCTGACGAGATCGATGAGGTGGTCCACATCGAGTCCTCCATCCTCACCGTCAGAGTCGGGAGCACGCTGTGAAGGCTGTTAAAGAAAAAGACAAAAATAACATAATTAGCCTCCACAAAAGAAATGAAATAAAAAGTGCAAAAAAAAAAAAGCAAAAATATTTATACTTACACGCTGGTGACCGCCGCGTTGCCGTCGCCGACGACCCTGGGAGGCACTGCGAGGACCTCTTGGCCGAGCACCAGATTGGGAAGACTAGAGAAGAAAACAAAAAATGTTATGTCTTTGGATGTAGGCATTTGTTTGCTGTGTGTGGTCTGCAGAACATTGTTTTCTATGTGTTGTGTGTTGTGTGATGTTGTGTTTCTGCGTTTGATGCAAAAAACTTACCAATTGTGAGCCCACTCCAGGTGTCTGTCCACCCCTTCCTTCTTCTTCTGGGAGCTCCTCTTCATCTTGTGAATCCTGTTTTGAAATAAAAGGCAATGAATAGACATATATTACAGAGATGATGGATTTTGGAAATAAAAACTTACCGTCAAACGCTGACGATGCGAGGGACGGCTCCCACAAGATGATGTGCTGTCTTCCTGGTGGACACACTCCATGCCTGTGGGTGGTGTTCCAGCTGCTGCCATTGCTGCTGCTGCTGCTGCATCTATTGGGCGGCTGTTGAATAAAGAGAAACAAAGGGCCAATGAATATCTTGATATTCAATAGCCCTAGTTTGGAGGAATGGGGGATTTGATAATTACCGTCTCTCATCTGCTGCTGGACTCCCCTCCTCAGCATGTTCCATTTGCTGCTCCATTTGGGGTGGTGGTGCTGATGGTGCTGCAGTGGTCTCCTGCCTTCTCCTGCTGCGCTTGGTTGCTTTCTTGGGTGGCATGTTGGGTGTGGCTGTGGGTCCCACTGTCTTGCTTTTATATATGTCTTGTGGGCAGAGCTACTGAGCATGCTCAGACCAAAAAAACCGGATCCGGCCACCGGATCCGGCTTTCGCCGGATCAGGCGCATTGCGGCGCTCATAGGCTTTCATTGTGTGAAAAAGACGGACACGCCGGATCCGGCGTGTCCGGCTTTTTCGCCAGAGACAAAAAACGTTACAGTAGCCGTTTTTTCACGACACATTGCCGGATCCGGCGAAAACCGGATGAAACGCATGGCCATCCGGCGCGATCCGGCGCAAATGCAAGTCAATGGGGGGGAAACCGGATCCGGCATTGCATTTCGCCGGATCCGGTTTCTGTCAAAAGCGCCGGATCGCGCCTGACGGCGAAAACCTGATGTGTGAAAGAGGCCTAAGGCATAAATGGGAAAATTAGCAATAAAGTTCAACAATGAACTATTCAACTATACCTTAATGGCCATGTAATGCTGAGCAGATACACATGGTAAAGGTAAGACAAATAGAACATACATGCCTGCATACTAAGAGTAGGATTAAATGTCCATTACCTAGCAAGTAAGAAGAGGTCCAGGTGTCCACCACACCCGACGTGCCTTTCACATTGAAATGCTTCATCCAGGGGGTATACGGTTGCAGAAAAGAATTAGTAAAGCATGCACACAAAAAGTAAGACAAATGTATTATAACAATAACACTATTTTTGCCCCCCTGATAAAAGCCATAAGCAAAATTTCCACGTTGCTAGGACACATTGAATGAATATGTGGCAGCAGCCTGCACTATCATTATGACGCACCCAGTTTTTAAATTAGACTAGTAAAACTGGAGTGCAAATATTAAATTTTTTTTCTTTTACAAATTGTTGATCCCTAACTAAAAGGCCATCATTAAACATAGCTATGTTGCTAGCTAGGTAAATACCTAGTTATTGAACTGGACTAGTAAAACTTGTATGCAAAACGTTAAAGTTAAAATGAAAAAGTTAAAACTTTGTTGTAGTTTATTTCTCTCTCTATGGCAAAAAAGCCTGTAATGAAAATAAGCCATGTTGCAAAGTAGACACACGCATGGAAATGAAAATGAGGCAACAGCATGCAGTTTTCCTTTAAGGTAAATGATTATGAAAGTGGACTAATAAAACATGTATGAAAAAATAAAAAGCGTTTTTTTTGTTTTTTTTTGATACAATGACTTTTCACCAAAAATGATATTACAACAAATACTAGATAGGTACTCATCCTAAAATCCAGCATTTCCAAAACGGCGCTGATGTGGCAAGTATTGATGTTAGATTGTACTTTTAAAACAATTGGTTAAAAGTTTTTAAAATTATTGTTAGGCAAAGAGTTCCATTTAAATATCAAGAATGTGGAAATTTTCTTTTGTCATTGTCTTTCGTCTTGAAAGATAAAATGGAAAAAAAAACACCTTTGCAAAAAGAAATACATAAGAAGTGAAAAAAAGGTTCAAATGGCTTGTAAGTCTCACAAGTTAGGAGGCACACTTTCTCACACACAAGCCTTGGTTTCAGTGTTCTTTCTCACACACAAGCCTTGGTTTCAGTGCTTTCCTTTAGCAGGAAAAATAAATAGGTTGGAATTATACTGCTTTCTCTGACTATCTCTAATGATGAGATATGCATTAGGATTTTCTCTCTCTAGGCTGGAAAACCTAAAATGGCTGCTGCTTTGCCAGCCTCCACATTTGTAGTAGCTGTGATATTCACTACTGATTGACCTTGCTAGAACATGTGCTGTGATAGCTGCATGACATTATAGGGAAGTCTGTCCTGCATATTCTGATGTCATGAGGCCCCGCATTGGTTGATGCAAACATCGGTAATGTGTAAAGTGACGTCATTTTTGGTAATTTTTGCTAATCAATTCACAATTGTTCAAATTTCCATATCCTGTAAATTACTTGAACATTTCATAGATGAACGATTCGGTAATCTCTAATATGAACTGATACATTGGGGTTTCTTTCACAGTTTTACATAGTAAAAGTTTACTTAAAAACTGTGTTTCAAAGTAAAGAGCCTTTTACACACATAGCGAGATTGCTAGCGATATCGCTAAAGCGTCACCGATTTTGTGACGCAACAGCGATATCGTTAGCGATCTCGCTTTGTGTGACACGTACCTGCGACCTCCAGCGGGGGGCTGGATATCGCTGATAGCGCTCGAATGACCTTTGTCATTTTTTCTTCATTGGCGTCCCGCTGGCACCGACTAGTGATGCATGGATGCAGGCGGAAGTCGTCATCATCGCTGCTGTGAGACAGGTAAGAGCGACTGCCGACGGATCGCTTATCGCTGCTGCGTCACTGGTGAGAGCTGCTTTTTTGGCAGCTCACTAGTGACCATTTAGCGATGCACCAGCGATCCTGACCAGATCGTATCTTTGTTGGGATCGCTGGTGCATCGCTAAATATAATGGGACCCTAAGGTTCTGTGAAAGCCTAGCACACTTTTAAACCCTTTAAACAAGGTTAATGATTCCTCAGAAGAAAGCTAAGGCTGGTTTCACATTTGCGTTTTTTAGCGCTGGAAAAAAACGCATACCTGCGCATGCGTTTTTTCCCCTATATTTAACATGGGTGCGCATACCTGCGCGCTGGTAAGCGCATGTATGCGATTTTCATGCGCTGCGTTTTTTTGGGGTGTGCGTTGGTATTTTCCAGACGCAGCATGTTGCATTTTTTGGCCCTGCAAAAAAGCGCATGCGCACATATGCGCACGTTTTGTGCTAAAAATGGCCATTATAGCCTATGGATGCGCATATGTGCGCACTGGCATGCTCATGTATGCGTTTTTTTGCATATGCGTTTTTTTTTTTTAACCATGGAATTTAGGGGTTTGGGTTAGAGTTAGGGTTAGTTAAGGGGGTTTAGGGTTAGGGTTAGGGTCAGGGTCAGGGTTAGGGTTGGGGTTTGGGTCAGGATTAGGGTTAAGTATGGTTTGGTTAAGGGTTAGGGTCAGGGTTAGGGTCAGGATTAGGGTTAAGTATGGTTTTGTTAAGGGTTAGGGTCAGGGTTAGGGTTAGGGTTAGGGTCAGGGTTAGGGTTAGGGTTAGGGTCAGGGTTAGGGTTAGGGTCAGGGTTAGGGTTAAGTATGGTTTTGTTAAGGATTAGGGTCAGGGTTAGGGTCAGGATTAGGGTTAAGTATGGTTTTGTTAAGGGTTAGGGTCAGGGTTAGGGTTAGGGTTAGGGTTAGGGTCAGGGTTAGGGTTAGGGTTAGGGTCAGGGTTAGGGTTAGGGTCAGGGTTAGGGTTACGTATGGTTTTGTTAAGGATTAGGGTCAGGGTTAGGGTCAGGATTAGGGTCAGGGTTAGGGTCAGGATTAGGGTTAAGTATGGTTTTGTTAAGGGTTAGGGTCAGGGTTAGGGTTAGGGTTAGGGTCAGGGTTAGGGTTAGGGTCAGGGTTAGGGTTAGGGTCAGGGTTAGGGTTAAGTATGGTTTTGTTAAGGATTAGGGTCAGGGTTAGGGTCAGGATTAGGGTTAAGTATGGTTTTGTTAAGGGTTAGGGTCAGGGTTAGGGTTAGGGTTAGGGTTAGGGTTAGGGTTAGGGTTAGGGTCAGGGTTAGGGTTAGGGTTAGGGTCAGGGTTAGGGTTAGGGTTAGGGTTATTTAAGGTTTAGGGTTTGGGTTAGGGTTAAGTATGATTTGGTTAAGGGTTAGGGTCAGGGTTAGGGTTAGGGTTAGGGTCAGGGTTAGGGTTAGTAAAGTCATGGTTTGGGTAGTGTGAGGGGCCACCTAAAAATGTTGGAAAAAAACGCAAACGCGGTAAAAACGCACTAAAAACGCGTACAAACGCTTAAAAACGCTGCGTTTTTTTCATGCATGCTCATAAAAATGCTTGAAAAAAACGCAGCAGTTGTATGCTTATGTATGCGTTTTTTCAATGCGTTTTTTTGCGGGAAAAACGCGCTGCAAAAAAAAGCAAGTGTGAAACTAGCCTAAGACAGGAAATTTCACTTTCAGAAGGTAAAGGGTAGAGATGAGTGAATCTCTTGAAATTCGAATTTGCTGGCTTTACCAAATTTTACAGAATAAATTGATTTGCGGGGAACAGATTTGCATGAATTGCATAGTTTAAAAGCTTCTATTTCTCTGGAAACTATATGTAGAACAATGTGAATTCCCCTTGGAGTGAAATGAACACATTTTTAGCTATGTAATGCAAATACAGCCTTTTAAATGTTCAAATGACTTACACCTATCTGAGTATGAAAAATATTCAGAATTGAGAGTCCTCAGTGGTTGATACCTTTTAATGGCTAACTGAAAAGATGGTAACACATTGCAAGCTTTCGAGACTACTCAGGTCTCTTCTTCAGGCATTCAGTTAGCCATTAAAAGGTATCAACCACTGAGGACTCTCAATTCTGAATATTTTTCTATCTACTGGCTAACATGGTACAAAGATATACAAAAATCTTTCCTGTAACTAGCTGAGTGTCGAAGAACTGATGATATCCAGAGGTAATTAACAGCTTATTTAGCAAAACATTGCAGAATCAGACTTTTAAGGTGATCTAAATTATATAAACATTCAAATTATCCCTTTTTTGGGGGGGAGGGTATGGAAACATTGCTGTTGTACGTATATATGGGTGGCAAAGCATTTTCACAGGGTTGGGTGCAACAATGAAACCTGTTCTGGTAATAGATTACTAAATGGAGAAGAAATACCTTTTTCATAAGCATTCCAAAAATTATCCTTTTAATTAGGGAGACAAAATAAATGTACTTTTTGAATGTGAAGAAGTAATGGCTGCTGAGCTAGAAGGGAACAAAAATGATCCCTTTTTACGATTTGCTACTGGTTTGTAATCACAAAATGATTAGACAAATACAAAGGCTGACTATGACTCCTTGCGGAGATGTTTCCTCTTTACCTGGAAAAAAAACAAGAGTACAATTGTAAACATTAAAAGTAATGGCATGTTATCACTCAGACATTTAAAAAAATAGTCACATTGGGAAAATTGTTTCTTTAGGGTACACAAACATGACAGTACATAGCACATCAGCAGCAATAGTACTGTCTAGCACTAAACAGAGTGAGGAGCCAGGAGATGTGTGGCTGGCATGGTTATACAGTGACAGCGTGGTAGAGGGTTAGGATGGGGCAGGCAAGGAGATACATGACAGTTTAGAACCAGCAACGGCAGTTTCGTCATCAGCACCAGCAGTATACTGTAGCACTATGAAACACAGTGGTCAGATAACAGGTGTGTGGCTGGAGTGCCTATGCAGTGGCTGCTACAGAAGCAGAGCTGTAAAGAATTATAGTGGCAGTGAAGGAGATGTTTGGCAGTGTAGGGGAAGCAAACGCAGCCCTGGCAGCAGCAGTGCTACATTAAAGATGACATGATAGACAGAAAGTGGATGCCCGATTGACTATGATCCATCAGTACTGGCAGCAGCAAAACTGTGTAGTCAATAGTTAATGGACAGTCAGGCAAGCAGACAAATAATATAGCTGATTTAATCAGTTGTAGGTGAATGTCTGCATTGATCCATGTTTGATTCATCTTGACAAATGTTAGGTGTTCCAGTCTTGTGGTAGATAACTTGGTCTGCTTTGATGCAACAGATCCATTGGTCGTGCTGAATGCCCCTGTTGAGTTTACACTTTAGACGAGACATAACAATACACCCATAGAAAACAGGGACAGTTCTTGCCACTGGTCCAACTTGGTTACCCAGAAATCCATGATATTGGGGCTTAGGGTATCTACCTGAGAAAATAAACAGTCCATTTATGACTGGACCTGCCTGCTAAATAGTTGCATCTATGTTCAAATAAGTCTGGCAGGATGTTGCAATGGGAAAAAAAAGTCAATTATATCAAATATACTGTAAGTGTTGCTGCTGCCTCGGCTACTTGTTTTAGCCTAACACTGGGACAGGTTGGGGAATGTTATGTATGCATGAATTGCAGAGGAGTCAGCAGGCAGTTGGTGGTGGAACCAACAATGTGCCCTGCATCTTTTGATGATGGGATCCTGTCAACACGCTGGGGTGTAGGAGGAGACAGATAATTGTTGCTTGGCGCTGAAAAGACAGAGCTTCCAGTTACAGAGGTCTGGCAACATGTCTCAAATGCAGTGGTACAACGCTGCTGTTGATAGCATTCACCCAGTGAGTTGTGAAGCTTTGGAGCTCAAAGACAAGTCTAGAGAGTGACCTACATTACAAACATGAGAATGGCGAGCAGGAATCCCTTTCTGAGAGAAGTAATGACAAACGCATATTTTCAAGAGAGGCTAAGAATAGAAGATCCTTTTTTGAAAGGCAGCAGAATTCACAAACTAGTAAGGTAGCAATTGCACTACCAGCAGTTTAACATAATAATTACAAGAAGTTTATTTGTCAAACCACCAGATGACTGGGAGCACAGTCATTTCCTCGACAAATAATTTTAATAGGCAGTGGATATTTCCTGTTTTAACTCAGAAGAAGGAGGAGGTGTACTTGAAGTATGACATGCAGTAGATGAGGGGGACAAGCATGATGTTGGTGATGATATGTCATCATCAGCCAGGATGCAGTCTGGCTGACAGAAAGACAAGCATGGCAAGAAAGGGAAGGTAGACATCTGGATGCTTGCTCTGATTGCTAGCCAACTTGACTTTACCAAATTAGCAGGTGATGTTGCTTCATGTACTGATGGAGAGCAATAGTCAAAAGTTCATAATAGCTAAAACATCTAAAGGTTATTTTTCTCTTGCAGTGTTTGCAGAGTCTAGCAAATTATCTGGCAGTAATGTGCACAAACCCCCCCACCCTAGGCATGAGTAGCCCTCATGCATGACTCGCTACCACCATGACCGGACATTTCAGGCAGTGTAGAGCCACTTCTACAAAGGAAAAGCTGATTTGGCCCCAGAAGATGTTTCTGATGCAAGTCACCTGCATTGTGTATTACTGATACCAGTATCCTCCTCTGATGATGATCTCAATTCCTTATCAGAAGCGACCTGGTGACAAACAGGATTAATGCTACAGGCGAAAGATCCCATGGCTCAAATCCATGCACTAAATATTCACAGCATCACCACAGCTGCCTCTCAGCACCAGCACCAACTGAAAGGAGCCAGGAAAAACTCAAGATTGATATGTTCATAACAGCAATAACTGCAATAGATTAATGTGTAAGTTTAGGAAGTTCGGTTCATGTCTTTATCTACAGCTATGGTATATCCCCTCTTTTATTTTACTTGGACCCGGACTCCTTCCATATGTCCCAGGCATTTTTAATTTGTTTCTGCCTTTTTTTGCTCTCAGTTCACAGTCTGAGAGCTTACCCAAGGTGAATATTTTATCTCTTTTTGCTTGGTATTGCTGCACCTTAAAGGGCCTGTCACACTAAGCGATATCGCTAGCAATATCGCTATAACGTCACTGGTTTTTGTGACGTTATAGCGATATCGCTATGTCTGATACTTACCTCCGACCACTCCCCCCTGGTTATTTCTGATCGCGCGAGAATGTCCTGGACTGTTTCTCGTTGTCAGCTTCCTGCTGGGGCTTCCTGCTGTGACGACGAGCGACGCGTGGACCCGGGCGGGAGGACGTCTGGATCGCCGCGTCTGACAGGTAAGTAGCGACCCCCGACCCCTGCGATGTCGCTGGTGAGATCTGCCTGTGTGGCAGCTCACTAACGACCACTTAGCGATGTACCAGCGATCCTGACCGCGTCATATCGCTGGTCGGGATCGCTGGTACATCGCTAAGTGTGACAGTACCTTTAGGACTAGAGACCACCAAGAGGTTCACAGTGATGCGGCAGTAGGCATCACACAGTTTGATCATAATGATAAACTAATAAACTCATGTTAAGTTCTGTACATTTTTTCTTAGCCGCAACAGAACAATGTAAGTTTGAACAATGTATATAAGTTTTTGATGGGCGGTACATGTCTTTCTCTACTGTCTGTCGCTTCAGCTTTCTTTTACCCTTTTCTACAGCTAAAGTATAGCACAAGCATAAAATGGTATTTCTTAGCTGGAAACTATATTTTAAAAACTTCTCATGATAAATCCATAATTTACTGTTTTATGTCATAAGATCAAATTACTGCAAGGAATTATGTGGAAGCCATGATATCACGCCTGACGCCATTAGCCTGTCTACTGATTGTGCAGCATGTGTGAAATGGCACATCACATAGCACACTTGTTGCTGATCTTCCCGAATTAAATCACAGATTGTTTAAATTGATGTGGAACTACAAATTTCTTGAAATTCAACTAAAATGTGATCTTCCTCAAATTGATCCTCTCATTTCGATTAGTGGGTTTCTTTAGTGGTTTTCCAGGATGACATTATTATTATTTTTTTATATAGCACCATTGACTCCATGGTGCTGTACATGAGAAGGGGTTACATACAAAGTATAGATATCACTTACAGTAAACAAACTAACAATCACAGACTGATATAGAGGGGAGAGAGGACCCTGCCCTTTCTGGCTTACATGCTACAGGATGGTGGGGAAGGAGACAGTAGGTTGAGGGGTTGCAGCAGCTCCAGTGATGGTGAGGCGGTAGCTCCAGTAGTGGTGAGGAGACAGTGGGGATCATTGCAGGCTGTAAGCTTTCCTGAACAGATGGGTTTTCAGGATCCGTCTGAAGGATCCGATTGTGGTTGATAGTCGGATGTGTTGGGGCAAAGAATTCCAAAGGATGGGGGCTATTCGGGAGAAGTCTTGGAGGCAGTTGGGTGAGGAGCGAATAAGTATGGAGGAGAGAAGGAGGTCTTGGGATGACCGGAGATTACGTGAGGGGAGGTATCAGGAGATTAGCTCAGAGACATATGGGGGAGACAGGTTATAGATGGCCTTGTAGGTCAGCATTAGTAATTTGAATTGGATACGATGAGAGAATGGGAGTCAGTGAAGAGATTTGCAGAGGGTAGAAGCGGAGGAGTAGTGAGGAGAGAGATGAATTAGTCGGGCGGCAGAGTTAAGGATGGACTGGAGAGGTGCGAGGGTGTTAGCAGGGAGGCCACAGAAAAGGATGTTGCAATAGTCAAGGGGGGAGATGATGAGGGCATGTACAAGCATTTTAGTAGAATGAGGGTTGAGGAAGGGACGGATTCTGGAAATATTTTTGAGCTGGAGGCGACAGGAGGTGGAGAGAGCTTGGATGTGCGGTTTGAAGGACAGGGCAGAGTTGAGGGTTACTCCGAGGCAGTGGACCTCTAGTATGGGGGACATATATTTTTTAGTGATTCCCACATGGAAAAAGTGGTTAATCATATGGCAAAAAAGTTGAGAATTTTTCTTCTAGATGCCAATGTTTTACTATAACAATTTTTCCATGCATAGATCAAAGTCCATTAAATGATTTGCAAATGTCTATGGACATGAATTTGATTATACTGCACAGTGCTACGATCATTGAACACCTTCCTAAGAGCCAGGTCATAGCATCATATATAAGGAAATCTGTACAGACCTTTTCCAAAACATAGTCAAAAGGCTTATAATGAGTGAAAAAAGTAAATAACTAAAATGTTGTTATTGTTTTTACTACTACTACACTTGTTACTTAGAAAAAAATAGTTTCATATAAGGGGACCCTATAAAGCCTATTTAGAGAATTTTTAAAAGCTAGTGGAGCAATTACACTAAGCATCCACCAGCTGTAATGAAGTAAAGCTGTTGCAATGTGTTTCTGAGATGGATATGTTTGTAGGAGTTACAACTAAGTCTCAATAATGGCCAATGTGTTCCTTGTCCAGCTTTGGCCATTCATCTCAATTCAATGATTTATAAGGTGATAAAAGGCTATAAGCAGTAAAGGGTACTTTAGATTGTTAAAAATGTTGCATTTTATGATCATTTGTCCGGTACTGTACAGGCATTTCATTAATCAAATGCCTATTCTGTAAGAAACACTAAATCTTTAACTTTTGGAACAGCTAAGCGTACAACTCAGGAAATACTCTATTTAACACCCATAGTTGTTCCAGCACAAGGTCATTATCTATTAAATATTGATATGCTTCCTAGTAATAATGATCTTGTTTTAAGGCATTGGATTCAATCCACATTTTGCATTTGTTCATTTTGGAAACAAGTCCAGTATAAAGCAGCACATTCTTACATTTTGGTATATTGGAACCTTTCCCAAAACTTTTCGAATAAATTCTTTCATGTTGTATAGTAATAAAGTTGCCTGTATTTTGCCACAGCTATAAACATTGTAACAATAAATTGATAGACTTTTAGTATTCTACAAAAAACTGTGGCATTTAGATTTTAGAGGCCATTAACAGCTGATGTTGTTATAATAAAATTGCTTGAAAACAACTGACAGCGAAATGCACAAAACCTGCATATCAAATGGAAATAAAAAGAGGGAAAGAAGTTTCATCAAAATGACCATTTCTAACTGGTTTGGTCAGGTGGAAAAGGTTTAATGAAACTGCAAATGCTAATCCATGTGAAAATGTCAATGTTTATCTGGAAAAGCTCTCAACATTAAGAAAAAAAAAGAAAACGGCAGACTAGGAACGCTAAAACAGAACAATCTATTTATGTAACACTGCATTTTTAATTATGTGTTGGATTTATTATATTAAATTGCTGCTCCTTTCTTCATTCAGTCTGACCGAACAGTTTGTCCTTTCACTCTAAGGTCATATGCACAAGCAAGGTCATGTATATGACTCTGTAGGACAGCCATATTGTGCCTCCATAAGAATACCTCTGTATATTTAACATGCATCGAAACACATATTTTTAAAATTAGATGTAATTATAGTCACTGTATAGACCGATAACAAGCTATGGGCTGCATATGATAGATCTAAACAGCATATCATGGAAATTCACTGTACATGAAGACTTAAAGTAGCACTACAGGATTTTTTTAGTCACTTTGTCATTCTTTTTTAGTCCCCCTATACATATATATGATTTAGCTATTATTCCCTTGTTGCACTTTTCTATCTGGAAATTCATGATAAACTTCAATCTTACGTTAATGACTAGGAATCATATACCTCTATTTTCTCTATTTGGTGTCACCACCTCAGTCAATAGATGTACTTGTATTGCATAGGTTATACCACTGAAGTTCTTAGTAGAGGAAGACTAAATCATCTATTACAGATAGTGATGATAACTGCACAGCTTTTGTCACACAATTGTAATGTAGAAGTAGAATGCACAAATCTGTTGCATTATCTATATAAAGATAGCACTGGCACTAAAGGCCCTGTCACACTTAGCGATGTACCAGCGATCCCGACCAGCGATATGACGCGGTCAGGATCGCTGGTACATCGCTAAGTGGTCGATAGTGAGCTGCCACACAGGCAGATCTCACTAGCGACATCGCTGGGGTCGGGGGTCGCTACTTACCTGTCACACCAGGCGATCCTGCGTCCTCCCGCCCGGCTCCACGCGTCGCTCGTCCTCAAAGCAGGAAGCGCCGCAGGAAGCTGACGACGAGAAACAGTCCTGGACGTTCTCGCGCGATCAGCGATAACCAGCGGGGGAGCCGGTCGTAGGTAAGTATCAGACACAGCAATGTCGCTAGCAATATCGCTATAATGTCACAAGTTATAGCGATATTGCTAGCGATATCGCTTAGTGTGACCTGCCCTTAACTGGTCACTTGAGTTTGTACCGATATGTGAGGTTGTACCGATGCATCATGGTAGAGATGATAGCAGAAAATGAATTAAATGTAGGATAAAAGCCATGAATCAAGAGGAAAGCTAAAGAAAAGCAGTATGTTAACTACATTGTTGTAAGCAGGGGCAGATAAAAAGTAGCAAGCACCCACTGCATCATGTAACATGTTATGTGACCTTTTCTGGGAGGTTATGCGATAAGTCACGTGACAAAAACACAAGTGTTCTGTTGCACACATATAGACTTACAGAATTTTTTCCCTCATTTACAGCACTAGATAACAATAGATGATACTATGTAATAAGGAGCAGCACTATACATAACAGGAGGGCCCGCTCAGTATTGAAGTCACTGCCGGTGACGTGAAAGGGTTGTTCACTTTTAGTGGAGCGCATTATGCATTCCACTGGTATTCTATGACAGCCTCTGCCCTACCTTGGTGGTAATAATGAAAAGGGACCATCTTACTGGTGAGATACACGCAGTATCTCATCACATATATGGCCCTAGAGACATGTTGCTCATTGAAATAACACTTTCTTCACAAGCACATTAGGTCCCCTGATGAAACCTGGTTTGTCTCCCTGGAGGAAATATGTCTGAATGGGCTTGTTTGCCAGTCTGCCATTTCAAATTTCACCATTATGTATGTTTGACTTATAGACAGTGATGGGCGAGCCCGTACAGCAAAGTTCACATTCTGTACCTAACATCTATTTCCGTGCATGGACCCTGAACATGGACTTCTCCAAGAAGTCTGTGTTATTTTTCAGGTTCAGCAGCTTAAACATCAACTGTTTCTCATGCTGTCATCTGTGTGACAGCGTGAGAAACACCAATGGCTCTGATCGGCAGTAACTTAGTTAATGCTGGTCAGAGATCATGCTGTCAGTTCACAGCATATGAGACAGCAGCTGTGATCGGCAGTAAAAACGATGTGGCATATGGGGTGCAAAGTGCGCTCCATTAACATCAGACTAACATCAATGAAGAGGGTGTCATTAGGGAAGTGATACACTAATTGGAGCACTCAGTACGCTTCACTGCAAATATGATTTTAAACCCATTTAAGTACCGGTCACAGTACTAATCTAATAGTACTATACTGTACTTGATCTCCCTCATAGCAGCAAAGGCAGGTAAGGCTGATGAGAGTATTCATCAGCCAATGCCTGTGCCTTAAATAAATAAAAAATATAATGGGTTCTCTTCTCTTTTTGATAACCAGTGCAGGAAAAACTGACAGCTGCAGACTGCAAACTCCAGCTGTCAGCTTTATCATTGCTGGTTATCAAGAACTGAGGTTTCCCAGACAGTTTTTTTTTGTCCCCTCCATTTTTTAAAACCAGACAAGCAAAAATAGGCAGCTGTGGGCTGGTATTCAGATTGGAAAGGGACGATGGAGATTGACACTCCTCAGCTTAAAAATAGCAGCCTGAAGCCGCCCCAGGAAAGTTGCATCTATTAGATGCGCCAATTCTGGCACTTTGCCTGTCACTTCCCACTTACCCTGGTGGCAAGTGGGGTAATAGGTCTGGGATGATGTTCCCCTATGGTGTTCCATTGACAAAGCCTATGCAAAACGCACGTCGGGGAGCCCTTGCCAACAGCAGGTCAGGAATTTGTGTGTCAGCTGTTATGTTTACTTAATCTATGCCATCTCTTCTGACTAATAGATTCTATCCCTGCTTATTTTTTTGCACATTAAGCAAATGCTAACTTACCTATGAGACTTACCAACTAAAACTCAGGGCTTCTAGCTTATTATTTTACCATTTGGTAATTTTTCTACTGAGAGATTTTTTTATGCATGGCTAATAGGAGATTTAATTCTCCTTGCTAATAGGCATTTATGTTGTATGCACTTTGCACTTTACAGTTCTTCCTTGGTAGCTTATTTGCAGCCCTGTGGTCTCTATTTTTGTGCACTTTAGATATCTCATAGAGATTATATATATAAAAATGTAAGCACCTTCATTTCAAATTGCCTTGTTTCTGTACTTACTATTATTGATGTGCATGTTCTTTGGGAAATATAGCAATCATTTAATATTTTTGTGCATATTTACCTAAATTATTTATATGAATTTTACAAATACTCTATATTTAATGTTGATATATATATATATATTGTATGCACCTAGCTATTTGTACTCTTATCCCAAAGTCGTGTCCTTAGTGATCCTACTGCTGGCCGCCATTTCTTTGCATTTTTGTATCTCTGTTTTTGATTCACTTCATGAGTACTATTTTTAATATTTACCTATTTTGTTAGTTTTAACACAATAAAAAGGCTTTTTCATTCTTATGGTATATATTTCCATTTTTTTGTTTGAAATTTGTTGTATTTAGGAAGTAATTATTAGGCCTAGTGCGAGATTACTAGATTATTTTCTCATTGGACAGGTGAGGAATATGTTTGCTTACGCTAGTGCCACGGTCCAGAGGGTCCACTCCGGGAAACCCGCCCTGCCTAGCGCTACGCTAACACTAATAGGGACTGACAGGTCTTTCACTACATCCAATACAGCAGATGGACACCCAACGAGGAGTGTTCAAGTTTCCAAAAACTATTGGCAAACACCACCAAAGTTGCTTCAATTTCACCACAGTAGAAATAGTAGAATAGGGACCAACAGGTCTTTCACTACAACCAATCCAACAGGTGGACACCAAACAAGGAGTGTTCACATTTAAAAAAAATGAGGGTTAGTGATGGGCGAGCACTAAAATGCTCGGGGGCTCATTGCTTGGGTCGAGCATATTGAAATGCTCTGGTACTCGACCAAGCGATGAGCCCAATGTAAGTCTATGGGAAACTCGAGCATTTTTGCCGTGACCAACCCCGGGCGTCTTTTAGGGTCTAAAAACATCAGAAATCGATAGGAACAGTGCTCAAATGACATGGAAGCACAATGGGGAAGACCCCTGGAAGCATTTCTGATTCCCAGGTCACAGCTGTGAACAATGTTGTCAGAGTTTTACGCCACTTTTACAGGAGCACAATAAAACATACAGAAACAAAACAAAATTGGATTTTCCTGGGAAATATGTTAAGGAACATGCTTTCCAGGGTAATGATTTGTATGTAAGGAAAAATAAATAGCCCAAAACAAAAATATTTCTGCTCCATTTGGCTATGCTCACACGTAGCGATTTTGATGCGTTATTAAACATTAGCATTGCTTTCAACCAAGACCATTGCATTCACTAGGAAATGTCATTTTAACATTTTGCAACCTTATCTGGCCATGCTGTGTGTGACATATCATTCGACACATTCTTTTTCTTTGAAAGTCACAAAGCCTATTTTTAAAGGGCCATCAGGCGGCCTTTACTATTCTAAAAGGGCCAGCAGTCGGCCCTCACTATTCTTAGAGAGCCATCAACTGGCTATGCTTTGTTGTTCCCATTATTAAACAGTGGGTCTCTTATACTGTTATTGCGTATGCTGTTAGTGGCAGGACTGCCCAAAATTTGGACGCACCCCAATAACCCTTTGAATCGACATCTTGGATGTCCACATGAAACCAAAGCTCCTATTATTCATTTGATACTCCCATAATGTTTGCCCATGAAGTGAATGCAAGGCCTCCTCCAATTTGGATGCACCCTAATAACTAGGGATGAGCGAGTATACTCGTTAGGATTCGGTACTAGGCGAGTAATGCGGTATTTGTGGTACTAAAATCCTAGCGAGTAAATTTCACTAATCGCCTCGCAATATTCGGATCTCCCGCCCGGCATGTGTCAGCCAATCACAGTAAAGCCACCGCCATCTTTGTTGTTGCATTACTGTGATTGGCTGGCTGTACAGCATCATATGTGTGTGCGGGGGTCTGCGCGGGTTCTGCTGGGCTGATCGGGGGTCTGTACGGGCTCTGCCGGGCTGATCGGGGGTCTGTGCCACACAAACCCCCGATCAGCCCGGCAGAGCCCCCACACACACACAGCCCCACAGACCCCCGCAAACATTCTCTGTCCGCACACATAGACTCTGCACATTACTCGCATTTCCCATAGACATACATTGGACTCGTTACGAGTACCCGAGCATTAGGAGCTACTCGTAACGAGTACAGCGAGTCAGAGTATTTCACTACTCACTCATCCCTACTAATAACCCTTTAAACACACATACTGGATGTCCACATCAAACCAAATTTCCCATTATTCATTTGGTACACCCATACAGTTTACCTATGCATTGAATGCAAGGCCTTCCCTGCCACAAAGTTACATGCACCCCAATAACCCTTTGAACCGAGATACTGGATGTCCACATGAAACCAATGTCCCCATTATGCATTTGGTGCTCCCATGTTTGCCCATGAAGTGAATGCAAGGTCTGCTCCAAATTTGAATGCACCACAATAACCCTTTGAACACTTGTACTGGATGTCCACATGAAACCAAAGTTCTCATTATTAATTTTGTACTCACAAACTGTTTGCCTATGCATTGAATGCAAGGCCTGCCTCACCCCAAAGTTACACACACCCCAATAAACCTTTGAACCAACATCCTGGATGGCGGATGAAACCAAAGTTCTCATTATTCATTTAGTACTCCCATAATGTTTGTCCATGAAGTGAATACAAGGCCTGTTCCAAATTTAGATGCACCCCAATAACCCTTTGAGCTAATGTCGTGGATGGCCACATGAAACCAAAGTTCCCATTATTCATTTGGTACTCCCATAATGTTTGTTCATGAAGTGAATACAAGACCGGTTCTAAATTTTGACGCATTCCAATAACACTTTGAACACACGTACTGGATGTCCACATGTAACCAAAGGTCCCATTAATCATTTGTTACTCCCATAATGTTTGTCCATGAAGTTAGTGCAAGGCCTGCTCCAAATTTGTACGCACCCCAATAACCCTTTGAACCGACATCCTGGATGCTCATGAAACCAAAGTTCCCATTATTCATTTAGCACTCACATAATGTTTGTCCATGCAGTGATTGCAAGGCTGGCTCCAAATTTTGATGCATGACAATAACACTTTGAACTGATGTACTGGATGGCCACATGAAACAAAAGTTCCCATTATTCATTTGATACTCCCATAATGTTTGTCCATGAAGTTAATGCAAGGCCTGCTCCAAATCTGGACACACCTCAATAACCCTTTGAACACACATATTGGATGGCCACATGGAACAAAACTTCCCATTATTCATTTGGCACTCCATACTGTTTGCCTATGCATTGAATGCAAGGCCTGCCTTGCCCCAAAGCTACACATGACCAAAAACCCTTTGAACCAACATACTGAATGTCCACATGAAACCAAAGTTCCCATTATTCATTTAGTACTCCAATACTGTTTGCCTATGCATTGAATTCAAGGCCTATCCCACCTCAAAGTTACACCCACACCAGTAACCCTTTGAACACTCATACTGGATGTCCACATGAAACCAAAGTTCCCATTATTCATTTGGTACTCCCATACTGTTTTCCTACTCATTGAATGCAAAGCCTACCCTACCCCAAAGTTACACATACCCCAATAACCCTTTGAACCAACAAACTTGATTGCCACATGAAACCATTTTCCCATTTTTCATTTGGTACTCCAATAAAGTTTGTCCATGAAGAGAATGCAAGGCCTGCTCCAAATTTTGACACACCCCAATAACCCTTTGAACCGACGTACTGGATGTCCAAATTAAACCAAAGTTCCCATTACTCATTTGGTACTCCCATACTGTTTGCCCATGCCTTGAATGTAAGGTGTACCCTGCCCCAAAGTTGCACACACCCCAACAACCCTTTCAACTGACGTCCTGGATGTCCACATGAAACCAAAGTTCCCAATATTCATTTGCTGCTCCCAAAATGTTTGCCCTTGAAGTGAATGCATGGCCTGTTCCAAATCTGGACACATCCCAATAACCATTTGTACACACGCACTGGATGACCACATGACCAAAGTTCCCATTATTCATTTTGTACTCCTATACTGTTTGCATATGAATTGAAAGTCTGCTCTGCCTAATGTTACACACTCCATAATAACCCTTTGAACACTTGTACTGGATGTCCACATGAAACCAAAGTTCCCAATATTCTTTTGGTATGACAATAATGTTTGCCCATGAAGTGAATGCAAGGCCTGTACCTAATTTGGACGCACCCCAATAACCCTTTGAACACACGTACTGGATGTCCACATGAAACAAAAGTTCTCATTATTCATTTTGTACTCACAAACTGTTTGCCTATGCATTGAATGCAAGGCTTGCCTCACCCCAAAGTTACAAACATCCCAATAACCCTTTGAACCGACATCCTGGATAGCAGACTAAACCAAAGTTCCTGCTCTAAATTTGGACTCACCCCAATAACACTTTGAACACACGTACTGGTTGGCCACATGAGACTAAAGTTCACATTTTTCATATGGTACTCCCATACTGTTTTCCTACTCATTGAATGCAAAGCCTAAGCTACCCCAAAGTTACACACACCCCAATAAGCCTTTGAACCGACGTACTGGATGTCCAAATTAAACCAAAGTTCCCATTATTCATTTGGTACTCCCATACTGTTTGCCTATGCATTGAATGTAAGATGTACCCTGCCCCAAAGTTGCACGCACCCCAATAACCCTTTCAACCGACGTCCTGGATGTCCACATGAAACCAAAGTTCCCAAAATTCATTTGCTACTCCCAAAATGTTTGTCCTTGAATTGAATGCAAGGCCTGTTCCAAATTTGGACACATTCCAATAGCCATTTGAACACACGCACTGGATGGCCACATGAAACCAAAGTTCCCATTATTCATTTTGTACTCCTATACTGTTTGCCTATGAATTGAAAGGAAAACCCTGCTCTACCTAATGTTACACACTCCATAATAACCCTTTGAACCGATGTTCTGGATGGCCACATGAAACCAAAGTTTCCATTATTTATTTGGTACTAACTTAATGTTTGTTCATGAAGTGAATACAAGGCCTGCTCCAAATTTTGACATACCCCAATAACCCTTTGAACACATGTACTGCATGTCCACATGAAACCAAACTTCCCATTATTAATTTGGTACTCCCATACTGTTTTCTTATGCATTGAATGCAAGGTCTGCCCTCCCCCAAAGTTGCACACACCCCAATAACCCTTTGAACCAACGTCCTGGATGTCCACATGAAACCAAAGTTCTCATTATTCAGATGGTACTCCCATAATGTTTGCCCATTAAGTGAATGCAAGGCCTGCTCCAAATTTGGACACATCCCAATAGTTGAATACATGCACTGGATGGTTGCGTAAAACCAAAGTTCCCATTGTTCATTTAGTACTGCCATAATGTTTGTCCATGAAGTTAAAGCAAAGCTTGCTCTATATTTGGACGCACCCCAATAACCCTTTGAATACATGTACTATATGTACTATATGTCCACATGAACCCGAAGTTTCCATTATTCATTTGGTACTGCCATACTGTTTGTCTATGCATTGAATGCAAGGCATACGCTGCCCTGCCCCAAAGTGACCCACACCCTAATAATCCTTTGAACTGTCATCCTGGATGGCCACATGAAACCAAAGTTCCCATAATTCATTCATATTGTTTGCCCATGAAGTCATTGCAAGTCCTTCTAAAAAGTTGGAGGCATCCCAATTACCCTTTAACCCCTTAATCCCATATGACGTACGTACATGTGCCCTGGGACTTAATTCCCAGGGATGGGATAGTACGTCACAGCGATCAGCGGCGCCCACGTGGTGAGCGCCGCTGATCGCGGCCGGGTGTCAGCTGATTATCACAGCTGACACCCGGCACAATGTGTCAGGGGCGGTCACGGACCGCCCCCGACACGTTAACCCCTTGCACACCACTATCAAACACAATCGCGGTGTACCGGTGGTTAAAACGAAGCATTGGCAGGGAGCGGGCTCCCTCCGTGTTTCCTGAGCCCCCCACGGCAGCGCAATATGCAGTGCTGCTGTGGGGGGCTCCTTCTCTGCAGGCCTCCGAATCCAAGATGGTGACAGGGACCTTCGGGGGCCTGCAGGGAGCCGGCTTCCTCAGTGCCTGCAAAGCGCAGGCACGAGGAAGCCTGCTGCACTGCCTGTGACAGATCGCTGATCTGTCACAGTGATCTGTGATGTGACAGATCAGCGATCTGTCACAGGACAGTGCCACCTGGGACAATGTAATAAAGTTAAAAAAAAAAGTGTTAAAATAATTTTAAAAAAATCGCCAAATAAATTAGAAAAAAAAAATGTTCCCCAATAAATTCATTTTTTGGAAATAAAAAAAATAAATAATAAAAGTACACATATTTGGTATCGCTGTGTCCGTAGCGACCTGCCCTATAAAACTGTCCCAATAGTTAACCCCTTTAGTGAACCCCTTAAAAAATCAAAAGCGAAGCAAAAAATAATGATTTATTCTCATACCGCCGAACAAAAAGTGCAATAATGCGCGATCAAAAAGACGCATATAAATATCCATGGTACCGCTGAAAATGCCATCTTCTCCCGCAAAAAACAAGCTGCCACACAGCATCATCAGAGAAAAAATAAAAAAGTTATAGCTCGCAGAATAAAGTGATGCAAAAATAATTATTTTTTATATAGAATAGTTTTCATTGCATAAAACCGACAAAACAAAAAAAAACGACCTAAATGAGGTATCGCTGTAACCGTACTGACCCGAAGAATAAAAGAGCACCCCCCAAAAAGAAATTCATGAAACGCTGGTTTTTGTTCATTCGGAATAAAAAGCAATCAAAAATGTCACGTGCCCGAAAATGGTACCAATAAAAACGACAACTCGTCCCACAAAAAATAAGACCTCACATGACTCTGTGGGTCAAAATACGGAAAAATTATAGCCCCCGTTATCACCCCCTTAGTTAGGGAAAAATAATAAAATAAAAAAAATGTATTTATTTCCATTTTCCCATTAGGGTTAGGGTTAGGGCTAGGGTTAGGGCTAGGGTTAGGGCTGAGATTAGGGTTAGGGGTGTGTTGGGGTTAGGGTTGGAGTTAGAATTGGGGGTTTCCACTGTTTGGGCACATCAGGTGCTCTCCAAATGCAACATGGCATCTGAGCTCAATTCCAACCAATTCTGAGTTGAAAAAGTCAAATGGTGGTCCTTCCCTTCCAAGCTCTGCCATGCACACAAACATTGTTTTACCCCCACATATGGGGTATCAGCCTACTCAGGACAAATTTCAAAACAACTTATGGGGTCCAATTTCTCCTGTTACCCTTAGGAAAATAAAAAATTGGGGGCAAAAATATAATTTTTGTGGAAAAAAAATGATTTTTTATTTTCACGCCCGGGCGTTATAAACTTCTGTGAAGCACTTGGGGGTTCAAAGTGCTCACCACAAATCTAGATAAGTTCCGTGGGGGGTCTAGTTTCCAAAATGGGGTCACTTGTGGGGGTTTAAAGAGTTTAGGTACATCAGGGGCTCTCCAAACGCACATGACACCCGCAGACCATTCCATAAAAGTCTGCATTCCAAAACATCACTACTTCCCTTCCGAGACCCGACGTGTGCCCATACAGTAGCTTTCTCCCACATATGGGGTATCAGCGTACTCAGGACAAATTGGACAACAACTCTTGGGGTCCAATTTCTCCTGTTACCCTTGGGAAAATAAAAAAATTGGGGACTAATTGATCATGTTTGTGGAAAAAATACAATTTTTTTATTTTCATGCCCGGGCATTATAAACTTCAGTGAAGCCCTTGGAGGTTCAAAGTGCTCACCACACATCTAGATAAGTTCCTTAGGGGGTCTAGTTTCCAAAATGGGGTCACTTGTGGGGGGTTTCTACTGTTTAGGTACATTAGGGGCTCTCCAAAGGCAACATGACACCCACAGACCATTCCATCAAAGCCTGCATTCCAAAACGTCACTACTTCCCTTCAGAGCCCCGAAGTGTGCCCATACAGTAGTTTTCTCCCACATATGGGGTGTCAGCGTACTCAGCACAAATTGGACAACAACTTTTGGGTTCCAATGTCTCCTGTTACCCTTGGGAAAATAAAAAAAAGGGGACTAAAAAATCATATTTGTGGAAAAAATATGATTTTTTTATTTTCACGCCCAGTCGTTATAAACTTCTGTGAAGCACTGGGGGGTTCAAAGTGCTCACCACACAACTAGATAAGTTCCTTAGGGGGTCTAGTTTCCAAAATGGGGTCACATGTGGGGGGTTTCCACTGTTGAGGTACATCAGGGGCTCTCCAAGTTCGACATGGTGTCCGATCTCAATTCCAGCCAAAAACGTCAAATGGCGCTGCTTCCCTTTCGAGCTCTGCCATGTGCCCAAATAGTGGTCTACCCCGACACATGGGGTATCAGCGTACTCAGGACAAATTGCACAATAACTTTTAGGGTCCTGTTACCCTTGGAAAAATAACAATCGAGGGTGAAAAGATCATTTTTGTGGAAAAAATGTGATTTTTTAATTGTACGGCTGTATGTTATAAACTTCTGTGAAGCCCTTGGGGGTTCAAAGTTCTCACCACACATCTAGATAAGTTCCTTTGGGGGTCTAGTTTCCAAAATGGTGTCATTTGTGGGGGGTTTTCCAATTGCGACATGGTGTCCGATCTAAATTCCAGCCAAAAACGTCAAATGGCGCTGCTTCCCTTCTAAGCTCTGCCATGCACCCAAATAGTGGTTTACCCCCACATGTGGGGTATCAGCATACTCAGGACAAATTGCACAATAACTTTTAGGGTCCTGTTACCCTTGGGAAAATAAAAATTGGGGGTGAAAAGATCATTTTTTTGGAAAAAATATGATTTTTTAATTCTACCGCTGTATGTTATAAACTTCTGTGAAGCCCTTGTGGGTTCAAAGTTCTCACCACGTATCTAGATAAGTTCCTTGCGGGGTCAAGTTTCCAAAATGGGGTCACTTGTGGGGGGTTTCCACTGTTTAGGTACATCAGGGGCTCTCCAAACGTGACATGGCGTCCGATCTGAATTCCAGCCAATTTTGCACTGAAAAAGTCAAACGGCGCTCCTTCCCTTCTGAGCTCAGCCATGCGCCGAAACAGTGGTTCCCTCCCACATATCAGGTATCAGCGTACTCAGGACAAATCGTACAATATATTTTTCAGTCCAATTTCTCCTGTTACCCTTGGTAAAATAAAAAAAATTGAACCTGAAGTATTTTTTTAGTGAAAAAAGTTAAATGTTCATTTTTTTTAAATATTCAAAAAATTCCTGTGACGCACCTAAATGGTTAATAAACTTCTTGAATGTGGTTTTGAGCACCTTAAGGGGTGCAGTTTTTAGAATGGTGTCACTTTTGGGTATTTTCTATCAAATAGACCCCTCAAAGTGGCTTCAAATGTGATGTGGTCCGTAAAAATAAAATGGTGTTGCAAAAATGAGAAATCGCTGGTCAATTTTTAACCCTTATAACTTCCTAAGAAAAAAAATTTGGGTACCAAAATTGTTCTGATGTAAAGTAAACATGTGGGAAATGTTACTTATCCAGTTTTTTGTGTGCCGTATCTCTGTGATTTAAGGGCATAAAAATTCAAAGTTGGAAAATTGTGAAATTTTCAAAATTTTCGCCAAATTTCCATTTTTTTCGCAAATTAACGCAAGTTATTTAAATGAAATTTTACCACTAACATGAAGTACAATAGGTCACGAGAAAACAGAATCACCGGGATCCATGGAAGCGTTTCAGAGTTATTACCTCATAATGGGACAGTGGTCAGAATTGTAAAAATTAGCCCGGTCATGAACATGCAAACCACCCTTGGGGCTTAAGGGGCTAAACAAACGTACTGGATGGCCACATGAAACCAAAGTTCCCATTATTCATTTGATACTCATATACTGTTTGCCTATGCATTGAATGCAAGGCCTGCCTTGCCCCACCCCAAAGTTACACACACCCCAATAACCCTTTTAACCAAAGTCCTGCTCCAAGTTTGAATGCACCCCAATGACCCTTTGAACCAATGTACTGGATGGCCTCTTGAAACCAAAGTTCCCATTATTCATTTGGCACTCCCATAATGTTTGCTCATGACGTGAATGCAAGGCCTGCTCCAAAGTTTAACGCACCACAATTACCCTTTGAACACACTTACTGGATGTCCACATGAAACCATTCATTATTCATTTGACTATTTGCCTATGCATTGAATACATTGCCTGCTCTGTCCCAAAGTTACACGCACCCCAATAACCCTTTGAACCTACATCCTGGATGTCCACATGAAACCAGAATTCCCATTATTTATTTGGTACTCCCATAATGTTTTCCCATGAAGTGAATGCAAGGCCTTATCCAAATTTGGATGCACCCCAATAACCCTTTCAACTGACATGGAGGAGTGCTTCGTAAAATAATGTTCCCATTACAAAGGAGCGGGTCTCATAGACTTGTAAAGCCCATACAGTAAGTATATGGGCTGACTAATAATTCCATCTGGAGACAAAAAAACTGACTGGCACATCCAAACTAGTGTGAATTGGTGCATACCAAGAGGAGCTATCCCCATATACAATATGCAAAGAAAGGTTGCACTCTATCATGCTAAAGCATGTCAATGTGGATATATGTAATTTAAATAGCAATACATCTTTGGAATATTAGGAAAAAATACGGTATATGAGACGCTTAGCATAAAATTTGGCCAAATATTATCTGCCCACCAGCCAACATCAAGGCGGTCTCAAATCTGCTGGGTACCTACACTGTGTGAATACCTCTCTAAGGCTGATGTCTGAATTCCTGGGTGAATGTGGACACCTCTGTCAGCAATGCCTGCATTTATGGGTAAGGACCTGCTATAATTAAAATCACCACCTGGTGGAGGGCAAAGTGCTCGGTCAGTAAGCTAACATACAAAAGACAAAAAATCTGACTGACACATCCAAACTAGTGTGAATAGGTGCATACCAAGAGGAGCTACCCCCATATACAATATACAAAGAAAGGTTGCACTCTATCATGCTAAAGCATGTCAATATTCTAAAGCTGTATTGCTATTTAAATTACATACATTCCACATTGACATGCTTTAGCATGATAGAGTGCAACCTTTCTTTGTATATTGTATATGGGGGTAGCTCCTCTTGGTATGGTGGTGCCAGGTCTGATATAGACGTGATGATGCTCTGCAGCCAGCCAATCACTGTAATGCCACAAGCAACATGGCTGCGGCATTACAGTGGATGGCAGACAATCCCTGGATGTTTAGAGCGCCAAACATGCAAAGTGGGGACCCAATCTCCCACAGAGCAACCCTGGAAATGCTCAGCGCTCGCCAAGCTCCAAGCATTACCGAGCATGCTTTCTCGTCACTAATGAGGGCATTACACAACAGGAGAAATAGTCTAATAGGGACCAACAGGTCTTTGACTACACACAATCCAGTAGATAGACATCCAACAAGGAGTGTTCACATTCAAAGAAATGAGGGACTTACACCACAGAAGTGGCATCAATTTCACCACAGTAGAAATAGTCTAATAGGGACTGACAGGTTGTTCACTACACCCAATCCAGCAGATAGACACCCAACTTGGAGTGTTCATATTTTAAAAACTGAGGGCCTGATGTAGCGTCGGTGGTGGGGTGCCGAGCTGGGGGGGGGTGGTCCTACTTTTGTACCGCGCAGAGATGATACAGAGACACGATGAGGCAGATTCTGGGTGCAACAGGTCCAAGTTTATTGCTCACCGTCCGACTGACGGTCCTCGCGGTACACCGCGATATCTCTCTCTGCCCTCCGTGTTCAGGGCCGCTCCAACACCGTATGTTACACTAGGGACGTATTTATACGTCACGTCCCGTCTCACACTGTAACAATCCTGACAGCTCGGTTACTGTGGCCGCCTTAGGCCCGTACACCAACAGCACTTTACTGGTCAGTTTCGTCATAACACATACGGTGTCTTCCACCCAGAGCCTTGTCTCTGCTGCGGTCCTTCCCTGTCAGGACCACCCCCTTGACGTTTCCTCTCCTCAGTCCCCTTGGTCGGATTCTCCTCAGGGCACACAGACTGGCGAAGTCCTCCTGTCACCTGGGCTCCCCCTGGGGACTGGAATCTTCTGGAACCCTCCCTCAGAATTTATAACTTCCCCGGTTCCTTGAAACTGTCACTAACTGTCACCATGCCCCCCATGACCAACGGTTTCTAAAGCCCTAAGCTGCTGTAAAGTCCTTTGCTCACACTCCACCCTGCCATCTAATGGTCATCCCAAGGTACTGCACGTCCACTACACTTTTCTAGTTGTTTCCCCACTGTAATCACTGTCTCCTACCTACACTGTGCAAACCTATCTTTCTTCACTCTGACTAGTCCGTCCGTCCGTCAGGTCACCTTCCCTACACTCCCCCTTCCTTTGTCCATCGTCGTCCTCGACAATCGTCATCCCTGCCTTCGTCGTTCTGAATCTACACCTACATTCTGTTGTCGGACCAGAAGTTGAGCCAAACCCACTATCTGCGGGGGCCGAACCATACTGGGAGCACTATGCTCTGAGCAGCCTACTGCTACTCACCAGCGCGCACGCCACATGACAACGTCTTTCAAATTGGGCAAGGTACACCCGTATTCTCTCTACGGCGTGTATCTTTCCCCTACTCTCCCCTACTGTTACCTTTCACTATCCGGTACGCCATGATCGAGGCCACTCACCTACCAGATCATTGCCGGCGCCCGCCTTTCCTTCTTCAGGGGTGTCCGTGGTGTTGGGGACCTGACCTAGGACGGCAGTCTTTCTCACGTCTTCCAACTCATTTTCCTTCTTTCAATTACATGTCATGGTCGGCGTCCCGGTCTCCCAGACCTCAACTCTTAGATCCCTACCGGATCTCACACTTTCCTTTGGTCCCGCAGACCTTCCCTTACCCGGACCTGTTGCATTTTACTTTGCATATTATACATCATACAACTTTATAATAGCACAAGTACCCATTTTTTTTATAATTTTTTTTTTTTTTCCATTTTCTCTTACTTTTAAAACCAAAATATAACATAACATTGCATTTCCTCTTTCTTCCTCCCCCCCTTCCTTGGACCTGGACACTCCTCCACTTTTCCGTATCCCCGTTCTGTCAGGTAAACATATTTTCGTATATAAAGAACATAGAAAGAAGAAAGAAAGAGAGAGAAAATAGTTGCATCAGTTAAACAACAACAAAACTTTTTTTCTAAATGCAACTGTCCTTATAATCTGCACAACGGTGCATCGAACTCCTGACAGTCTATACCACTCTCAATGGACAGAGGTGGGGGCTCCACGGGGATACTGAGGGTGTCCATTCAAGTCCTCTTCTTTTCCATGACGGCCTCTCCTTGAGTGTGGAGCAGGTTCCACACTTCCTGCTCCCGGGCCTTTTTCTTCCTGATCACCTCCGCTTCCCACACGGAGGGAACAGCACGGGCCCTGGAGTCCGGTGGGCGGGACTCCGCTGAAAAAGACCGCAAGACAGAAACGGCCGAAGATTTCTGCGGCCCAGCAGCCGCTGGGGTCAGGTGGCAAATGGGGAGAACCGGGTCCTCGGGGGCTGGAATCACAGGGCCCGCTAAATCGGTCGCAGCCAACTCCAGCAGCGGCATAACCGCGGCCTCAGGACAGGCCGCATCCACTACTTCCAACGGAGTCGGAGTAACGGCCGATTTCAACAATGCAACTGCTATTAGTAGGGAAAGCGCAGCAGCATCTTCTTTGGGTGAGCTCTGCACTGGTGACTCCGGGCGGGGTAGTTCGGGGACATGAGCGGGGACCTCGCTCAGCTCTGCATACACCACGGGGCCCATGGTAACTAGGCCTTCCGGTGCGCAGGGGGCCGCGTGCTGCAGCAGAATGGTGGGGGCCGCTTGCGGAGGCACTGGTAGGGCCGGGGGTACTCTCACCTTCCCTGGCGCTGCGGCCTCCGTTCCATCATCACGCAGTTTCCCCCGCAGCCTCCGTTCCTTGCTCCACTGTCCTGCGGGCCTTCCCTCCGGACTCGGGGGCTCCGCTGAGAAGTCCTCTGCTGGTATTGGTGGCAGCCGTTCTCGCTGACTCCCCTCAGGCTCCGCTCCCCGGCTCAGCATCCCGCTGCCTGCCCGTAAATCTGAAGATGACTTCTGGTGCAGCTCCATCTCTCGCCGCCATTGCCACTCTAGGCGGCCGATGCCCCGACACCCGCAGCATCTCATACCGTCCGTTGGGCAGCACTCGAATGGCGTCAGACAGCCGCAGCCAAGTTTTTCTTCTGTGCCACTCCTCCTGCTGGGTGGGGCGTTGGCAGACCTTTCCATCCATCTGCCAGGGTCCAATATATGGAAACGTCGGTCTCCGGGCATATATTGCTTCCTTTTGGGGTACGTTGGAGGGGGTCCCAGTCCATTCTGAACAACTGCAAACACCCGGACCTCTCCTCTGCGCTGAAGTAATACCGCCATCTTGGGCAGAATCAGCTACTGCCTTGGATCCTCTGCAAGCAACACAGATCCGACACAGCGTACCAATTTGTAATCCACAGGTCAGTAATTTTTAGTCCACAGGTGTTTATAATCCGAAATAGAGCAGTCCAAGTTTTCCTCAGTCCTTCAGTTGCAGGCCTGCCGCAGAAGATAGCGTATTAGCGGCGGCGATCCTGCCGACTACGCCAAATGTAGCGTCGGTGGTGGGGTGCCGAGCTGGGGGGGGTGGTCCTACTTTTGTACCGCGCAGAGATGATACAGAGACACGATGAGGCAGATTCTGGGTGCAACAGGTCCAAGTTTATTGCTCACCGTCCGACTGACGGTCCTCGCGGTACACCGCGATATCTCTCTCTGCCCTCCGTGTTCAGGGCCGCTCCAACACCGTATGTTACACTAGGGACGTATTTATACGTACCGTCCCGTCTCACACTGTGACAATCCTGACAGCTCAGTCACTGTGGCCGCCTTAGGCCCGTACACCATCAGCACTTTACTGGCCAGTTTCGTCATAACACATACGGTGTCTTCCACCCAGAGCCTTGTCTCTGCTGCGGTCCTTCCCTGTCAGGACCACCCCCTTGACGTTTCCTCTCCTCAGTCCCCTTGGTCGGATTCTCCTCAGGGCACACAGACTGGCGAAGTCCTCCTGTCACCTGGGCTCCCCCTGGGGACTGGAATCTTCTGGAACCCTCCCTCAGAATTTATAACTTCCCCGGTTCCTTGAAACTGTCACTAACTGTCACCACGCCCCCCATGACCAACGGTTTCTAAAGCCCTAAGCTGCTGTAAAGTCCTTTGCTCACACTCCACCCTGCCATCTAATGGTCATCCCAAGGTACTGCACGTCCACTACACTTTTCTAGTTGTTTCCCCACTGTAATCACTGTCTCCTACCTACACTGTGCAAACCTATCTTTCTTCACTCTGACTAGTCCGTCCGTCCGTCAGGTCACCTTCCCTACACTGACACCACCGAAGTAGTATAACTTTCATGAGAATAGAAATAGTATAATTGGGATTGACACATCTTCCACTACAGCTAACACAGCAGACCAACCATGAATGTTCGTGTTTTCACAAATTTGTGTGAACATCAGCAGCAGCAGCCACAGAAGTGACACTAAAGATATCACAGAGTGCAGTTAGGCGACATTAATGCATCATTCTAAAAAAATGCAATATCACCTAGTCTGTACAGTCTGTGATTTGGGTGCAAAAGTCCTTGGAGATCCATAACTTCTTCATCTAAATGAAAGTTAGGTGGTCAATGCTTTCAGGTGACAGCCGTATGCGCTTATCCATCAGGAGTCAGGACACCAGTAGCAGCGCTGAAGACACATTTTGAGAGAACGCTGGTTGCCAAGCACTCTAAAAACCACCAAGGCATGTGAGGCGAGCTCACGCCACTCATCCATTTTGGAAGACCAAAATATGAAAGGGTCTAAACCCTGCCTGATGGTATTGATACTTAGTTCTAGATACTCCTGCACCATCCTCCCCATTCGTTCACCACGTGTAAGACTTGGACACTGTTGTGCTGGTGCACAAGTTAGTCTAAAAAAGTGTCAAAGGACTCACAGAAATTGCTTCTTCCACTTCTACCACTGCTGCTGCTGATGGTTTGGAGTTGATGAATTGACGGGCCATAGGTTGTAAGTCTACAGCTGCGATGCGAACTGTGTGCTTCACTGCTGTCTTGGAGAAAAGTTCTCTTAAGGTTGCATAAAAGCGTGTTTCAATACTCCAGCATTCCTTTTTAGGGCAGGAATTATTTTATACAGTGGCTCTAATAAAGTGGCAACCCAGTAGTGTCAGCATTATTCCTAATCATTACAATAAGGGATCATGTTTCAGTTTGTCTGTTATCATCACCCTCACCCCTTGATCGCAGTAATCCACCCTCCCTTGGCACCCACCTGTGTGACGACAGTCTTGAACTTGAGACAATGTTATACCTTCCGCAGCCTCCTCTGCTTCCTCCTCTTCTGGGGCCGCCATCATTTCCCGCAGGCTATTCAAAGTCTGCTCCAGCATATAAATGACAGGAATAGTGATGCTGATGATGGCGTCATCAGCGCTAACCATCTTAGTAGCCATTTCAAAACTGTGCAGAAGGCTGCAGAGGTCCTTAATCTGTGCACACTCTGTAAACGTGATATGCACCACATCCGTACTGCATTGGTCCATGCTATACGACATGACATACTGCGTCAGGGCTCATGCCTGCTGCCACAGTCGCTAAAACATGTGAAGAGTGGAATTCCAACGTGTCGGCACATCTCATATCAACCTGTTAACTGGCATGGACAAAGACCTCTGTATCAATGCAAGTCGATGAGTAGAGGGGTGCAAACTGCAGAAATGAGCACACAACTTACATGCTTTCTGGAGCAGGTCACCCAGGTCAGGATAGTGGCTGAGAAAATGCTGTACCACCAGGTTGAGGAAGTGAGTCATGCAAGGCATGAGTGTGAGCTTCCCACAGTATAGGGCCATCACCAAGTTTCCACCATTATCAGACATGGCCTTCCCTGAATGTAGGTTCAGCGGAGACAGCCATTGATCAAATTCAGCCTGGAGAGCTGTCCACAACTCTTCAGTTGTATGACTGCAATCACCAAGGCATATCAATTTTAAGACTGCCTGATTGCGGTGAGCCTTGGCTGCTCACTATAGAGGTGGTGGGGGTTCGCTATGCACTGTTGGAATGCATGTCTCATGAAGGCAGAGGTTGAGGGTGCAGGTGGAGACCCTAGAGTAGATAGAGGAGGCAGAAGCAGTGGAGGAAGTGTTAAATGTAGAGGTTTGGCCTGCAAACCTTGGGGATTCCAAGACTTGTGGAGCAGTGCCAGTCCCCACAGCCACCAGAGTCACCTAGTGCACAGTCAGCAAGATGTAATGCCCTTGGCCATGCTTACTCGCCGAAGTGTCTGTGGTGAAATGCATCCTGGCAGACAGAGATTTTGTCAAGGAATGGGTGATGTTGTCTGCTACATGCTGTTATAGAGCAGGCACAGCTTTCTTATAAAAGTAATGGCGACTGAGTAATTGGTGCTAGGGGACTGCAACATCCATCAGCTTTTGGAAACCGTCATTATCCACCAGGCGGGAAGGCAGCATTTCTATGGTCAACAAATTGGAGATGGTGGCATTCAACCTCTTAGCTTTGTCATGCGGTGCTGTGAGAGGGCTGAGTATGGTAAAGCAGACAAACTAATGGACCGTGAGAAAGGTGCAGGTGGAGATAACTCTGTGGATTGGGAACCTTGTGGTGTGATCGTTCGCTGAGATTGGTCAAAAACAGCAGACATGTCCGCTTCCATTACAGCTGAAGGCAGCCTCTCAGTTAGCATGACTCTATCAGGTAAAGAACCCGCATTTCTGCAGTCAAAGACCTGCGTCTCAGTAGTTGATGCGATAACAGAAGGAAGAAGCAGCAGACGCGATTGATTGGGTGGCTGATGGTGGTTGATGTCTGCTGGTCCGCATTTTTGCGCAGTGGGATTCCCAGACTAAAGCATGTTCATTGCACAAGTGAAGGTTCACACATGTAGTAGTCAAATTATTGTTTCTACCTTGACTCAGTTTTTTTTGCAAAGTTGGCAGATTACGTGAGTTGGTTCATCCTTTGCAGTGTCAAAAAAGGCCCAGGCTAGGCAACCCTTGCCATCCCTGTGAGCTGCAGACCCACGGATGCTGCTGGTCAGGAGCACAGTTGTGCCTGAGGATGCATCGCTCATCATGGCTGCATCTCTACGTGTCTGCAATGGACGGCGCAACGTAACCTCCTCGGCTTCCACCTCAGATGACCTACTCAGCCGTGTGCCTCTGTGTTCACGACAACTGGAATCTAACACTTCATCATCATCCTCTGTGTTATCACATTCCTTGCCACTGAAGTAACCAATCTCCTCTTCTTGCCCTGACAGCAAAATACAGTCCACACGAGCTTCAGATAGATATCTGAGTCTCATCAGGATCACCTCCCCGCCCAGGGGTTAACGTCTGATGACGAGGGTCAGGATTCTGTTCAGGCTTAACTTTTTTCTGCCCCGGATCCAAGCTAAATAAATTTTGATCATTTGTGCAGATTTCCTCATCTTGACTCTGCAAAGCTTTTGAGTACACATCTGACGAACATGTCATAGAATGTGTGAACAGCTCGTCAAACTCACCAATCTGTGGTTCCGTACAGTCACTTGAATGTTTGGATAGTTGGGATGCAGGGCGAAGCAAGGGGTATTTGGGTGCCACATCTGTGGACAGTACTGGGTGTGATGTTGAGGTGGAGGAATAGGAGGAGAGGCCACTTGAAGATGCACTTGCCATCCACTTGAGTGCATGCTCTTTCTGGGCATCATCGACAAGGCATACCGATGTGTGGCTTCCAAAGAAAGGTAGTGGTGTAGCCTGTCCTGTAATATAAGTTTTCAGTTGTCTTTGCATAGGACATGACGTTGCTTCACTAGTGCTTTCACAAACATTACCACCTACCCCACATGCAGCTTGAACACCAAGCCTAATTCCCCTTCCACCACAGCCTCACTTTTTCCCAGTCATGTTGCTCAGATAGTGTGGTAGGAGCACAGTATTAGCAACCAAAAATTAGATTTTAAACTCTGCACCACCTCTGCAAACAGCTGAATTTCAGTGACAGTAAATTCAAAGTTGAAATATGGAGTGCTATATCGTGTTAGTCTCAGAAAAAAAGATTTTTTTGGATCAAGGAAAAGGCCTCTATAACACACTAGATGCTACAAAGTATTTTTCAAGTCAGGTCCCTTACTGCATGACGTTAATAACAGAAGAATTTGTTTGTGGCCTATGGATCAGGCTTCTATAACATACTAGATGCTACAAACCATTTTTAAACTCAGGTCCCTTACTGTATGAGGTTAATAACAGAAGAATTTTGTTTTGGACAAAGGATCAGGCCTCTATAACACACTAGATGCTACAAACTATTTTTCAAGTCAGGTTAATTACTGTAAGATGTTAATAACAGAAGAATTTTTGGGGCCTCCGGATCAGGCCTCTACAGCTTAATTTCAACCCAAACAAATGACAAAGTGTGATAAAGTGGGTTGTCTAACTTTTTGCAACTGAAAAATTATATATTTTTTAATGTGCCTTAGGCCTGCAGACAGGTTCATATCAACACCACAGAATGACTACGTGGGATACAGCAGGCTGTTTAATATTTAGCAACAGAAAAAATTATAACTTTTTTTAATGTGCCTTAGGTCTGCGGACAGTTTTAATTCACCACAGCACTAAAGCCCCCTTCACACACAGAAAGATCGCTAGCGATATCGCTAAAGCGTCACCGATTTTGTGACGCAACAGCGATATCGCTAGCGATCTCGCTACATGTGACATTTACCTCCGACCCGGCTCCCCGCTGGATATCACTGATCGTTCGAGTTTTTGCTGGTCCATTTCTCATCATCAGCTTCCTGCTGGCGCCAACGAGCGACTCCATGGACGCGGGCAGAAGACGTCACCCTCGCTGCGTGTGACAAGTAAGTGATGACCCCCGACCGCTGCTGCATCACTGGTGAGATCTGCCTGTTTGGCAGCTCACTAGCGACCATTTAGCGATGCACCAGCGATCCTGATCATGCCGTATCGTTGTTGAGATCGCTGGTGCATCGCTAAATGTAACGGGACCTTAAGGCTGGTTTCAGATTTGCATTCAGGAGGGCTGCAGATGGCAGCCTACTTCATCCTTTCTTCCTCCGTGAAGCTCCACCTACACTCTGCCTACTTCTGTATGCGTCCTGTGCTTCCTTGTGTACCTATCTTTAACAGTGGGTGTGCAGGGACATTTGTTGTATGCGTATGCGTCTGCATGCGGCGATTTGACATGTGTGGTGACCACACGGAAATAAAGAACCCATACAGAAGTAGGCGGAGCGAAGATGGAGCTTCACAGAGGAAGAAAGTAGGAAGTAGACTGCCTTCTGCAGCCTTCCTGAATGCAAATCTGAAACCAGCCTAAATTACAAGCTGGGATACAGCAGGCTGTTTAATATTTTTTCACTAGCTACGTGTGAATTATAATGCTAAACTCGTGCATGAATCACAGTAGAAGCAGTGCACAATACATGCCCTACTGGATTTGTTTGTGCACCTCAGTGTTGTGAGTTCATTTTCCCCTTCACCATTGAGGTCTTATGAACTCCCTCTTCTGGTGAAGGAAGGTAGTGAGGCTGATTACAAAGCACCTGAGCAGAATGATGATGACTGGGTGACTGGAATTGCTGACTGGATATAAGGCTGCCGACACCCTTCTGCCTTGCGGGTGATTTTTCTGAGGGATTCTAGGAGACCAGTCTGATTCCTGTTCCTCAAAAGCTAAGTTTTCTGCTCTGTTGTTTGCATTTGTGTTTTGGTTTTGTTTTGCCTTGTTTTTCTGGATTTCTGCCTTCCCCTGCTGGGTGAGCTGAATTCCATTTGCTCTGTCTTCAGAAAATACCTGAGTACTGATATAGTCTTTTTGAAGCCTAGCGTCTTCAGGGCTTTTTTCCCTATCAGTCTGTTGGCTCTTGTTTTTGAGAGGGTTTTGGTGGATTGCAGACAGCAGCTTTTCTATTCTGTCCTATTTAGTTGGCTTGGGCCCCATTATTTGCTCAGCCTATCTTTCTATCTGTGTGAGTGTTTTTTCATCTTGCTTCACCGTCATTATATGTTGGGGGCTGCCTATTGCTTTGGGGTCTGTTCTGGGGCAGTTTAGATTTCCCTTGCTGTCTTTAGGCTATGTAGTTCTCCGGCTGTGATCGAGGGGTCTAGGGCACCGTAGGAACCCCCCACAGCTACTGCTAGTTGTTGTTAGGTTCAGGGGTCTGCAATCCGATAGCTGCCAACTTCTCTGGTTTTCTGGACTTAGCTAGTATTTCTGTTTTTGCCTCCTACGGTGACTCATTCATAACACCTCAGTATGGTCAAAAAAGAAACAAAAGAGCTGGAAGGTAAATTTAAAAGACACACTGGACACTAGCTACTTACCGTATCTGACTGATATACAACTATCTAACTAGTTAAAAGGTGGGATACAGCAGGCTTTTTCACATTTACCTTCTGAAATATTATTTAGAATGCTATACTCATGCATTGAACACTATAGAAGCAGTGCACAACACACTTATAGGACATATGCCCTGCCGACTTTGTCTGAGAACCTCAGAACTTTTTCCCCCCCAAAGAAAAAAAATTCTGAAAGTAAATTTTACAGTTACACTGGACACTATCTAGCTACACTATCGGACTGATATACAATTGCCTAACTAAATTGTTGAAATCTTGCTAGTAACAGTGGCAGCATCAGGAACATTCTCTCTGCACTGTATCAGTGTCAAAATGGTGCTAAAACAAGATGTCCGCTATTTATATGCAGAGGGACATGTGATTTCAGCAACCAATGACACAAGCCGTAGTGTCTGGACATTGTGGGTGTTTCCTATACCCTGATTGGCTAGCCGCAATGTGCACACATAAAGTTAGGGGAAAAAATGACTGCTGTGCTCTGCTACCAAGAATGCCGCGCCTCTGAACTCTGCAAACCCTCTCCCCTCATCAAACACGAGCCAAATGCTCATGATACACCACCATTACCGTTGATGAGATGCTGAAAATATTTTTTTGGCAACGCAAATATTTTCCCTCACTTTTACCGAATGTTACCGATTTTATAACATTTTGCTCGGGTTTCCGATCAAGAATCTGAATGTGCCATACTCGTGCTGAATTTATGATTTGCGATCATTTTCTGAACAAATTCCCTCATCTCTACTCATAGGTTAACATTGGTCACAGTGCAATCCGATTTTCAATGGGCTTGCACTTATACATTTTTCTAGCAAATGAGATTGGGCCATTAGGCATTACTGCTGATGCTGGTAAACATACTCTCATGTTTGTATACACTCAAGAAACAGCTCTCAAAATATTGATAATTTTTTAAAAGGCTTCATGACTAGAGATGAGCAAACTTTCTCCTGTAATAAATCAAAAATAAAAAAAACTATATTCCTAATCTGTCCTTCAGTCTGTCCCACACCTTAATCCATGTCTAGGAGTAAACAGTTTTCAACCTGGATGGTGCCAAGATGTGACCGTCCATACTGAGAACCGCAAAGGAATGAGATTTGTGAGCACAGCCACAGTGACTAGTGGTGACATCATAGAGGTTATCGCAGGCACTGAGGCTGCGTTCGCAGACTTCTTCTAATAGATGTGCCTTTTCTGGGGCAGCTGAGGGCTGCTATATTTAAGTGGGGGGGCACAATATCCATAGCCCCTTACCAGCCTGAGAATACCAGCTCCCAGTTGTAAGGTTTAGCATGGCTGGCTGTCAAAAATTGTGGAGATCTCATTCCATTTGTTAAAATTATGTAATTATTTTATTGATAACCAGCCTTACTAACACTGACAGCTGAGGGTTGCAGCTCACAGCTGTCATTTTTGTCTGGTTGGTTATCAAAAATACAGGGGAACCCACGTCAACGCTTTTAAAATTATTTATGAATAGCGCAATTGAAGTGTTAATTGATGCCACTTTTCCTGGTTTCTGCATCTAATTTTAGATGTTTTGGCAGCTTATTAGCTCCCCTTAAGGTGTTGTCTATGTGTCTATGATTTTGCCTCCCATTGAAGTCAAAGGGTTTAGACTATGTTTGTCGAACCATTTGGTAAACATGTTTGAACATCGGGACAGTCGCCAATCCTAACCAAGCAGAACCTTGAAAGAATCGCTCATCTCTATTCAAGATAGCAAGCCAAAACTGCTTCATGTTCAAACTAGTACAATTGTCTTGACTTCAGAAGAAAAGGGAATATTATATGGTTACTGTAAGGACTATATGGGGGAGTACATGTGGCCCATAATATTGTATGGATGACTATATGGTGCCCATAATACTGTATGAGGATTATGTGGGGGCCATAATATTGTATGGATGACTATATTAGGCCCAAAATACTATATATGGAATACTTTATGGTGTCTGTGATTGTGCATGTAGGACTATCTGGGGCCCATTACACTTTATGGAGGAATATGTTTGGCCCATTATTCTATATAGAAGAATATGTTGTGTCCATTATAATGTATGGTGGAATATATGTGGGCCCATAATACTGTATAGAGGAATATGTGGGACCCATTATACTCTTTGCAGGTCTATGTAGGGGGGACAATACTCTGATTGCAGATATATGTGAGGGGCGATTATACTGTTTACAGGTTTTTGTGGGGGTCCCATTATACTGTTTTCAGATCTATATAATGGGCTATAATACTGTATGGAGGGCAATGCGGACACCATTATACTGTTTGGAGAGTTATGTGGAAGCCATTATACTGCATGCAAGCAATTATATAGTGTGAAGATTTTGCAAAGTCCATCTGTGTAGGGCGATTATGCTGTTTGGGAAACTGTTTAGGGGCCAATATACTATTTGGAAGAATAGTGGTGTCATTATACAATGTGGATGTCTGGGTTAGAGCCATCCTACTGAGTGGAGAGTTGTAAGGGCCACTACACTGTATGGAGGCCCATTATATTATACAGGTGGTGGCCCGATTCTAACGCATTTGGTATTCTAGAATATGTATGTAGTTTATTTATGAACATTTAATAATAATGCAATAATGCACCCCCCAATCCTGATATGCATGGTCCTCTCAACCCCCAATCCTGACGGCCCCTAATCTCCTCTCCATGCGCCCGGCATCTTCTGGTCCCAGTAATGCTTTGCTCGAAACACCGCTGATGACGTCGCGCTCTTGCGAGAGTGACGTCATCTCCGGCCCTTCGCGCAAAGCATTACTGGGACCGGAAGGTGCCGGGCGTGTGGAAAGGAGATCGGAGGCCATCGGAAGGTGAGAATAACTTTTTTTTATTTTAATTCTAATTTTTACAGATTAAGCTCTGCGCCCGCTGCGCCCGACTGCGCCGGCCGCCTGGCGGCCACGACCAGTCAGCGACGTGGGATTTCGGTTACAGACAGACATAATAAGACGATTATATATATATAGATGGAGGGCTGTGTGACAATTACAATTGGGATGATAGGTTCTGCTGTTCTGGCACCTCAGGGGCTCTTTCAATGTGACATGGCACCCTCAAACCAGTACAGCAAAATCTGAACTCCAATATGGCGCTTCTTCCATTTTGAGCTTTGCACTGTGCCTCAAAAGTAGTTTTTGACTACAAATAGGGTATCAGTATTCTCAGGAGAATTTGTGCAACAAAATTTGGGGACCATTTTCTCTTGCTATCCTTTTGAAAATGAAAAAAAAAACTTGGAGCTAAAACAACAACATGTGAGTTCAAGATGCTCATCACACTTCTAGATAAATTCATTGAGTTTCCAAAATGTGGCCACTTGTGAGTGCTTGCCACTGTTTAGGCACATCAGGGGCTCACCAAACATGATATGACACCTGCAGAAATGTTCCATCAAGGTCTGCATTCCAAAACGTCTGTTCTTCCTTTCTGAGCCCTTTTGTGCGCCCAAACAGTAGTTTACCCATAAGAAGTATCTGCGTACTCAGGAGAAATTGCACAAATATTTAAGGCTCCATTTTCTCCTGCCCTACCCTTGTGAAAATAAAAAAATATTTATGACAATTATTAATGTATCCTTTCTATGGCCTACATGCCCATAGTGACGGCTTAGGAGGGTTGATGCTACTGACAGATTTCCTTTAAATAAAAGATAGAATAACTGAGAGAATGACCTATAAAAAAAGCTCTGAAAGTTAAATTTATAGTCATTCTAAAAGTAAATCATGTGTTCAGGTATTTTAAATTATAATTCAACAAAAGTAGTATCTAAAATATGGATTTTATCAGCCAAAAAAAGAAAAATCTACAGACAAATGATAAATATTTTCCATTGAAAAGTGTTTGACATTATCAAAAGAATTTCCTTTAATCTGGTAAATCAGATCACCCTAACTCAACTTCGTGCGAAAAAGTGTTTCACTTCAAATAACATACAAATGTCATAATGTTTCTCTTTACTTCAATAGGACTTTTAATTTTAATACATTTATTGAAAGAAATTGTCTTTACGGATACCAGTACCCATTTTTCATCACCTCAAATTAGGCAACAAGGTATGCGATTTAGACATGCAAATACAATCATTACACACATTACACATGAAATCATTGTTAATAAGTAATAAGTGGTTGAGATACTGTACTAATATAAGCCTTGAAGGGTCAGACTTCAGAAAAGAGAGAACAAACAGTGAACATGCCCTGATATGTCACTATGTGGAGCGATGCTGAATGAGAAAACACGAGATCAATCATTGTTCTAACTACAAAGGCTTGATAAATAGCTCCAGCTTTTAAAAAGGGGGTCAAGGGCTTTTTTTCTAATTTACCAAGCAGATCAAACATAGCACAGATGAAAAAAAGAATGTTGAAAACATATAAGTGCCAATATATGGTGATAACTAACCATAATGCAGGTAATACATTTAGGCAAACAGACATAAATTAGGTATTAATGAATTTTATACTGAATTAATAAAAAATGGGTGATTGTAACCTTTGTAAAATTGTTGCCATGCATTTCACTTTTAAAGATTCATTGAGGAATATATAGTAAAATTAATCGCCTGTCCTTAAGATTAGTAGAAAGGAGATGAAGCGGAAAACCAAACATAGCAACCAGAGACAATCAAATCTGCAGAAATTCTAATTAGGAAAATCAAACAAATTTATCAGACAAATTCAATTTGCATCACACTTATTTGATTCAAATTGATTGCCCCATATTATGCTCTGGGGTATCTTAGGACCCAAGAGATAATAAAATAAGGATTTTTTCAAAAAATGCTCACCTCCCTGCTCACCTGCCCTGCTGCCTCTGCAGGCCGAAATCTGTTCCTCCACATCTTTTCTTTTAGCTCTCAACGTTGTGTTAATCTTTCTTGCCCTTCTTCATACTGGTTCACAGCTTCTGATTGACTAAGCCCTTGACGACACTGCATGCTGTGCCGTTGCGGTGCATATTGCGATGCAGTGACTTAGAGTCACCAAATCTTGCAGCTCAAAGTGAAATAGGCCAATGGATATATGCATATCAGGAGGAGACAAAAATGTTTGTGAAGCGCTAGGCAGTGAACTGCAGTAGCAGTGGAAAGCGTGTTGAGCATTATTTTTTTTAATCTTTTGCCTTCCTTCTGGCCTCCATTTTGCTAAATTTGTGTCTAGTAAATTGCTAGAAAATTCATATTCTAGATAAATTATTTTTTTAAATTCTAGAAGAATTAGATTTCACACCAAATATACTTGCTCATCTCTAATAAACATATATTTTGATCAACAGCCATACCTGGATAAACATGCAAGCTCCCACAGTATTCCAAAGACCTTCACTGCTGTTTTATGATGATAGTGGGGATCTTGGACATTGGATCATCACACACATACAGTGCTAGCTTTTGCTAAGGAGAATTAAAACAGCTGTCCTTTCTGGGGTTCATCTTGTCTGCCAAGGCGTTTCATATGGACCCTGGGAAGGTACCAGCCATTGTTGATTGGGATCAACCCAGAGACCCCAAAGGTCTTCAGTATTTTTGGGGATTTGCCAATTATTACAGGAAATTCATCAAGGGGTTTTTGCAAGTGGTCAAGCCCCTCACTGATCTTACTCATAAGGGGGCTGATTATAAAAACTGATCAGCTCCAGCAGTGGCAGCGTTTTCTTCATTAAAGGAATGTTTTATGTCTACCCCTGTTTTGGTCCAGCCCAATCTGTCTGAACCGTTCATTGTTGAGGTGGACGCATCGGGGTTGGGACGGTGTTGTCCCAAGGACCCGTCACTTTAAATAACTTAAAACCTTGTGCCCTCTTCTCTAAGAAATTTTCTCCTGCTGAGAGAAATTACGATGTCAGGAATTGGGAGTTATTAGCCTTCACGTTGGCTTTTGAATAATGGAGGCACCTTTTGGAGGGGGCTGTTTATCGGATCACGGTCATTACGGACCACAAGAACCTGTCCTACATTGAGTCTGCTAAACATTTGACTTCTAGACAGGCGAGGTGGTTGCTTTTTTTTCACATTTTCATTTTTCCATCACGACCTGGTTCCAAAAGTGTCAAGGCTGATGCCTTATCTCAAGGCTTGGATCCGATATCACCTCCCGAACCTCCTTCCTCCATTGTTCAGCATGGGGTGATCGTGGCAGGGGTGTCCTCAGAATTGGAGCGGGAGATTTGTGAGACTCAGTCTCTTGCTCCTCCATCTTTGCCTGATAGCAAGCTCTTCGTTCCTGTTCAGTACCAGTTGAGGCTGCTCCGGGAGTTCCACAATTATGCTCTTAGTCGGCATCCTGGAATCTCAGCCACTCGAAGAGCTATTGCTAAGCTGTTTTGGTGGTCCTCTATGGCCTCTAATGTTGCCGTGTTTGTGTCCTCTTGTGATATGTGTGCCTGTGCTAAAGCTTCCCATAACCAGCCGGCTGGGGAATTGGTTCCATTGCCAATTCCGAATATACCTTGCACTCATTTGTCCATGGACTTTATCACTGATCTCACTCCTTCTAGTACTTCCCAGCTGCTGCAGAACCTCATAATACATCTCAGCTGTTGCACAACCTCATATTACACAGCTACTGAGAACCCCATACTACATACCTCAGCTATTACAGAGCTTCATAATACACCTCAATTGCTGCAGGGACCTTATAATACATCTCAGCCACTGTTGGACCTCATAATATCCTGTAACCAAGAGGTTTCTACAAAATTATGTCACTCAATGAATGTTCGCTCATGTACTCTTGAACATCAGTGGACTCTGCACTGTCCTGTTTGTCTCATTTCATTTTTCCCAATTTCTATTGTGCAGAGCACTGAATAGACTTTCATTTCCACCAATGTAACAATTTTCATGTTTTCATTTACAGATAATAGCTCCACAATTTTGTGAGGTGTGATATATGGTGAGTAGTAATGAGCGAGCATGTTCGCCACTGCTTGATACTTTATTTAGCATTTGGGTGCTTGATCAAATACTGAGCAGTGCCTAGTATCACATGGTGCTCAAGTCCCTGAGCTGCCCAGCACTGAATCTCTCTCTCTGTTGCTCATCACTATTGATGAGGGCTTATTTAAACTGTACACTCTGGCTGGCAGGGTCTGTGGACTCTAGTCATGTTACCCTGATGTTACCCTCATTACCATCAAGTTTCCTTTTGCAATGCTATGTTGATCCCTGCTTATGATTGGTCAGCATTAGAGATGAGCGACCACTAAAATGTGTGGATGCTCGTTATTCAAACTGAGCAATTCATAATGCTTGTTTCAAGTAAGGATTTGTTTCCTGTCATGGATCAAACTCCTTGGATATCTCCAGGCTTTTATTACATGAGACTTGCAAAGCATTCCTCCATTACAAGATGTCTGCTAACAACAACTAACCAACAAGTTCTTAAACTCTATAGTACTCACATCAACATAATGAAACCCCTAGAGGCCACATCATCATATAACATATAGCTACATCCTTTGTCTTTTAACTGGATGAACAATAAAACTAATAAAACAATGTATACCATGACCAAGTTAGAGCTATAACATAATAAGTCCAGTTAGATATAATCCTTGAGGTGCGCCGTCGTTCTGATAATTCTGCCAGCTCTAGTAACATAAGATGTGTCACTGTCTACATCTGGTAGTTCTTCTGATCCTGGTAATTTGCCTTCTGATAATGCCTGTCTCTGGCCAGAATCCTCACCCTGATGGTCAGCTGTCACTATTGGTACTTGACTTGTACTTGCTGCCTTGTTGTCTTGGGTGTCAGGATACTGTTCAAAAGGCCTTGAATCATCTCTTTCTTGTGGTTTCTTCAGATATCTCCGATTTCTCCTAAGTCTTCTTCCTTCCTCTGTTAGAATTTCGTAGGACCGAGGTCCTAGTTTCTTGACAACTTTTGCCTTTTGCCAGTGTTTGTCAAATGTGCTGCTTGGCTGCAGCCGAATGCTGTCACTTCTCTGGAGCTCAGGCAGGTCCTTTGCAGATTTATTGTAATAGAAAGCTTGCCTAGCTTGATTTTTCTGTAATTTAACTTTGATGCTTCCCAGCAACTTTGGCTTTAACAGATGACTAGCAGTCGGTAAGAGTGTCTTTGTACGCCTACTCATGAGCCTCTGTGCCGGACTGCTGTCTAGGCCTAGGGTGGGTGTGTTTCTATTATCCAGTATAGACAGATATACATCAGTACCTGCTTGTTTTGCTTTCTGCATGAGTCTTTTGGCTGCTTTTACTGCTGACTCTGCTTTCCCATTACTCTGAGGATATCTGGGAGAAGACGTCTGGTGTTCAAATTCCCATTTCTTGCTGAAGGTTTTGAACTCTTCCGAAGTAAACTGTGCCGCATTGTCCGAGAAAACGATATCTGGAATGCCATACCTGGCAAAATCGGCCTTGAGTTTTGTAATCACTGTTCCCGCTCTTGTGTCCTGCAGCAAATCAACCTCCCAGAAGTTAGAGAAATAGTCCACAGTAATCAGGTAGTCTGTCATTCCATGTGAACAAGTCCTTTCCTCTTTTTGACCATGGCCTATGTGGAATTTCATGTGGTTGCAATGTCTCCTTTGGTTGCTTATCACTGCAGGATGCACATATTTCACATTGCGCTATATAATTTTTACTGTGGTCATTCATACCTGGCCAATAAACAGATTCTCGCGCTCGAAGTAGACATTCTTCCATGCCTAAGTGAGAAGAGTGCAATGTTTTCAGTATGTCTCCTCTGAAAACTTCTGGTATAACCGCCCTGTCTCCTTTAAAGATGATTCCTTGCTGCACTGACAATTCATCTTTTATGTGGAAGAACGGTGAAACTTCCCTTGGAGCATGTTGCTTGTATTTTGGCCAGCCCTGCAAGATGACAGTCTATAAACTCTGGAGACTTTTATCCTTCTCTGTGAAAGTCTGGATTTGCTTCAACTTTTCTTTTGACACTGCAAGATAGTTACACATATTGATGGTTTCAATGTCTTTCTCCTCATCATTTGTGATAGGAAGGTAAGCTCTGCTTAGCATATATGCAATCAGTAAGTCTCTTCCTGGACAGTACCCAATGTCAAAATCATGTTTCTGAAGTCGTAACAGCATGCATTGTAGTCTCTTTGGGGCATTTAGTAGTGGTTTCTTTGTAATGCTCTCCAAAGGTTTGTGATCCGACTGTACTCTTACCCGTCGACCATAGGTGTATTGGTGAAACCTCTCCAACCCAAATACCACAGCCAGTAGTTCCTTCTCAATCTGAGCATATCCCTGCTCTGTTGTTGTAAGGGCTCTGCTTGCAAATGTGAGTGGCTGTTTATTTTGCATTATTGTAGCTCCATGGCCTTTTTCTGAAGCATCACATTGTACCACTACTTCTTGATCTGGATCGAAATACTTTAGGGTTGCTGCATCTGCAATAGCTTTCTTTACTGATTGGAAAGCAGTCTCCTGGCTTTCCATCTATTCCCAGAGCACATCTTTGTGGGTTAGCTGTCTCAGTGACTCACACATATCTGACAGATGACTGCAAAATTTGGAGAGATAATTTACCATGCCCAAAAATCGTTGTACTCCACAAACATCAGTAGGGGTAGGCAAATCTTGTATTGCTCTCACCTTTTCAGGATCCACTTTTACACCGTTTGAAGTCAGATGATGTCCAATATAAGCCACTTCTGTCATTTTCAGTTTGAATCTGTCCAAGTTCAGCTTTATGTGTTTTGCTCTGCATATGTCCAAAAACTGTATCATCTTCTGATCGTGATCCTTGATGGCAGATTCCATATCTTCACCTTCTCCCACTATTAGTATATCATCTGCTATTGTCTTCACTCCAGGAAGTCCTTCCAAAGCCTGCATTAACGTCTGCTGGAACACCTCTGGAGCAGGTTTTAGTCACATGGGCATTCTCAGCCATTCAAAGCGTCCAAATGGTAAAGAAAATGTTGTCAATAAGCTTGATTCTTCAGTCAGTGCCACATGCCAAAATCCATTTTTCACATCACATACAGAAGCAAGTCCATTCATCCACTCAATGCCGACTTTAATTCACCATTGACTTGCATTGGGGTCGTGTTTCGGACAAAACTCCGACTTTTTTTGCCCTAGTTGGACCAGTTTCATCTGAAACAAATTTTGTTTCATGAAACCCGATCCAACTAAAGTCGCTCAACTCTAGTCGGCATATGGTAATGATTTCTTTTCAGAGCCTTGTTGAGTGGCTTAGGATCAATGCATGTTCTTAACTTGCTAGAATTTTTCCGCACTATGACCAAACTGCTGATCCAATCTGTGCTCTTATGGACTGGTGCTATCATGCCTCTTCTCTGTAAATCTTGCAGTTCTACTTTCAGTGGTTGCATTAAAGCTACAGGCACTCTCCTTGTAGGTAATCTGGTAGGCTGTAGGTGTTGTCAATTTCTAGCCTATATTTACCTTCAAAGCACCATTCACCTTCAAATAAATCAGCATACTTCGTTTTTATTTTCTGAATATCCAAGTTGTGCTCTGCATTTAGCTTGGGATTTGGTATATCCTGGGAAACGTCAACAGACATAATATTCTGAGACTGTACTTTTATTAAGTCCATTGCCTGAACAGCTGTTACTCCCAATAATGGTACATGGTTACCACCACGGAACACGGTAAATTCAACTCCATAACTCTTTCTGTTACATGGGTTCCGTATTTTGAGCTTACATGTCCCTATCGGTTTCAAAACACTTTATTGTACATCACCAGTACCTTGTCAGTTGGCTCAATAGAAACCTGTTTGTTCAGCAGAGCACCTGGAATTACATTGCAACTTGCTCCACAATCCAGCTGAAATCTAATGGACTTCTCATCCAACAAGAATGTTGCATAAAGCTGCTTGGCATCCTTGCCTACTGACTGCCTGACTACATTGACTTTCTCTGCTGCAGGCTGCAGTTTTAGCCATTTAATGTCCTCTGCACTGTCAGTGTCTGGTGTCACAGTGTGGAGTTGTCTGTACTGTTGGCCTCTTCCTTGTCTGCAGACAGCTGAGAAATGATTCTTCTTTCCACATGATCTGCAGGTTTCACCATATGCTGAACACTTGGTTTTGTCTCTCTCATGTCTTTTCCCACAATACTTGCAGTGGATAGTGCTTATAGGGGAGCTTAGCTTTCCTTTCATAGATACTGCATGTACTTGTAAGGGGCTGACATTGCTATGGACAGCAGAGACTCGCTGCCCCTTTAAGAGACAGCACCCTCTTGGCTGATGCGATGGTACATTCAATTCTACCCTTCAAAAGACTGCTTTGGTTTGCTCTTCCAGCTATGGAGAGGGGAGGGGCTGTTTTCCCAGGGAGAGTTTGGAGCTGGGAGTCTGCAGGAGACTGACATGAGGAGAAAAACGTGCAGCTTAGAACTGACTGAACTTGTGGGAAAGTGTATACCCTTCTGGGGAGAACGAAGGTGATTGTCCTGTGTTAGTGCGAGGAGCCACGAAGATATACAAGGAAGGAATTCAGAAGAGGGAGTTCACCGTTTCTAGGAACAGGTTTGGAATCGTCCCACAAGGATAAGACCACGTTGCACAGAGCTTCCAGGGAGGACATCACATCATCTTGCTGAGAACTGCAGGGGGACCCCAGGAAGGAACTGAGACACCAACTTTACCGTGAGTGTTAACCCCGTGTGTGCACATGTTTAGGGCTTAGGATAGGCTGCAATAGACAGAGCACGGTAGCCGTGCGGCCGAAGTTGCAGTGGCCAGTCAGGCTACAGTTAGAATAGCAGCACACTGTACTTTATTGTATTGTTTTGCTTTTTGAAAGAATACACTGATCTGTTATAGTTGGTGCACTGTGCCATTTGTATGGCCCAGCTAGAGAATATCACGTTTGTAAATTGTTTTATGTCATTGCATACCCCTGTTTAAACTTTCCTAACACTGCATTCCTTGCCTGTAAATAAATTAACCCTTTGTTGTTTGCACCTCATCTTGTGTACCATAGTCTCTCTGCATTGTGGTGGTCCCCCAGCCATCACTTCATATCTTATCATCATTATTATCACTGGTGCCTGCCATCATCTTCAGGCTGTGTTTTGACAGCTCAGCAGCCCTGCAGATTTGCATGCATTTCTCTAAATTCATGTCTTCCTCTCTCAGTAATCTTTCTTTGAGATGACTGTCTCTTATGCCACACACCATTCTATCTTTGATTAGACTGTCCCTGATCTCTCCAAAACCACATGCTGTTCCCAGCCTCCTCAGCTCTGTCAGATATCTGTCCACATTTTCACCATCCTCCTGATGTCTTGTGAAAAAGTTATATCTTTCTACTGTCTCATTCGTCTTTGGAGTCACAGTGTTTATCAAATGCCTGCACAATATCTGCTAGAAGGAGGTTGTCTGTGTCTGGGAGTAAGGTGTGGGCTAATTCTCTGCCATTTTCCCCAATAAGGTAATAAAACAGCTTTACTTTCCGTCTGTCATCACTGGAGGCCACTGTGAGAACCACGTACAGTGTAAACTCTTCCTTCCTATGTCTCCAAGTCTGGGACAGATTACATGAAGTCACATCCAGTCCCTGAGGAGGCTTCAGACCAGTCTCCATTTTTCAGTAATGTCAGGGAATATGTACTTACAAGTGCTGTGATCCTCTGTGATCCTCTGTACAGTCCCAGCCTCACACAAGCTCTGAGGATTTGCAAGTTCTGTGCCCAGCTGCCACCATGTTCTGTTATTTGTTTCCTGTCATGGATCACACTCCTTGGATATCTCCAGGCTTTTTATTACATGAGACTTGCGAAGCATTCCTCCATTACAAGATGTCAACTAACAACAACTAACCAACAAGTTCTTAAACTCTATCATACACACATCAACGTAGTGAGACCCCTAGAGGCCACATCATCATATAACATATTGCTACAAGACCCACGCGAATCGACTACCACCGTGTTTTACCTTGAGAAAGACAGTCCTTTTTCTCTCTGAAGAGACAATTGAAGAGACAATTTGCCTTATGATGTTATGTAACAGCTGAGTTGTGCATTATGAGGTTCTGTAGCAGCTGAGATGAATTATGAGATTCTTTAAAGCTCTATGCCAAAAAGTGTCATAAAGGCTCTGAGTTTTCCAACTTTTCATATTTTCATGCCAGCTTTTCCCAGCTCTGACTAAATGAACAACACTTGGTTGGGATGGCTGTGGGGTTAGGGCACAGTGGGGGCACGACTTTACAGCTTGTTTAACCCCTTTATCCCCAAGGGTGGTTTGCATGTTAATGACCAGGCCAGTTTTTACAATTCTGACCACTGTCCCTTTATCTCTGGAACGCTTCCATGGATCCTGGTGAGTCTGACATTGTTTTCTTGTGACATATTGTACTTCATGTTAGGCCTCTTTCACACATCAGCTTTTTGCCATCAGTCACAATCCGTCATTTTGCGAAAAAAACGAAACGGATCCAGCAAATGATGCTGCTGGATCCGATTTTTCTCATAGACTTGTATTAGTGATGGATTGTGATGGATGGACACACATTTCATCCGTCTTTCAATGGAAACTCTGTGTCCGTCGGCTGGATACAACGGACATAGTAACGTTTTTTGTGTACGTCGAAAAGTCGGACAGTGATGGTTCCAATGCCATCCGTCGTTGGCTATAATGGAAGCCTATGGGCGCAGGATCCGTCGCTGTCCGTCAAAAGATGGATCCGTCGCCTAACTCCGTTTTTTGCAACTGAGCATGCCAGGAATCATTTCTATTCCTTTTATTTATCCCCAAAAGCCTTTCTGGCATGCACAATCAGTCAATCAATCTCTCTCTCTCTCTCTAATTCTGTCCCTTTAATTCCTGCAGCAAGGCTGCTGAGACAGATCCAGTGCATCAGTTTTTTCCAATCTGCACAAGATCCTTTTTTCACACTTTGACGGATTGTGACTGATTGCAAAAGACTGATGTGTGAAAGAGGTAAAATTTATTTGATATAACTTGTGTTTATTTGTGAAAAAAATGGAAATTTGGCAAAAATTTTGAAAATTTCACAATTTTCCAACTTTGAATTTTCATGCCCTTAAATCACAGAGAAATATGTCACACAAAATACTTAATAAGTAACATTTCCCACATGTTTACTTTACAACAGCACAATTTTGGAACCAAAATTATTATTGTTAGAAAGTTATAAGGTTTAAAAGTTGACCAGCGATTTCTCATTTTTACAACACCATTTTTTTTTAGGGACCACATCACATTTGAAGTCACTTTGAGGGGTCTATATGATAAAAAATACCCAAAAGTGACACAATTCTTAAAACTGCACCCCTCAAGATGCTCAAAGCCACATTCAAAAAGTTTAACTTTTTATCACAAAAATTATTTGAGGCTCAATTTTTTTTATTTTACCAAGGGTAACAGGAGAAATTGGACCGCAAAAGCTATTGTGCAATTTGTCCTGAGTACACGGATACCAGATATGTGGGGGGAACCACTGTTTCCGCGCATGGCTGACCTCGGAAGGGAAGGAGCACCATTTGACTTTTTAATGCAAAATTGGCTGGAATTGAGATGAGAAGCCATGTCGCGTTTTGAAAGCCCCTAATGTGCCTAAACAGTGGAAACCCCCACAAGTGACCCCATTTTGGAAACTATACCCCCCAAGGAACTTATCTAGATGTGTGGTGAGAATTTTTAACCCCGAGTGCTTCACAGAAGTTTAAAATGTAGAGCCGAAAAATAAAAATTATATATTTTTTTCACAAAAATGATCTTTTCTCCCCAATTTTTAATTTTCACAAGGGTGAAAGGAGAAATTGGACCCCAAACATTGTTATCCAATTTGTCCTGAGTACGTTGTTACCCTATATGTGGGGGTAAATTACTGTTTGGGTGCACAGCAGAGCTCAGAAGTGAAGGATCACTGTTTGCAGAATTGGCTGGAATTTAGATCGGACGCCATGGCACATTTGGAGAGCCTCTGATGTGCCTAAACAGTGAAATCCCCCAATTCTAACTCCAACCCTAACCCCAACACACTCCTAACACTAATCGCAGTCCTAAACATAGCCCTAACCACAAACCTAACCCCAACACACCCCTAACCCTAATCCCAACCCTAACCCTAATCCAAACCCTAACCCCAACTCTAGCTGCAACCCTAACCTTGGCCCTAACCATAACCCTAACTTTAGCCTCAACCCTAACCATAACTTTAGCCCCAACCCTAACTTTAGCCCAACTCACTTTTTCCCTAATGGGAAAATGGAAATAAATACTTTTTTTATTTTATTATTTTTCCCTTTATAAGGGGGAGATAAAGGGGGGTTTGATTTTCTATTTTTTATTTATTTTGATCACTGCGATAAGGTCTATCACAGTGATCAAAATGAACCTATAGGAAAAAATTTCCTGTTGTTGCTGGGTTCCAGCCAGCAGATCTCGGCTGGTGCACTGCACATGCGCCTGCCATTTTCTCCTGGAAGAAGAAGCAGGTGGCCTGGGGTACTTCAGGGGGCCTGCAGGGACAACAGAGTTACCGGGGGTGATTGGGGGACCCTATTTCTCTCTCCTCTGATGTGCAATCACGTCAGAGAAGAGAGAAATTAAATAGAAAATCAGACTTTTTTTGAGGTTGCCGTTATACAGTTAATAACGTCGATTGCAACACCGGATTCAGTAAAAAGCGACCTGAATCATGCTCTCTGGGGTCTCGGCTACCCCCAGCAACTGAAACCCTGGAGAAATTGGGACGCTTGGGGATGTTATAACCTTAACCCTCAGCCCCGTTAAAAACCGGCGCTGTGGTTTAAGTACCCTTAATTGACGCCGTTAAAAGCCGTATCGGCGTTCATTAAGGAGTTAAATGTAATTCTCATCATTCTCCCCTGCTTGTGCTGATCGCTGGCAGAGCTGGGGAGAATGACGAGAGCAGTGTTCAGCACCCCGCACTGGGGAACAGCGATTAATGCAAAGCTTCTTTCCTGGCACCCATCCGGGTCGTACTGATGCAGCACACACATGCAGCACGGACACTGACATCTTCAGTACCAGAAATTTCAGTATGTGTGAAAGAGGCATTATGTTGGGTTTTTCTGTTTGGCTGCTCTCACATGCTAAAAGACGCTTTTTACTACAAAAAATAGTTTTTGCATCACCACATTTTGAGAGCTATAATTTTTCCATATTTTGGCCCACAGAGTTATGTTAGATCTTGTTGTTTGTGGGACGAGGTGACTTTTTTATTGATACCATAAAGCAGTTTTATTCTTTGGGTCAGTAGGATTACAGCGATCCCTCATTTATATCTTTTTTTATGTTTTGGCGGCGCTTTTGTATAATAAAAACTATTTTATATAAAAAATTATTTTTGCATCAATTTATTCTGAAAGCTATAACTATTTTATTTTTCGCAGCTTATTTTTTGCGGGACAAGATGACGTTTTCAGCGGTACTATGTTTATTAATATCCGTCTTTTTGATCACGGGTTATTCCACTTTTTGTTCAGCGGTATGATGATAAAGCATTGCTTTTTTGCCTTTTTTATGGGGTTCACTTAAGGGGTTAACTAGTGGGACTTTTTTATAAGTCGGGTCAATACGGATGCGGCGATACCAAATATGTGTACTTTTATTGTTTAGATTTTTTTTCATTCAAATATTTATTTATAGATAATAAAAAATAAATATTTATTGTATTATTTAAAAAAAAAAATTACAATTATTTTAATTTTTTTAATTTCATTCTATGTTTTCCACTCTTCCCACCATGGGACAATCATTTTGTGCAGGCTGATCACTTCTATAACATGCAAATCTGCATGCTATAGAAGCTGTCAGCGCTGCATGTATTTTAAGGCTCATTCACACATCAGTATTTGGTCAGTATTTTGCATCAGTGTTTGTATGCCAAAGCCAGGAATGGAACTTACCGAGAAAAAAATATAATTGAAAGACTGACTCCTGTTCCTTATTTTGGAGACATTCCTGGTTTTGGCATACAAATACTGATGAAATACTGATCAAAAATACTGATGCAAAATACTGACCAAATACTGACATGTGAATGAGCCTTTACAGGAAGTTTCTCAGCTCTGGAGACCCGAATGTCCTTATGACGACATTGGGTCTCCATGGCAGCGATTGGGACCCCGAGTCACGCCGTGGGGTCTCCGATCCAAAGGCAGAGGGGCTGTCAGCCCCTATGTCAGCTCCGGAATGCTGCGATCATGTCCGATCACAGCATTTTGGGGATTAAAGTGCCAGGAGCAGTCAGTCTAGTGCAGGTTGTCAGCTGTGAGAATCAGCTGACACCCTGCCGCTATCGGCCACACACCACCCTTGTGCGTGGCTGATCGCTATTATGACGTACTATCCCATCCATGAGAAGTAAAGCCCAGGTCACAAAGAATGGGATAGTACGTCAAATGGCAGAGAGGGGTTAAAATGCAGTAACGGCAACCAAAAGATCGTATCTGCACCAAAATCGTATCATTAAAAATGTAAGCTTGGTTTGAAAAAAAATAAGCCCTCATCCAACCCGAGATCACGAAAAATGGATATGCTACTGGTCGCAATTTTTTTTTAAACAAAGTTTGGAATTTTTTTTCACTACACAGATAAAAAAGAACCTAGACATGTTAGCTGTCTATGAACTCGCAATGACCTGGAGAATCATAATGGCAAGTCAGTTTTAGCAATTATTTAACATAGTAAAAAATCAAAACAAAACGCAACTGTGGGATTGCAGTTCTTTTGCAATTTCACTGTACTTGAATTTTTTTCCTATTTCCAGTACATGATATGTTAAAACCAATGGTGATGTTCAAAAGTACAACTCAGCTTGCAAAAAACAAGCTCTCACATGGTCATATTGACAGAAAAATAAAAAAGTTATGGCTCTGGGAAGAAGGGGAGCAAAAAACGAAAATGCAAAAATGAAAATACCTCCGGGGATTAAAGGGTTAGTTATCCCGACACCATACCCACATGCAGGGCCGGTTTTATGCAAAGGGAGGCCCTGGGCAACAGTTTAAAATGGGACCCCAAATGCTCACATATTGCACATCACACAGAAACATTTTGGTTGTATTTCCATGCGCTGATCTCAGGCCGCTAAATGAGCGTGATTGACAATATTGAAGTCGTTCTACGCTTGTTTCCTGGCCTCTTTCAAATGACTAAGGACGAACGATGGGGACAGAACAATCACTATTAGATCGATCTGTCCCCATACACTATCATGTTATCTGCAGCACATGTGCAGTTTTCACCGGCCGATGTGCTGCTGAGAATAATGATTTTTGTTCCAGCATAAACAATCCAATCACTCAATGAAAAGGAAGCATTTTGCTTGTTTAGTATAAGGCACCCCATAGTGCACAACATAGTATAAATCACCCCATAGTCTTCCACATAGTAAAATGCACTCCACATAGTCCTCCATATAGTATAATGTGCACCACAGTCCTCCATATTGTATAATGCACACCCCATAATCTTTCCATAGTACTTCATATTGCATAATTCACCCCTCTAGTCCTCCATATAGTATAAAAGACTATATAAAAGACTTAGTCCTCCATATAGTATAATACACTCCCCATAGTCCTCCATATAGCATAATACACTCCTCATAGTTCTAGATATATTAAAATGCATATAATGGAGCCACCCCATAGAGTATAATGTAGTCTACTCATAGGGTGTAACGCAGACCCCGTAGAATATAATGCAGACTCCCACCCTTCCCCATAGAATATAATCCAGCCTCACAGTCCAGTACTCACTCACTGATAGAATTAAAACAAAAAAGACATGAATCACCTCTCCTCCTCAGCAGCTGAACTGCCCAGCACACAGCAAGTGCGTGATGAAGTGATGTCATCGTGCACCCGCAGTATCAGCAATGTAAAGGGGAATGATTGGGGAGAGAGCGTCATCTGATGAGCTCTCTTCCATCATTGCTTTCAACTGTATCGGTGTCTATGATGCTGATACAGTTGAATGCGGCTCACAGGTGAGGGGTCGGCGCTGGCACCGGCAGGTCCCCCTGACTCATTGGCCCCAAAACGGCCACATGGTGTGCTGGTATTAGCCGCACACCACTGACTGGGGGCCCTGAAGGAACGGGGGCTTTGGAGGAACGGGGGCCCGAGGCAGTTGCCTAATCTGCCTGACACTAACGCTGGCACTGCCTACATGCTATCCCTTTAACTAGTTCAAGGATTAGCAATCTATTATCATATATATCTATTTATTAGCCTTAGATATAATGCTGTGGGCTACTTGTAATACTTTCTGACTTACACGTGGTATATTTGCCCTCTCTTTACCCCATTTATTGATTTGTCATATGGTGACTATTAGGGTTTTCAGGTTTACCAACATTGAGCGGTGGCACCACACTGTTTAACATTAGGGTGCCAACCACCGCAAGGTAGGGTAAAAGATTGGGTATATTAGGGCAATATAGCTGCCTACATGACCCACCTGCAAACATGATTTGTTTATCCCCTGATATTATACCCATATGTTATCCCTTTATTTCTATGATCAGCCATGGTTGACAAACCATTCTGAAATCCAAGATCTTTTAATACTCTTATTACACTTTTTGCACCTATGTGTGTAGTAGGACAATCAGTTTTATTGACTCTGAGCGAGGGGCCGCTATACCATTCAACATTGAGGTATCTGCCTCCGCAAGTGGGATGAGTATCAGGAAAGACTAGGGCATTGTTTACCCTATATACACCCTAACAAATATTTATAAATATTTTTCTACCCTGATGCTTTATCTGAACTATACACTATTCTGTGATTTGTTTGCAGTGAGTTATTTTAAACTATTAATAGAAGTTATGTTTTAGGGGTCTAAAATTTTGTCTTATAATTTTGTATGTAACCCCCTTCTCATGTACAGCACCTTGGAATTAATGGTGCTATATAAATAATAATAATAATAGTTTCGTTCAGGTTTTTTCAATATAGAATACTCTATTTTCTATTTAGGAATAGGTTTTGTTTGTGTATAGTCAATTGTCAACAAATTTATCCAGCCACCTCTAGAAAATATAGTAATTATGGATGTGTATGGTACTTGAAATGAAATGCTGAAGTTGGCTTTAGATAAAATAATGTGTATTTACAGCTTTTCAACATATTTTCAAAATACAAATAAAATATAAGAAATGGGTAATGAGCATCAAGAGTGACCAATCAAAAAAGTAAAAGGGAGGTAAATAATATAAAAATAATTGACTGACTGCAATATAACTAAACAACTATATTTCTCCGTCTAGGAAAAAGTCCCTAAAAGCAGCAAAAAAACAAGAAATATTTGTATATCGGAAGGTTAAAAATTCAGAATGAAAACTTCAATTCTTTAACAAAAGCATCATATATGTCTGATCTCTCTGGATTTCTTCTGCAGAAATGGCAACAGAAAAATGTTAAAAAAAATTATCTGGATTTATATCGTAAATAATTCACAGAAAGGTTTTTATGAACCAAAACTTTGAAGTAAAATGTCAAAACCTTCCGTTTTCAGCTTGAGTATCATATTTCTATCTTAGCAATTCAAATGAACACAACACATGCATTTTTCTTTGTGAAATATTACCCTTCATTCTTATCTACATTGTTTTTCTCAACATAATTCTTTTAATCCAACCAACAACATCCCATCTAGTGCACTGAAATCCATAAAAACTGCAAATTTAATGCAGAATTGTATGAAAATGCTTAATATTCAGGTATAAAACACTTAAATGAAATGTCTTGATAAGTAGTTTGGGTAAATAGTAAGAATTAACTGATGGACTGCTACAAATCTATACTAAAAATTATAGGGGAATCTCCATGCGTGTTTGCTAGACCAGCTGAGCTTATACATGCCAGATTTCATATATTTCTCTGGGAAAATGGGGTAGTTAATTTGCATAAATACCATGCTCTATTCATGCCCATTACTTTCCATGAATGATCATGGTACCGAGTCTGATAAGGCAACTCTGTGAATTAGGAGACATAAATGGAGAACTGTCTTGCAGGAAACAATCCATAATGTCTTTCATTCTTGGATATTTGGAAGGATAAAAAGCAAAACAAGAGTTGTTCCCTGTGTAACACCATGGGCAACAGGTGAGGGTGAGTTGGAAGGTTGGTCACTCACCTGATCAGGTTGGAGCAGCAGTTATGATTGGATTACACATTATTCTTTATTTTGATGTGCCACGTACAACCTGATCAGGTGAACGACCAACCCGCCAACAACAACTTTAATTAACCTTTGTCAGTAACATCGGACCCACCACATTATTGGAGAGTTGGCAAGTATGTTTTAGACGCTAACATTTTTTAGATTTGAACAGTATAAAGCAAGTTCATAAAGAAAACCTGTCACATGAAAAATCGCTATTAACCTACAGAGAGAGGGTTAAATCTGCAGGTTCAATCTGCCCAGGGCCTGCACTTTGATCTCATCTGCCAGTAGGGAATGGATATTATTCCTTCCAGTAGCACTAATGTTTCAGTCACAGGGGTGGGGCCAGCACAGGTTCAGTCTTCGCTCTGTGAATAGAGAGCAGTGACTATAACCACGCTCCCTGTACTGACTGTCAGCTCGCTCGGCATTAGAGCCGGCTGTCAGTTAGTGCAGGGGAACAGTTACAGCCACCGCTTCCTTAGCCCGTACTGGCATCATCCTCGTGAATGAACAAAAAAACTGCAGCACGGGTTAAAGAGAGGGTGCCAGGCAGGTTCAGGATGTTATTAACCTGCAGATTCACCCCATAGAGGCAGATTAAAAGCATTTTTTCATGTCACAGGTTCCCTTTAAGCTCTTTCTAATATCAGTTTCAGGAAGCCATCATGTTTCTACTTGTGGCAGCAGTCATGTTATTTTTAAATTCCTACTATATGCAGCTATTTTAGGAAGTTTATTGAATTATTTTGGAAGCCATACTTACTAGACTGAAGTCTTATGCCTACAATTTCTGATCCATATGTAAACTGTGTACAGCCAATATAATAAAATAATTAGTTTAATATTTGGTTCCCAGAAAAATCAGTGTACAAGCACATTAAGTGAAGTTCATTGACAAAAATGTCCTATAAATTTGAAATTGAAATTACATTTTCGGCAGATATAAAAAATTAGCTTTTCCTCGCTTCCTAATGTGAACAACTGCAGTATTGTGTTGAGTTTAGACTTGTAATGAAGGCTATAAAAATGTAAATAGATTGAACATGATTTAATGAGTCATGCCACCAGCTTCCGACAGTTTTTAAGCTATACTACATTTTGCCTTAGTAGTTAATGAAGTACAAGAAAACTGACAGTTTTGCTTCATACCAATCATTTCACTCAATGGTGCAATTTTCTGCTCAGTGGTTCTCCTGTTCATGCATAGCTCCCTTCTTCAGAACTTATTCCCAACGGCAGCCATAGCAAACACTGCCGAAGGATTTAATTTTTATTACAAGCAATGAAACACTACTGCATTGTAAAAGATTTCCTTTTCAAAGCATCTACAAGTTTTGTAATTTTTGTCATTTCATGAAACAATGTTTGTCACTCAAGTATTTGATGGAGCCTGATAAGATAATTTTAGAAATATCTTCAGTAACACAGTAATTAACAATGTCTCTTGTACAATGATAAAACATAGTGTTATACATTCTGCATGAACAATAGACAGACCATTTAATTGAGCAGAAATCAAACTTCTAATTGTTCAATCACTAATTAGCTAAACCGGTCATAAACAGCTGTATCTATGTATTTTGTGTTTGTTGAATAAGATTAATTTTTCTTTACACAGAAGTTTTAATCTCAGAATAAATTTTTACAAAAAGTTTAAAAAAAGACATGCAAAGAATTCTGAAGTTGAGATTTGATCGGTATCAGTGCCTCAGTGGTGGTAAGGCATAGATATATAGATGTTAGTGACACACACACACACATATATATATATATATATATATACACATGTATATATAATACATAGATAGAATAAAAGCCCGCAATTCAAGTGCCATGTACAGTAAAATCACAGTGACAGGTTAGAATACATAGAATAGATATATACATATAGGATAGGTAGATATATAGATGTCAATGACACACAAATATATATACTGTGAGAATATATATTACATACAGTTGTGGACAAAAGTATTGACACCCCTGCAATTCTATCAGATAATACTCAGTTTCTTCCTGAAAATGATTGCAAACACAAATTCTTTGGTATTATTATCTTCATTTAATTTGTCTTAAATGAAAAAACACAAAAAGAATTGTCCTAAAGCCAAATTGGATATAATTCCACACCAAACATAAAAAAGAGGGTGGACAAAAGTATTGGCACTGTTTGAAAAATCATGTGATGCTTCTCTAATTTGTGTAATTAACAGCACCTGTAACTTACCTGTGGCACCTAACAAGTGTTGGCACTAACTAAATCACACTTGCAGCCAGTTGACATGGATCAAAGTTGACTCAACCTCTGTCCTGTGTCCTTGTGTGTACCACATTGAGCATGGAGAAAAGAAAGAAGACCAAAGAACTGTCTGAGGACTTGAGAAACCAAATTGTGAGGAAGCATGAGCAATCTCAAGGCTACAAGTCCATCTCCAAAGACCTGAATGTTCCTGTGTCTACTGTGCGCAGTGTCATCAAGAAGTTTAAAGCCCATGGCACTGTGGCTAACCTCCCGAGATATGGACGGAAAAGAAAAATTGACAATAGATTTCAACGCAAGATAGTGCGGATGTTGGATAAAGAACCTCGACTAACATCCAAACAAGTTCAAGATGCCCTGCAGTCTGAGGGTGCAACAGTGTCAACCTGTACTATCCATCGGCATCTGAATGAAAAGGGACTGTATGGTAGGAGACCCAGGAAGACCCCACTTCTTACCCCGAGACATAAAAAAGCCAGGCTGGAGTTTGCCAAAACTTACCTGAAAAAGCCTAAAATGTTTTGGAAGAATGTTCTCTGGTCAGATGAGACAAAAGTAGAGCTTTTTGGCAAAGGCATCAACACAGAGTTTACAGGAGAAAAAAAGAGGCATTCAAAGAAAAGAACACGGTCCCTACAGTCAAACATGGCAGAGGTTCCCTGATGTTTTGGGGTTGCTTTGTTGCCTCTGGCACTGGACTGCTTGACCGTGTACATGGCATTATGAAGTCTGAAGACTACCAACATATTTTGCAGCATAATGTAGGGCCCAGTGTGAGAAAGCTGGGTCTCCCTCAGAGGTCATGGGTCTTCCAGCAGGACAATGAGCCAAACACACACTTTAAAAAGCATTAGAAAATGGTTTGAGAGAAAGCACTGGAGACTTCTAAGGTGGCCAGCAATGAGTCCAGGCTTGAATCCCATAGAACACCTGTGGAGAGATCTAAAAATGGCAGTTTGGAGAAGGCACCCTTCAAATATCAGGGACCTGGAGCAGTTTGCCAAAGAAGAATGGTCTAAAATGCCCATAGAGAATTGTAAGAAACTCATTGATGGTTACCGTAAGTGGTTAGTCGCAGTTATTTTGGCTAAAGGTTGTGCAACCAAGTATTAGGCTGAGGGTGCCAATACTTTTGTCTGGCCCATTTTTGGAGTTTTGTGTGAAATGATCAATGTTTTGCTTTTTGGCTCATTATCTTTTGTGTTTTTTCATTTAAGACAAATTAAATGAAGATAATAATACCAAAGAATTTGTGTTTGCAATCATTTTCAGGAAGAAACTGAGTATTATCTGACAGAATTGCAGGGGTGTCAATACTTTTGGCCACAACAGTACATAGATAGATATAAGAAAACCTTGCAATTCAGTTGCCTCATAGTGTAAATCACAGAAGGAGCCAACAGGATAGAAGAGATGGATTACATACAGTAAATACAAATAGAATAGGTAGATATACAGATGTCTGTGACAGATACAATTAGTACAGTGCGTGCAGCTTACTGTACATGTATTTAATTCATAAAAGATTATTTTTCTGAAAAAATGATGTGGGCTCCGTGCAATTTTTGTAACCAGCAGAGGGAAAGCCGACTTTTGGGGGCCAATGTTTATAGCCAGGGAAGGGAGTAATACCCATGGCGCTTCCCAGGCTGTTAATATCCGCTCACAACCGTATACTTAGCCTTTACAAGCTATTAAAATGGGGGACCCTAAAAAATTATGCAGGGTTCCCCTATAATTAATAACCAGCAAAGGCTATGCAGACAGTTGCATGGATACTGACCCTCTAGGCTAAAAACATCAGCTCTCAGCCACCCCAGAAAAAGCACATCTTTAAGCTGCACCAATTCTGGCACTTAGCCTTGCTCTTCCCACTTGCCCTGTAGTGGTGGTAAGTGGGGTGATAGGGGGGTTGACGTCACCTTTGTATTGTCAGAAAACATCAAGTCCAGAGGTTAGTAATGGAGAGGCATCAATAAGACTCTCCCATTACTAACCCCATAGTCACCTTGTATGAAAACACACACACCCAGAATAAAGTCCTTTAATTGAAAGAATGACACAGACTCCTTTAACAAATCTCAATTAAACCATACTTATCACATCACCTATTCCACCAAAGCCCTTGTCATCTTGCAATAGAGCTAAAAATAAAAAAGCAACAATATTCCTCACTTTTCTGCAAAGATGCTGCAAATCCATTTGTCCCACGATGGGTCTACCTCTGCTACATCTAGATGGCAGGCTGCATGGTTGCATGATGTCTCCATTTAGCCTGTCATCCAGCAGAGTGTGCTCAGTGAACTCCCATTACTTGTCTGAGGGCACCGCGAGCGTGAGGAAGTGCTCCTGCTTGTGGTGCCATCAGATAGGTCCTGCGAGTTCACAGTCAATGAACTCACTTCAGCTTTCTGATGTCAGCACGAGCAGGAGAACTTTCTTATTCCTGCGGTGCCCTGTTGTGAGTTCATTTTCCCCTTCACCATTGAGGTCTGATGAACTCCCTCTTCTGGTGAAGGAAGGTAGTGAGGCTGATTACAAAGCACCTGAGCAGAATGATGATGACTGGGTGACTGGGATTGCTGACTGGATATAAGGCAGCCGATGCCCTTCTGCCTTGCGGGTGATTACTCTGAGGGATTCTTGGTGACCAGTCTGATTCCTGCTCCTCAAAAGCTAAGTTTTCTGCTCTACTTTTTGCATTTGTGTTTTGGTTTTGTTTTGCCTTGTTTTTCTGGATTTCTGCCTTTCCCTGCTGGGTGAGCTGAATTCCTTTTTGATCTGTCTTCAGATAATACCTGAGTACTGATATAGTCTTTTTGAAGCCTAGCATCTTCAGGGCTTTTTTCCCTATCAGTCTGTTGGCTCTTGTTTTTGAGAGGGTTTTGGCGGATTGCAGACAGCAGCTTTTCTTTTCTGTCCTATTTAGTTAGCTTGGGCCCCATCATTTGCTCAGCCTATCTTTCTATCTGTGTGAGTGTTTTCTCATCTTGCTTCACCGTCATTATATGTTGGGGGCTGCCTATTGCTTTGGGGTCTGCTCTGGGGCAGTTTAGATTTCCTTTTCTGTCTTTAGGCTATGTAGTTCTCCGGCTGTGATCGAGGGGTCTAGGGCACCGTAGGAACCCCCCACGGCTACTGCTAGTTGTTGTTGTTAGGTTCAGGGGTCTACAATCCGATAGCTGCCAACTTCTCTGGTTTTCTGGACTTAGCTAGTATTTCTGTTTTTGCCTCCTACGGTGACTCATTCATAACAGAATCACCGCCATACCGCAGATCCTAGGGTACTCAATAGCAGGAAAGAATTGTAAAAAAAAAAAAGGTGTGTATATTTTTTCCTCTATATCTCTGAGGCCGTAGGGGGAATTTTTTTTTCTCTCAATGGAGATAAAGCAATTGTCTGATCGTGTGGAGCAGCTCGCTGTGGAAGTGAGGGGAATTTCCACCTACCTTGCTCATTCACATGCTGCTGAGCCAAAGATCCCTACTCCTGATGTGTTTTTTGGGGATCGGTCTAAATATTTGAATTTCAAAAATAATTGTAAATTATTTTTTGCCTTGAAGCCTAACTCGTCAGGGAGCTCCGCGCAGCAGGTTAAAATTGTCATCTCTTTGCTGCGTGGCGATCCCCTGGATTGGGCGTTTTCTTTGAAACCAGATGATCCTATTCTGACTAATGTGAACGCATTTTTTCAAGCCTTGGGGTTGTTGTATGAGTAACCTAATGCTATTGATCAGGCTGAAAAGACCCTGTTGGCATTGAGCCAGGGTCGAGATTCTGCAGAATTGTACTGTCAAAAATTCCGAAAGTGGGCGGTCCTTACTACCTGGAATGATAATGCCCTGGCAGCTCTCATTCGGAAGGGTTTGTCAGAAGCCGTAAAAGATACTATGGTGGGATTTCCTGTTCCTTCTGGTCTTGATGATTCTATGTCATTAGCCATTCAGGTTGATCGGCGTTTACGTGAACGCAGGACTGCACGAGAGGTGTTGCCACCTGTTGAACAAGTGTCTGAACCTATGCAATGTGATAGAGTTTTGTCCAGGAAGCAACATCAGGAGTTCAGAAGGCGTAATAAGCTGTGTTTTTTCTGTGGAGATGCCTCGCATATTATTTCTGTCTGTCCTAAACGAGAGAAACGTTTTGCACACACATTTTCTGTGGGTGGTGTTCAACCTAAGTTTCTTCTGGCAATTACTCTGATCTGCTCCCTGTCCACATTTTCCACCAAGGCTTTTGTGGATTCGGGAGCAGCCCTGAATCTAATGGACTTGGATTTTGCTAAACGTTGTGGATTTTCGATGTCACCTCTGCGGATGCCTATCCCTTTGAGGGGGATTGATGCTACTCCTTTGGCGAAAAATAAACCTCAGTTTTGGACCCAGGTGGTCATGCGGGTCGCCCCAGACCATCAAGAAAATTGCAGATTTTTGGTGTTGCATAATTTGCATGATACCATTGTTCTGGGGTTTCCCTGGTTGCAAATTCATAATCCAGTTTTGGATTGGAAATCTGTGTCTGTGGTGAGTTGGGGTTGTCGGTGTGCCCTTAGTGAGGCTCCGGTTTTTTCCACCTCTCAGTCGCATGATGTTCCTGACTATTTGGCGGACTTTTATGATGTATTTAGTGAGAATGAGTCTGTGTCTTTGCCTCCTCATAGGAGTTATGACTGTGCAATTGAACCGAGCCCGGGGTGTAAATTTCCTAATGGTCGGCTCTTCAATTTATCTGTACCCGAGCACGAGGCTATGCGATCCTATATTAAGGAGGCATTGGAGAAGGGTCATATTAGACCATCCTCTTCACCCTTAGGTGCCGGTTTTTTTTTCGTGGCCAAAAAGGATGGTTTATTAAGGCCTTGTATTGATTATCGTGCCCTCAACAAAATTACTATTAAATATCAGTAGCCGTTACCCCTGATTTCGGATCTATTCTCCAGAGTTAAAGGTGCTTGCTGGTTTACCAAGCTTGACCTCAGGGGGGCGTATAATCTTATCCGTATTAAGCATGGGGATGAATGGAAGACGGCGTTTAATACTCCGGAGGGACATTTTGAGTACCTGGTGATGCCTTTTGGGCTCACTAATGCCCCTTCTGTCTTCCAGTGCTTCATGAACGACATTTTCCGAGACTTTGTGGATACATTTTTGATTATCTATCTGGATGATATTTTGATCTTCTCCAAGGATTGGGATTCTCATGTGGAACATGTTCGGACTGTGTTCTGGATCTTGAAGGAGAATTCCCTGTATGTCAAAGGATCGAAATGCCTTTTTGGGGTACAGAGGATTTCATTTTTGGGATTTATTTTGTCTCCGTCAACTATTGAAATGGACCCGGCCAAGGTACAGGCCATTTATGATTGGGTTCAGCCCACTTCTTTGAATGCCCTCCAGAAGTTTTTGGGTTTTGCTAATTTTTATCAGAAATTTATAGCAAAATTTTCTAGTATTGCCAAGCCATTGACTGATTGGACTAAAAAGGGTGCTGATGTGTTGAATTGGTCTCCGGAGGCTGATTCTTCCTTTCAGGAGCTGAAGCAAAGATTCACTTCTGCCCCGGTTTTGCGGCAACCTGATATCTCACTCCCGTTCCAGGTAGAGGTGGACGCTTCTGAGATTGGTGCAGGAGCTGTTTTGTCCCAAAAGGATCCTGTAACATCTAAAATGAATCTCTGTGCTTTCTTTTCCCGAAAGTTCTCTCCATCTGAACGTAACTATGATGTGGGGAATCGGGAACTGTTAGCCATGAAATGGGCATTTGAGGAGTGGAGACATTGGTTGGAGGGAGCTAAACACCAAGTCGTGGTCCTCACTGACCACAAGAATTTGATTTACCTGGAGTCGGCCAAATGCTTGAACCCTAGACAGGCTAGGTGGGCCTTGTTTTTTACACGTTTTGATTTTGTGGTCTCTTTTCTTCCTGGCACTAAGAATGTCAAGGCAGACGCCCTCTCTAGGAGCTTCTTTGCTGATTCTCCTGTGATGACCAAGCCTGCTACCATCTTAGGCGAAGGGGTAGTTCTTTCTGCCATCTCGCCCAATTTGAGATGTGCTCTGGAAGAGTTCCAGGAGGACAAACCTGAGCGTTGTCCCCGTGGAAAGTTGTATGTTCCTGACCAGTGGAAGAAGAGAGTGATGTCTGAAGTTCATTGCTCTGCATTGGCTGGTCATCCAGGTATTTTTGGTACTAGAGATCTGGTGAGTCGGTCTTTTTGGTGGCCCTCCTTGTCTCGTGATGTCAGGAATTTAGTGCAGTCCTGTGGGACTTGCTCCCGGTCTAAACCTTGTTCTCGCTCTAGTGGGTTGTTGATGCCTTTGCCGGTCCCCAGGAGGCCATGGACCCATATTTCAATGGATTTCATCTCTGATATGCCTGTCTCTCAGAGAATGACTGTTATTTGGGTGATTTGTGATAGGTTCTCTAAGATGGTTCATCTTGTACCACTCCCAAAGTTGCCATCTTCCTCTGAGTTGGTGCCCCTGTTTTTGCAACAGGTGGTTCGCTTGCACGGGTTTCCTGAGAACATTGTATCTGACAGAGGAGTTCAATTTGTGTCTAGATTTTGGAGGACTTTCTGTTCCAAGCTGGGAATTCAGTTGTCCTTCTCCTCTGCTTTTCACCCTCAGACCAATGGGCACACGGAGAGAACAAACCAGACCTTGTAGTCGTATTTGAGATGTTTTATTTCCGCTGATCAGGATGATTGGGTTTCATTTTTGCCCTTGGCCGAATTTGCTTTAAATAATAGAGCTAGTTCTGCCACTTTGATGTCACCTTTTTTTGTAACTTTGGGTTTCATCCTCTATTTTCTTCAGGGCAGATGGAGCCTTCTGCCTGCCCAGGTGTTGACACTGTGGTGGAGAGAATACACCAGATCTGGGACCAAGTGGTGGATAAGTTATCTTTCTCCCAGGAAAAGGCCCAGCGGTTTTCCAACTGACATAGGACCATTGGTCCCCAGTTTAAGGTGGGTGATATGGTTTGGTTATCATCAAAAAATATCGCTATGAAGGTGACTTCTCCTAAGTTTAAGCCTAGATTTATTGGACCTTACAAGATTTTGGAGATTATTAATCCGGTCTCTTTTCGTTTGGCTCTTCCTGTCACATTTAAAATTCATAATGTGTTTCATAAGTCCTTGTTGAAGAGGTTTGTTGAGCCAGTTGTTCCTGGGGTGGCACCTCCGGACCCTGTATTAGTTGAAGGTAACATGGAATATGAGGTAGAGAAGATACTGGATTCCCGTCTGGCTAGACGGAGACTCCAGTATTTGGTTAAGTGGAAGGGTTATGGTCAGGAGGATAATTCCTGGGTCTCTGCCTCTGATATTCATGCCAAAATATTGGTGCGTGCCTTTCATCGGGCTCACCCTGATCGCCCTGGTGGCATGGATGAGGGTTCGGTGACTCCTCCTCAAGGGGGAGGTACTGTTGTGAGTTCATTTTCCCCTTCACCATTGAGGTCTGATGAACTCCCTCTTCTGGTGAAGGAAGGTAGTGAGGCTGATTACAAAGCACCTGAGCAGAATGATGATGACTGGATGACTGGGATTGCTGACTGGATATAAGGCAGCCGATGCCCTTCTTCCTTGTGGGTGATTACTCTAAGGGATTTTTGGAGACCAGTCTGATTCCTGCTCCTCAAAAGCTAAGTTTTCTGCTCTACTTTTTGCATTTGTGTTTTGGTTTTGTTTTGCCTTGTTTTTCTGGATTTCTGCCTTTCCCTGCTGGGTGAGCTGAATTCCTTTTTGCTCTGTCTTCAGATAATACCTGAGTGCTGATATAGTCTTTTTGAAGCCTAGCGTCTTCAGGGCTTTTTCCCTATCAGTCTGTTGGCTCTTGTTTTTGAGAGGGTTTTGGTGGATTGCAGACAGCAGCTTTTCTATTCTGTCCTATTTAGTTAGCTTGGGCCCCATCATTTGCTCAGCCTATCTTTCTATCTGTGTGAGTGTTTTTTCATCTTGCTTCACCGTCATTATATGTTGAGGGCTGCCTATTGCTTTGGGGTCTTCTCTGGGGCAGTTTAGATTTCCCTTTCTCTCTTTAGGCTATGTAGTTCTCCGGCTGTGATCGAGGGGTCTAGGGCACCGTAGGAACCCCCCACGGCTACTGCTAGTTGCTGTTGTTATGTTCAGGGGTCTGCAATCTGATAGCTGCCAACTTCTCTGGTTTTCTGGACTTAGCTAGTATTTCTGTTTTTGCCTCCTATGGTGACTCATTCATAACAGTGCCCTCAGACAGGGAAATCAGATGCTAGGTGTGAAAAATCGAATTGTACTTGCATGACACTTGCATTACACTCGTGCAACTCTCGGCAGGGAGACTCGGACTGATTGTTCATACATTTAGTGTGACTCCGGCCTTAAATAGATTCTGGGATTATGGGTTTATTTTTGTTATAAAGCTAAGAACTTACAGGCTGCTAGTAGTTAACTCCCTGCCACCTCTACCAAGAGACGATCTCTGCCGGTCAGAGTGGTCACAAACCATTCTTGTCATAATTCTCCTGCTGCCGGTGAGCTCACATCAACAGGGCAATTGCTTCTCTTTTGCTCTGCTATATTGACAGGCTGTCACTGTTTATGTCATCCTGATTGATAGCCGGCTCCCCATTTCTTAACTGCAGAGAACAAGCTATCAATCAGCATGGCTTCCATTCGACAGAGCAGACCGGAATAGATGGAGTTGCTCTATTAACAGGAGGTAAAATATAGCAAGAGAGTTAATACCTGAGCAGTCAGAAGTCATTGCAGGTCAGAGTACGCATAAAGTTGAATCTGTATGTAAGTTCTTAGCCTCATATGAAAAATGAACCAAAGTCTCAAATAACCCCAAGTTATAGAGAATTATGCTATACAAGCGGTCTTGTCATTTCTATTCTCCACTGATCATCAAAAGTGTAAATCACTCAAATTCTTTGAGAATGTTAAATGTGGAAAAAAGGGGTTGGGTCAAGATATTTCTGTGCCCTAAGCAGATAAGGTACAAAAGCCGCTCACGATACTTCTGGCGTGTAACAACCATGTTAAGCTAAGTGTAAAATGTCCTTACTCTAGTAACACCTTATTTAAATATTTAATTAGCTTCTGGTATATTATAGATAACTGTATAGATAAAAATATTAAAAAAATAAAAAAATAAAAGTTCAAATCATCCTCCATTCGTCCCATTCAAAATTCCTATTTTGTATCTGTTTTCTCTCAGAAAGGAAATGTAACATCAACTGTTATTCACTGTCCTATTAAGGGAATAGAAGAATCCAGGATATCTATAAACAGAAAGATAGTGAGGAAACACTTAGCTAACCTAAATGAATTCAAGTCTCCAAGTCCAGATGAATTACACCCCAGAGTACTGAAGGAGATAGCAGAAGAAATTTTTGAACCCCTCTCCATAATCTTTGAAAATTCTTGGAGAACAGGAGAAGTGCCAGAAGACTGGAGAAGAGCAAATGTTGTTCCTATCTTCAAAAAGGGGAAGAAGGTGGACCCATTCAACTATAGGCCGGTGAGTCTGACTTCTATACCAGGAAAGATCTTTGAACAAATTATTAAACAACATGTATGTCAATACCTGGATAAGAATGAAGTGATTAAACAGAGTCAGCATGGGTTTGTAACTAATAAGTCATGTCAGACTAACTTAATTTCCTTCTATGATGGTATCACTGATTGGGTGGATCAAGGAAATGATGTAGATATAGTATATCTTGACTTCAGCAAAGCATTTGACAAAGTCTCTCATACAATCCTTATTGAAAAAATGACTAAGTATGGAATGGACAAGGCAACTGTTAGGTGGATTCATAACTGGCTTAGTGATCGGACCCAAAGAGTGGTCGTAAATGGCTGCACATCCAGTTGGAAGAATGTCTCAAGTGGGGTATCACAGGGCTCTGTCCTAGGCCCTGTATTGTTCAACATCTTTATCAACGATTTAGATGAAGGAATTGAGGGTAAACTGATTAAATTTGCTGATGACACAAAGCTAGGAGGGATAGCTAATACTAGAGAAGAGAGAGAGAGGATTCAAAAAGATTTAAATAAACTGGAGAAGTGGGCAGCAACTAACAGAATGGTTTTTAACAGGGAGAAATGCAAAGTACTACATCTGGGCAATAAAAATGAAAAAAAGCATATATAGAATGGGAGGAATAGGGCTAAGTGACAGCACATGTGAAAAAGACTTGGGTATACTAATAGATCACAGACTGAATATGAGTCAACAGTGTGATGCAGCAGCAAAAAAGGCAAATGCAATTCTAGGATGTATTAACAGAAGCATACAGTCTAGATCACGTGAAGTCATTATTTCCCTCTACTCCTCTTTGGTCAGACCTCATCTGGAATATTGTGTCCAGTTTTGGGCACCACATTTTAAAAAAGACATCAACAAACTGGAGCAAGTTCAGAAAAGAGCGACCAGAATGGTGACCGATCTGCCAACCCTGTCTTATGAGGAAAGGTTGCAGGATTTGGGAATGTTTAGTTTGCAAAAGAGAAGACTGAGAGGAGACTTAATAGCTGTCTACAAATATCTAAAGGGCTGTCACATTGTAGAAGGATCAACTTTATTCTCATTTGCACAAGGAAAGACTAGAAGCAATGAGATGAAACTGAATGGGAGGAGACACAGATTAGATATTAGAAAAAACTTTTTGACAGTTAGAGTGATCAATGAGTGGAACAGGCTGCCACGAGAAGTGGTGAGTTCTCCTTCAATTGAAGTTTTCAAACAGAGGCTGGACAGACATCTGACTGGGATGATTTAGCGAATCCTGCTTTGAGCAGGGGGTTGGACCAGATGGCCCAGGAGGTCCCTTCCAACTCTACGATTCTATGAAAATAAAACAATTTAAAAAATAAAAAAGAAAACATATTTGGAATAGCCGAGTTCAGAATTGCCAAATCAACAAGCTATAAAGAGAATTAATCTGATCAGTAAACGGCGTAGCAAAAAAAAGTAAAAATGCCAGAATTATGTTTTTTTGGTGGCTGCAACATTGCATCAAAATGCAATAACAGATCATATTCACACCAAAATGGCATCATTAAAAAGATAGCTCGTCCGGCAAAAAATAAGCCCTCACATGGCCATACTGTTGGAAAAAGTTATGGCTCTGGGAAGAAGGGGAGTGAAAAACAGAAACGCAAATACGAAAAAGGGCTGAGGCATCAAGGGGTTAATTAAACGTTACACCCAATGGGTAGTAAATCAGCAAAACAAACTACTGGTATTGATAAACCATGTAGTATGATTTCCCTGTGTATTACTGTATGTGAAGCAAATAAAAGAGAATGTTATAGCTGCTTACTTAAAGATAAACTGCAAGAGGGGAACATAGCCACCTGTAAAGAATTAATCTACTAGAAGAAGAAATGGCTGGTTGCACAGAGTTAATTTGTAGAATATACCTGTAAAAATAGCCACCAGAGACTATGAGAGTATATAGGTGAATAGCTGTTTTGTGGCCTCTCCACTCTTCCTCCTGACTCTGGGACATTGATTTCCAAATGAAATGCAAAGTTAATTTCATCTGAAAACACCTTGGACCACTGAGCAACAGCCCATTTCTCTTTTCTCCTTGGCCCAGGTAAGACGCTTCTGGCGTTGTCTTTTGGTCATGAGTGGCTTGACACAAGGAATGCGACACTTGTAGCCCATGTCCTGGATATGTCTGTGAGTGGTGGATCTTAAAGAAATTATTCCAGCAGCAGTCCACTCCTTGTGAATCTCCCCCAAATGTTTTAATGGCCTTTTCTTAGCAATCCTTTCAAGGCTGCAGTTATCCCGGTTGCTTGTGCACCTTTTTCTACCACACCTTTTCCTTCCACTCAACTTTCCATTAATATGCTTGGATGAAACATTCTGTGAACAGCGAGCTTTTTTTAGCAATGGCCTTTTGTGGCTTACCCTCCTTATGGAGTGTGTCAATGACTATCTGATTGTGGAGCCTACTGAAACAGACTAAGGGACCTATTTAAATGTTTAAGAAGCCTTTGTAAGTGTTTTTTGTTAATTATTCTAATTTACTGAGATAATGACTTTTGGGTTTTCATTGGCTGTAAGCCATAATCATCAACATTAACAGAAATAAACACTTGAAATAGATCACTCTGTGTGTAATGACTCTATATAATATATGAGTTTCTTTTTTTATAATGAATAACTGAAATAAATTAACTTTTTGATGATATTCTAATTTTGTGAGAAGCACCCGTATGTAGTGGGTTCAGCTCATAAGTCCGCTTCACACATGTGGAACCTAGCACAAACGTACAATTACATCCAAATGCAGTTAAGTGCCAGTGCTAACATCCTGACCTTCTTCTAAGGACTTGTGCAGACAACTGTATTTTTGGTCCCAGCATGATCCGACAAAACATCGGATAATACTCAGACCAATTAGTACTTAGATCCACCAAAAATCGGAGCATGTACGAGTTGCAGTTGTAAATTGGATCACACTCGGCCATCTTAGTCAATGGATCCATCAAGAAAATCAGACCTCACTTGGATGATATCCAAGAGGGTCTAATTTTCATGGACTATCAATTTTTTTTTCTATCTTCTCAAGTCCGAGAAAATCGGAGCACACCGTGATCACTCTCTGATCAAGCTCTGATCAGAGTGTGATCAGAATCAGAATGTGATTAGCATAATTGGCCCGATTGTCTCGGAGGAGAGAAAATATGGTCGTGTGACCCTAGCCTAAGTCAAATATATTACACAATGTTCCAGGCAGTTGTCATATCAGCATCACAGAGGTTCACCAATAGATTCACCAGAATATTGCAATATGAAGCATAAAAGAATTCCTCTATATACTATCCATAGCATTTCCCCCATATAATGTTCACATTAATGACAATATAATACTGCCACTGTATATTTCCCCATCCCAGACAATTTTGCCATTAGGTGCTCAAACAAATATTTCATTTATTATCTAAATAATACGGTAAGAAAGTATGGATTTATTTAAACATATGCATTTATGATACTGTAAATATTTCAATAGCAATTGTAAGTCAAAACCAGAAGTGGATTCAAATCAAAGGAGAGTGGTGAATGCTTCAATTATCATTTTTATTCTTGTAGGTTCCACTCCTGATTTTAACTGCCAAATACTGATGCAATATACTGAGGTGTGAATAAGGCCTAAGGCGCTGTTCTCATTCAGGCTTCAGTTATTTTTATTCTAAATTTGTAATAGTGTACCAAAATGCAGTATCATATCCAGAAAAATAAATGATACCTTATGTAAATCTGACTGATCCCGTATAAGTTAAAGGGAAGGTGCCACAATTTTATATAATTTGCAAAAAAATAGTAAGTAACAAAACATGTTGTTTCAGCAAATGTTGTACTAACCAGGATTTATGGTTTGTTTGTAATAATGTTTTAATGTAGCCACTGGTCGCTGCCATCTTGATATGCAGATCTGTGGAGGACTCATACAGTCTGCAAATATGGCCGTCCCTGGACATAGGAGACTGCGGTCGGCTCCCGACCCCACATTGCAGCCTCATTAGCAGTGAACTGGGCACGTCCCTGTGGGCTGCACCATTCACTGCTGTAGGTGTGGCTGGGCGCCATTTTACTGTAGCCCAGTGTGATCTGCTAAGCTCCACTTACCCTCTATCACAGGACCACTTGTGGCATAACGGGTCCTGTGTTGTGAGGAGAGGCTGAAGAAATGGAGAAGGTGGTCAGCAGAGGAGAGAAGCGCTCACTGGAGCTGGAGGATGGAGAGTGGTGAGTGCGGGTGACTTTCATCTATGCTCCTCTGTCCTGCTTACTCCAGGCTCGGCCCTGTGCTTCCTGCTCTACTGTGTTCTTCTGCTCTGTCTCCGCCTCCTCACTCACACACAGCCCCAGTGATCTCCGGTAATCTGACACCTTCCCTTTTATGACAGCTTTTATGGCTGTCTGAGGAGGACAGTGACATATACAGCCCATAGTCTAGTGTATGAGGGGGCTGGAAGTTTCACCAGTGTGGGCATATCTGTAATACTGTCTTGTGTGATACTGACTGCTGAGCCGTGTATCTAATCCTATCCTGTGTGATACTGACTGCTGAGCCGTGTATCTAATCCTATCCTGTGTGATACTGACTGCTGAGCCGTGTATCTAATCCTATCCTGTGTGATACTGACTGCTGAGCCGTGTATCTAATCCTATCCTGTGTGATACTGACTGCTGAGCCGTGTATCTAATCCTATCCTGTATGATACTGACTGCTGAGCCGTGTATCTAATCCTATCCTGTGTGATACTGACTGCTGAGCCGTGTATCTAATCCTCTCCTGTGTGATACTGACTGCTGAGCCATGTATCTAATCCTCCCCTGTGTCATACTGACTGCTGAGCCGTGTATCTAATCCTCCCCTGTGTGATACTGACTGCTGAGCCGTGTATCTAATCCTCCCCTGTGTGATACTGACTGCTGAGCCGTGTATCTAATCCTATCCTGTGTGATACTGACTGCTGAGCCGTGCATCTAATCCTATCCTGTGTGATACTGACTGCTGAGCCATGTATCTATTCCTCTCCTGTGTGATACTGTCTGCTGAGCCGTGCATCTAATCCTATCCTGTGTGATACTGACTGCTGAGCCGTGTATCTAATCCTCTCCTGTGTGATACTGACTGCTGAGCTATGTATCTAATCCTCTCCTGAGTGATACTGTCTGCTGAGCCGTGCATCTAATCCTATCCTGTGTGATACTGACTGCTGAGCCGTGTATCTAATCCTCTCCTGTGTGATACTGTCTGCTGAACCATGCATCTAATCCTATCCTGTGTGATACTGACTGCTGAGCCATGTATCTAATCCTATCCTGTGTGATACTGTCTGCTGAGCCGTGTATCTAATCCTCTCCTGTGTGATACTGTCTGCTGATCCGTGCATCTAATCCTATCCTGTGTGATACTGACTGCTGAGCCGTGCATCTAATCCTATCCTGTGTGATACTGACTACTGAGCCGTGTATCTAATCCTCTCCTGTGTGATACTGTCTGCTGAGCCGTGCATCTAATCCTATCCTGTTTGATACTGACTGCTGAGCCTTGTATCTAATCCTATCCTGTGTGATACTGACTGCTGAGCCGTGTATCTAATCCTATACTGTGTGATACTGACTGCTGAGCCGTGCATCTAATCCTATCCTGTGTGATACTGACTGTTGAGCCGTGTATCTAATCCTCTCCTGTGTGATACTGTCTGCTGAGCCGTGTATCTAATCCTCTCCTGTTTGATACTGACTGCTGAGCCGTGTATCTAATCCTCTCCTGTTTGATACTGACTGTTGAGCCGTGTATCTAATCCTATCCTGTGTGATACTGACTGCTGAGCCGTGCATCTAATCCTATCCTGTGTGATACTGACTGCTGAGCCGTGTATCTAATCCTCTCCTGTGTGATACTGCCTGCTGAGCCGTGTATCTAATCCTGTCCTGTGTGATACTGACTGCTGAGCCGTGTATCTAATCCTATCCTGTGTGATACTGCTCTCCTGAAATACTCTGTGCTGCTGTCACCCTGCTGGTTTTGTGTGAGATCTACATGGCGGTATTGTGTATGATCTATATGGCGGTATTATGTGAGAACACTATGGCAGTATTATCTGCTAAAAGGGGACCCATTCTAGGGTGGTTCTGGCTGAGCCCCTGCACACGGGTCAGGGGTATAGGTGCAGTCAGGGGAGGGCTGGTGAGGCAGCTGAAGAGAGGGGTCTCATTTTTATCGTTACTGTATGGCTACATTTCCCCCATCCTGCTTCCCAGCGTCACCCCGGACTGCGCCTGTCGCCTCGCTTTCACACATCGCCAGGACAGGATCTGAGGAGGGGAATGGGGTCTTTGCCTGCAAAGTCTGGATCAGGCTGATTGATGGCCGTTCTGATCCAGAGTTTACATGCAAAGACAGTCAGTAACTTTGCAGGCCCCATCAAAATGGCTGCTCACTGTGTTCCTAGATGTCATAGGTTTTTGTGCCAGATTTCAGTAGCTGCTCCCCCTAGTGTTAACAAGTAGAAATGCCAAACTTTTTAAAATTATTTTTCATATTTTGCAAAATTAAAAACAAATGATAATATTTTTTAAGAAAATGTAAACATTAATTCTTTACATTTTTTCAATTGCTGAAAAAAAATTTCTTGGATGGCACCTTCCCTTTAAGGAAGAAAAAACAGATCATCATCAAAACTAATAGTGATGGATTATGATGAATCTGTCATAGCTAAACTAAAAACAGAAATCACGACTCTGGAGTAAGTATCTTGTAAGTATTTTTATAGCCATTTTGCTTTTAATTATGGGGCATAAAATATATGTCCAGTTAGAAGAGTGGAAAGTTCCTGTAAATACTTTTAATGTTTATACGTACAATATACTGTTTCTCGTTATATTCAGGACATGAAACCAACCAAATTTCAAATGTAAATTTATTCTACAAAATTAGGAAAATTGGGTCATTAGCCAAAAATATAAATTCTATAGACTCTACTTTCATCCTAGTCATAATATGTATTTGAGAATCAATTTTTATTAATTAATCTTATATTAGATCTGAGATCATTGCCCATGGTATTATCAGAAAACTTTTACTAGTAGAAGTATGAAGTTTATTGATTGGAACATCTTGGATTGAGAGAGGCAGTTAACATTTAATAACTGCTCAAATCAAGTCAGTATTTAAGTTTTATAGCCAGTGTCATGAGGAGATAGTAACTTTTACATTACATATTCCTTTCAATTTTACAACACATCCCATTTTTCCTAGTTTGGGGACACTTTTTAGGAACTTAAGGGCATGTCACACTAAGCGATATCGCTATAGCGTCACTGGTTTTGTGACGCTATAGCGATATTGCTAGCGATATCGCTATGTTTGAAACTTACTTCCGACCGGCTCCCCCGCTGATTATCGCTGATCGCGCGAGAACATCCTTGGCCGTTTCTCGTCGTCAGCTTCCTGCTGGGCTTCCTGTGGCACCGATGAGTGACGCGTGGACGTAGGCGGGAGGACGTCAGGATCGCCGCATCTGACAGGTAAGTAGCGACCCCCGTCCCCAGCGATGCCTCTGGTGAGATCTGCCTGTGTGGCAGCTCACTAGCGACCACTTAGCGATGCACCAGTGATCCATATCGTTGTTGGGATCGCTGATGCATCGCTAAGTGTGATAGTACCCTTACACATCCTGTTTTTAAGTGTTTTCAATAGCTTAGTAAAGAAAACCTGAAGCCAAATGTTTTTGGTAATGTGTTTTAATATAACAATATAAAAAATGTTAACAAAATATTTGGCTTTCATGCTTTTGTTATTTTTTTCTGCCATTTTTCATGGCTTATAGAGGAACCAAGAGGAGAAAGTCAAGAAAAAGCACCAATCGTCGTGTGTTCTGAACATAAAGAAAGATCACAAACCTATTCTGTATGCAGAGAGATTTATATTTCTCTATAGGCTTTCATGTAATATCTGTACCAAAAAAATGCAAAAAGCGAACATGACAAATATTCTTTTTTAATCTTATTGACAATTTTATGGTGTTTTTAATGTAACTAGCTGAAGAGCCCGACATTGCCCGGGCATAGTAACTAACTGTCATCCCGTGCTCTCCACTCACCGACCCGCTCTCTCCCTCAGCAGCCCTGCTCTCCATCCACTGTCCCACATTCTCCCACAGCAGCCCTGCTCTCCATCCACCATCCCACTATCTCCCTCCGCAGCCCGTCTCTACTGGCTGTCCTGCTCTCTCTCAGCAGCCCAGCTTTTGCTCCGTAGCCCCGCTGTCTCCCTCCGGAGCCCAGCTCTCCAGCCACTGTCACACTCTCTTTCTGCAGTCCCACTCTCCAATCACTGTCCCTCATTCTTCCTCCACAGCACTGCTCTCTCCCTCCACAGCCCCGCTCTCCACTGGCCAACCTGCTCTCCACTCGCTGTTCAGCTCTCTCCCTCCGCATCCCCTGTCTCCACTGGTCATCCTGCTCTCTCCCTCAGCAGCCCAGCTCTCTACCCGTGTCTTGCTCTCTCCCTTAACAGCCCTGCTCTCCACCTGCCATCACACTCTCTCTTTCCTCAGCCCTGCTCTCCATGCGCCGTCCTGTTCTATCCCTCTGCAGCCATGCGCTCCATCCGTGTCTTGCTCTCCCTCCACAGCCCCGCTCTTTCCCTCTACAGCCCCGCTCTCCAAGTGCCATCCCGCTCTATCCCTCCGCAGCCTCGCCCTCTATCTGTGTCCCACTCTTTTTCTAGCAGCTCCGCTCTCCACCTGCGTCGGGCACTTTCCCTCTGCAACCCCACTCTCCATCTGCCAGTGGGCAGGGCTATGTGGAGTTGGCGTGGCTTGATACATACACACACATACACTCAGCTTTATATATATATATATATATATATATATATATATATACATTTTACTGTGCAAAACAAATAATTTAGATTAACATATAACCAGTATTCTTTACACATGACAAATTCACCAACAAGGCATGTAAAGACTAAAGTGGTACATGCAGTTCAGATTTTAGATAAAGTGGGGACATGGGCAAAATTTTAAAGTGTGGCCCTAAATGCTAATATGCTGCACCATCATATGCAAGCATTTAGGTTGCATCTACAGACCATTAAATGAGTGTGACAGACAATAATTAAGTTGTTTACTGGCCGCTCTACACAGGTATCATGTAATCATACAGTATCATGTTGTCAGCAGCACATCTGCAGTTTACCCCAGGTGATGTGCTGCTAAATACAATGCTTTTCACCAATCACCTGATGAATGAGCAGCATTTTGTTCATTCGTTCGACAACTGCCAACATGTTTTCACCTTTGAACTCTTGTCTGTACAGCCGGGATTTATAAATGGATGCTACATACACATACAAACACAAAGAAAAATCTCAGAATGACAAACGTGCAAAAATACTCTACTGTATTTCAGTCATTGGGTGGTGTGAACACTGTCCAACCGACCTGTTCTCTTTTGTGCATGTCAGGCTAGTTTCACACTAGAGTTCTTGGGCGCAGCGCAGGGCTGGCGCTAAGCTCCGCCCCTGGCCGCGCCCCCTCTGGTCAGTTCCTCCTCTGATCGCATGACACTGCATGTGATCACCGTACCCTATATTTAGCATTGGGTATGCTGACCGTGTGCTGTTATGATTTTGCTGGTGCTGCAACCCTTTGGCGCTGCGGCCAGCGTACAAAAATGCATCACAGCATGCTTTTGTGCACTGGGTGCAGTGCCAAAGGGCACAGCACCAGAAAAATCATACCAGCGCACGATCAGTGCACGATCAGCGTACCCATTGCTAAATATAGGGTACGGTGATCGCATGCAGTGTCATGCGATTAGAGGAGGAACTGATCGGAGGGGGCGAGTCTGGGGTAGAGCTTAGCAGCAGCCCAGCGCTGCGCCCAAGAACACTAGTGTGAAACTAGCCTCACATGTGTTTTTAATACACATACAAACACTCTAAGTTCCACACACATATATGTATACACACATACAGCACACACCCAGGTTTACACTGAGCACATACATGTACTCACATAAACATGTATAAAAAGAGCGCATACACATATGTATACACAGAGCACATATAGTGGCATGTAAAAGTTTGGGCACTCCTTGGAAAAATTACTGTTATTGTGAACTAGTAAGCAAGTTGAAGATGAAATTATCTTTTAAAAGGGTTAAAGTTAAAGATAATATATTTCCTCTCAATTTTCCGCAAAAAAAAAAAATATATATAGTATATAGTAGTACAGTGGGCTTGTCTCAGTGTGACAAACAGGGACCACAGGAGAAGGTCACAGCAAAATCATAGAATCATAGAATCGTAGAGTTGGAAGGGACCTCCTGGGCCATCTGGTCCAACCCCCTGCTCAAAGCAGGATTCGCTAAATCATCCCAGTCAGATGTCTGTCCAGCCTCTGTTTGAAGACTTCCATTGAAGGAGAACTCACCACTTCTCGTGGCAGCCTGTTCCACTCATTGATCACTCTAACTGTCAAAAAGTTTTTTCTAATATCTAATCTGTGTATCCTCCCATTCAGTTTCATCCCATTGCTTCTAGTCTTTCCTTGTGCAAATGAGAATAAAGTTGATCCTTCTACAATGTGACAGCCCTTTAGAAATTTGTAGACAGCTATTAAGTCTCCTCTCAGTCTTCTCTTTTGCAAACTAAACATTCCCAAATCCTGCAACCTTTCCTCATAAGACAGGGTTTGCAGACCGGTCACCATTCTGGTCGCTCTTTTCTGAACTTGCTCCAGTTTGTTGATGTCTTTTTTAAAATGTGGTGCCCAAAACTGGACACAATATTCCAGATGAGGTCTGACCAAAGAGGAGTAGAGGGAAATAATGACTTCACGTGATCTAGACTGTATGCTTCTGTTAATACATCCTAGAATTGCATTTGCCTTTTTTGCTGCTGCATCACACTGTTGACTCATATTCAGTCTGTGATCTATTAGTATACCCAAGTCTTTTTCACATGTGCTGTCACTTAGCCCTATTCCTCCCATTCTATATATGCTTTTTTCATTTTTATTGCCCAGATGTAGTACTTTGCATTTCTCCCTGTTAAAAACCATTCTGTTAGTTGCTGCCCACTTCTCCAGTTTATTTAAATCTTTTTGAATCCTCTCTTCTCTAGTATTAGCTATTCCTCCTAGCTTTGTGTCATCAGCAAATTTAATCAGTTTACCCTCAATTCTAATGTATTTAATGTCCAAAACTCACACAGTGCACAGCACAATCACAGCCGGGAAAACAATACAGTTCATAAATGTCCAGTTGCCAGGAGTTTGCTCTACTTGCCTTTGTGTTTCCTCACACCGATGGAGCCTTTAGTAGAGCTGATTACTCCACAGGTTACAAACTCCAAACTGACACACCCAAACCCCTTCCTGCAGGGTTTTTCCTAAACTCGACTCTGTGGCCATGAGCCACTTGTAAGGCCGGGGTCACACTAACCGACGCAAAATACGGTCAGTATTTTACATGCGTAATACGGATGAATGGCCCCTAAACAGTGCTCCGTATGTCATCCGTAATCAAGGTGAGGTCGCGTATTTTGCGCATGTAAGCATCCGTATGTAATCCGTATGGCGAGATTTTCTCGCAGGCTTGCAAAATGGACATATAATGGAGCCCTATGACAGGATTTATAACAGAAACCAAAGAATAGATATAGACACATAGAATGCATATATATATATATATATACACTCACTGGCCACTTTATTAGGTACACCATGCTAGTAAGGGGTTGGACCCCCTTTTGCCTTCAGAACTGCCTCAATTCTTCGTGGCAGAGATTCAACAAGGTGCTGGAAGCATTCCTCAGAGATTTTGGACCATATTGACATGATGGCATCACACAGTTGGCGCAGATTTGTCGGCTGCACATCCCTGATGCGAATCTCCCGTTCCACCACATCCCAAAGATGCTCTATTGGATTGAGATCTGGTGACTGAGGAGGCCATTTGAGTACAGTAAACTCATTGTCATGTTCAAGAAACCAATCTGAGATGATTCGAGCTTTATGACATGGCGCATTATCCTGCTGAAAGTAGCCATCAGATGTTGGGTACATTGTGGTCATAAAGGGATGGACATGGTCAGCAACAATACTCAGGTAGGCTGTGGCGTTGCAACGATGCTCAATTGGTACCAAGGGGCCCAAAGAGTGCCCAGAAAAAATTCCCCACACCATGACACCACCACCACCAGCCTGAACCGTTGATACAAGGCAGGATGGATCCATGCTTTCATGTTGTTTACGCCAAATTCTGACCCTACCATCCGAATGTCGCAGCAGAAATCGAGACTCATCAGACCAGGCAACGTTTTTCCAATCTTCTACTGTCCAATTTCGATGAGCTTGTGCAAATTGTAGCCTCAGTTTCCTGTTCTTAGCTGAGAGGAGTGGTACCCAGTGTGGTCTTCTGCTGCTGTACCCCATCTGCCTCAAAGTTCGACGCACTGTGCGTTCAGAGATGCTCTTCTGCCTACCTTGGTTGTAACGGGTGGCAATTTGAGTCACTGTTGCCTTTCTATCAGCTCGAACCAGTCTGCCCATTCTCCTCTGACCTCTGGCATCAACATGGCATTTCCGGCCACAGAACTGCCGCTCACTGGATTTTTTTTTCTTTTTCGGACCATTCTCTGTAAACCCTAGAGATGGTTGTGCGTGAAAATCCCAGTAGATCAGCAGTTTCTGAAATTCTAAGACCAGCCCTTCTGGCACCAACAATCATGCCACGTTCAAAGGCACTCAAATCACCTTTCTTCCCCATACTGATGCTCGGTTTGAACTGCAGGAGATTGTCTTGACCATGTCTACATGCCTAAATGCACTGAGTTGCCGCCATGTGATTGGCTGATTAGAAATTAAGTCTTAACACACAGTTGGACAGGTGTACCTAATAAAGTGGCCAGTGAGTGTATATATATATATATATGTATTCTGTGTGTCTATATATATTCATTCATTTCTTTATTAAAACTGTCAGTGTGAGTTTACTGTATAGCGCACTGAATTGCTGGCTTTGCTAAAAGACACCTGGTGCGTATTTCTCGCAAGTCACATGTGTGGTCCGTGTGTAATCCGTATTTTTTGCGCACCCATAGACTTGCATTGGCGTACTACGGCCGTAGTACGCTGACAATCGCAGCATGCTGCGATTGGCACGGAGCGTAGAATATGGATGAGAAATATACGCCTGGTGCGAGTGACCCCATAGAGAATCATTTGTCCATGTCTAATGTGTGCTTTTAGCGCCTCTCACTCGGCTGTATTCCTCGCCAGTGTGACCCCGGCCTTAGATCCAGGCTGGAGGAAACGGACTGGCCCCACTACCTTCCTGCAGTCTTTTCAAAAAATAAAAACCCATATTGGATTTTCCCTAACAATTCCTTGGCCAAATAACTTAACCAGGTTCATGCTTACTTTTATTCTGCCTTGTGACTCACAAGGCACTCCAGCGAATCTAATAAGCTTCTGTGCGCATCCTGAGGGGCATATATCGACCGTCCCAAATCACACCAGTGGTGCCTCACATACCCCCCTCTGTTCAAACTTGTGGGGTTGAACATTTGTCACCATGCAGGGGTCCCTGGATAGGGCATCTGCATTTCTCTGTGATTTTCCCACCCGATGTTCCACTGAGAAACTGAAGTTTTGTAGGGACAGGAACCAACTGGTGACCCAAGCATTCCTCTTTTTTGCGTTTCTCATACAGACAAGGGGTGAATGGTCCATTACCAAACGAAACTGACGTCTGAGCAAATAATAGCGTAGGGACTCCAAGGCCCATTTAGTCACCAAGCACTCCATCTCCACTACAGTACAATTTTTGTCCGTCGGCGTCAGTTTCCTGCTCAGATAGGTGATTGGATGCTCATCTCTGTTCATCTCTTGCAACAGCATTGCTCCTAGGCCTACCTCTGAGGCATCAGTTTGCATGATAAAAGTTTCTTCGAAGTTGGGGCTGATGAGGACTGGCTGTCCATACAATGTTGACTTCAGGGATTGGAATGATTCTTCCGCTTGAGAATTCCACTGGACCATAATTGAATTCTTACCTTTTAACAGGTGGGTTAGGGGTGCTGATTTCCCTGCAAAATTGGGTATAAACTGGCGATAGTACCCAATGATACGAGGAAAGTCCTCACCTCTTTGGTATTCAATGGCTTGGGCCAGTTTTGGATGTTCTTGATCTTGTTTACTTGGGGTTTGATAACCCCGTGGCCGATCACATAACCTAAGTACCGGGCTTCTGTGAGTCCTATAGCACATTTCCTTGGGTTTGCTGTTAACCTCGCGATTCTGAGAGACTACAGTACTGCTTGTAGCTGTGACAGATGGGTCACCCAGTTGGTACTAAAGATGACTATGTCATCCAAATACACCAATGCGCATTTCAGATGAGGCTCTAACACTGTCCATCAGCCTCTGGAATGTGGCAGGAGCCCCATGTAACCCAAAAGGCAAAACAACATAGTGATATAGACTCTCTGGCATTATAAATGCGGTCTTCTCTTTCGCTAATTCTGCTAGCGGGACCTGCCAGCTGTGTTGGAATGGGGTGCCAAAGGCCCATCAGTAACACTGACTTTGGGGGGGGGCACGTTTCACCTGCATACAAATATTACACTACCTCTTTCACAAATTGACCTATATCTGTTCGGGACGGCGGAACGCACTAAATATAAATAATAGGAAGTGCGTTCGCCACCCAGGGTCCACTATGTAGTAGGTATAACAACTGCTGCTGAGTAATGGCAGACTCGCTATATGGCGGTAAACTGCGCTCTGGTTAAATGTCACCAGAGGTGCGCAGAGCGGACTCTGTTAAACTCACAGAGGCGCTTTAGTAGAAATAAAGCATAAACGCCGAGCCTGTTAGCTTCGCAGGTCTCAGCTGGCGTGCACACACGGTATATGGTCACAGGACATGGCCCAAGGCAGAGGTCGGTGTCCGTCTTGACCTACCGTGCATGCGGCATCGCTACCGCCGATGCCGGTAAGTGCTGCTAACTGCAGCGCGGCAGTAACTACTGCCGCTGTATGACAGTGTCGTAAGGCATAACACTATCGGACGCTAGTGTAGCGGTGCGGTATGCACTGTGGCGTATGGCTTGCCACTGACTGGCGCTGACTATAACTCTAATTCCCTAACCACATACGTAATATCAGAGGGAAGGGGTTTCAAATGAGTCAGTCACCAGAATCATACATCCGTCACCATTCACACATAGCAAGTATAGTCTATACTAGCGCATGGCCGAGTGGCCATGCGGGCCTTTTATAGCCATGCGCTTCCAGGACCTTCCAGACCTCTGAGATGAGCCAATCAGATTAGGACAAGGACCAGAGCACGTGACCCCCGATCTCCACTGGGAGATCATCTCGTGGGCATGCTCAGTAGTGCGGCGAGAGGATTTAGCCTCTGGAGTGGTTTCCTGCAAAGCAGGTTGTGCCACCATTGCTGGTCCAGAGGTGGCAGCAACATCCAGACCCAGAGAGCTGGTCTGAGCAGGGCACCTGGATCACCGAGATTGCTGTGCAGGTCCCTGAGCGGTCGGAAAGCAATGGGAGACCGCTGGATGTATGGCTCTGGATTCCTGCTGTGCATCTGCAGTAATCCGACGCCTAACAATATCTTAATGAATGATGAAATCCTGCTTTTATTCTGTACAGAGTGAATTATGCCAAGTACTGTCCATACAGTGGGGTTGGGGACCCAGATCTGCACAGGGGCCCACCGGGGAATTCCCCTGTTATCCTATGGGCCAGTCCGAGCGAGCCTGCCAGTACCCTTTGGTGAGATCGAGCGTGGTGAAGTACTGGGCTTTTCCCAGTCTTAAAATTAGCTCGTCCACTTGGGGCATTGGATACAGGTCAAATTTTGTACCTCATTTAACTTTCTGAAGTCATTACAGAAGCGTAATGACCCATCTGGCTTAGGTATTGGCACAATGGGGCTAGCCCACTCACTCCGGGACTCCTTGATGACTCCCAATTGAAGAATATACTTCACTTCAGTCGCTATGGCTTGCCTCTGGCTTCTGGTACCCGGTACAGTTCCATCCATACCCTTACCTGGGGATCGGTGACAATATCATGTTGGATCGCTGAGGTTTGCCCTGGAAGCTCTGAGAATACATCAGTATTCCGTTGCGACAAAGCTTAAACCTCTCATTGTTGCTGTTTTGTGAGGGCATCATGTACTATTACCTCACACCAGGCCGCATCCCTGCCCTGGGCCAGAGGGCTCCCCATTGGTACGCCCGGAGTTGCCTCTGTGGCCAAGCACTTCTTGACCTTCCAGGCTTTTAGCAGGTTAAAATGATACAGTTTCTCGGGTTTCCTTTTCCCGGGTTGGTGCACCTTATAATTCACTTCGTCCACCTTCCCTTGTTTCTCAAATGACCCCTGCCACTTGGCCATGAGCTTACTCTCTGGGGTGGGCACAAGTACCAACATGCAGTCCCCTTCTTTAAAGGTTCTGACTGTGGCCTTTTATTATACGTGCAGCTTTGAGCAGCCTGGGCATCACACAGATGCTCCTTTACTCTTGGCTGCAAGGCCGCAATCCGATCCTGCATACTTGCCACATGCTTGTGAGTGGGTTCCTGTTCCCACATCTTTGGCTACATCCCCTCGGGTGCCTGCTATAAAATAGCTCAAATGGGGAGAACCTCGTGGATGCCTGCAACACCTCATAGTATCATAGTAACAAAGCAAGACCGAAAAAAGACATTTGTCCATCCAGTTTAACCTTTATTCCATCAGAATAAATCCCCAGATCTATGTCCTACTAAAGAACCTAATAACTGTAAAATACAATATTGTTACGAGGACAAATAATTACATTTTTACCACCAAAATTTTGTTCTAGTCAAAGATTTTACATTTTCACACAAGAAGTGGAAAAAAATGACAACAAAATTTGTCTCACAATTTCTACTGAATGTGGCAATGCCCCATATGTGGCTGTCCAGTGCTACTTAGCCATGAGGAGAGACTTGGGAGGAATGGAGAGCTATTTGCCTATTCAAGTGAATGGGTCTGTGCACGTCAGTGTGTCTCCATGGAACGTGTGTCCGTGGGCAAAACACGCTGGCATATCCGTTTTTTAATGTCAGCACGGGCCACAAAACATCCAGCACACTTGCATATGCATAACACACATGAATCTCATCCATATGACATGCATCAGTGCTGAGGAAGAAGCAATACAGTTAGCGCTGTTCCCCGGCGCTGGGTGCTGAATACAGCTCTCATCATTCTCCCCTGCTCTGCTGGCGGTTGGCGCAAGCAAAGGAGAATGATGAGAGTTACATTTAAGCAATGAAAGAGACAGCAGGTGGTGGCTGATGGGACTATTACTCCCATCAGCCTACCCCTGCTGCTGCTAATAACAGTGACAGCAGAAGCAGCAGATGGGAATATTAATCTGGCGCTCCAGCACTGTAAATAGGGTAATTAAAAAGAAAAACGGCGTGGGTTCCCCACGTCACACATGTTCCGCAAGTATTACACACACGGACACTGACATATCTGGTACCAGAAATATCAAGATGTGTGAAAGAAGCGTTATTTTTATGTTTGGCTGCTGTCACACACTAAAAGACTCTTTGTATTGCAAAAAATAGTATTAGCATCACCTTATTTTGATAACTATAATTTTTCCATATTTTGACCCACAGGGTCATGTGAGGTCTTGTTTTTTGCGGGACGAGTTGATGTTTTTATTGGTACCATTTTCAGGCACATGACATTTTTTAATCACTATCTATTCTGATTTTCTGGAGGGAGAATGAACAAAAACCAGCAATTCATGAATTTCTTTTGGGGGGCATTTATACCATCTTGTGTATGGTAAAATTGATAGGGCAGTTTTTTCTTTGGGTTAGTACAATTACAGCAATACCTAAAAAGGAAGAAAGAAATGTTTATGAAATGGAAAGAGGGAGGCATATCTAAAGAAGAATATAATGATGTCTGTAGAACTTGCAGGGCACAAAACAGATTTTCTAAAGTTGACAATGAATTGAGGCTTGCAAGAGACGTCAAAAGCAATAATAAAGGATTTGGGGGATATGTCAAAAGTAAAAGAAAGTCAAAGATGCTATAGGATTTTTACAGGATGAAAATGATGAAATGGTAAGACATGATGTTGAAAACTTTTGAATTCCTATTTTGCATCTGTTTTCTCTCAGAAAGGAAATGTAACATCAACTGTTCTTCATTGTCCTATTAAGGGAATAGAAGAATCCAGGATATCTATAAATAGAAATATAGTGAGGAAACACTTAGCTAACCTAAATGAATTCAAGTCTCCAGGTCCAGATGAATTACACCCCTGAGTACTGAAGGAGATAGCAGAAGAAATGTTTGAACCCCTCTCCATAATTTTTGAAAATTCTTGGAGAACAGGAGAAGTCCCAGAAGACTAAAGAAGAGTAAATGTTGTTCCTATCTTCAAAAAGGGGAAGAAGGTGGACCCATTCAACTATAGGCCGGTGAGTCTGACTTCTATACCAGGAAAGATCTTTGAACAAATTATTAAACAACATGTATGTAAGCACCTGGATAAGAATGAAGTGATTAAACACAGTCAGCATGGGTTTGTAACTAATAAGTCATGTCAGACTAACTTAATTTCCTTCTATGACAAAATCACTGATTGGGTGGATCAGGGAAATTCTGTAGATATAGTATATCTTGACTTCAGCAAAGCATTTGACAAAGTATCTCACACAATTCTTATTGAAAAAATGACTAAGTATGGAATGGACAAGGCATTAGTTAAGTGGATTCAAAACTGGCTTAGTGATCGGACCCAAGAGTGGTCGTAAATGGCTGCACATCCAGTTGGAAGAATGTCTCTAATGGGGTACCACAGGGCTCTGTCCTGGGACCTGTATTTGTTCAACATCTTTATCAACGATTTAGATGAAGGAATTGAGGGTAAACTGATTAAATTTGGTGATGACACAAAGCTAGGAGGAATAGCTAATATTAGAGATGAGAGAGAGGATTCAAAAAGATATAAATAAACTGGAGCAATGGGCAGCAACTAACGGAATGGTTTCTAACAGGGAAAAATGCAAAGTAATACATCTGGGCAATAAAAATGAAAAAGCATATACAGAATGGTAGAAATAGGGCTAAGCAACAGCACATGTGAAAAAGACTTGGGTATACTAATAGATCACAGACTGAATATGAGTCAACAGTGTGATGCAGCAGCTAGAAAGGTAAAAGCAATTCTAGGATGTATTAACAGAAGCATACAGTCTAGATCACATGAAGTCATTATTGCCCTCTACTCCTCTTTGGTCAGACCTCATCTGGAATACTGTGTCCAGTTCTGTGCCACATTTTAAAAAAGACATCAACAAACTGGAGCAAGTTCAGAAAAGAGCGACCAGAATGGTGACCGGTCTGCAAACCCTGTCTTATGAGGAAAGGTTGCAGGATTTGGGAATGTTTAGCTTGCAAAAGTGAAGACTGAGAGGAGACTTAATAGCTGTCTACAAATATCTCAAGGGCTGTCACATTGTAGAAGGATCATCTTTATTCTCATTTGCACCAGGAAAGACTAGAAGCAATGGAATGAAACTGAATGGGAGGAGACACAGATTAGATATTAGAAAAAACTTTTCTTTTTGACAGTTAGAGTGATCAATGAGTGGAACAGGCTGCCATGAGAGGTAGTGAGTCCTCCTTCAATAGAAGTCTTCAAACAGAGGCTGGACAGACATCTGTCTGGGATGATTTAGCGAATCCTGCTTTGAGCATGGGGCTGGACCAGATGGCCAAGGAGGTCCCTTCCAACTCTATGATTCTATGATTTTTTTATGTTTTGGCGCTTTTATACAATAAAAAAACTATATAAAAAATAATTATTTTTGCATCGCTTTATTCTGAGTGCTATAACTTTTTTATTTTTCTGGTGATAGAGCTTTATCAGGGCTTGTTTTTTGTGGGACAAGATGATGTTTTCAGCGGTACCATGTTTATTTATATCCGGCTTTTTGAGTGCGCATTATTCCACTCTTTGTTCGGCAGTATGATGATAAAGCTTTTTTTATGGTGTTCACTGAAGGGGATAACTAGTGGGACAGTTTTATAGGTTGGGTCGTTACGGACGCGGAGATACCAAATATGTGTACTTTTATTGTTTATATTTTTTCCATTCAAATATTTATTTAGTGATAGAAAATAACCTGATTTTTTTTCAAAATGTTTTCACAATTATTAAAAAAAAAGTTTACTTTTCTTTACTTTTTTACTTTGTCCCACTATGGGACAATCATTTTTTGCAGGTTAATTGCTTCTATAGCATGCAGATGAAGCTACATCTGCATGCTATAGAAGCTGTCAGCGCTGCACTTAGTGCATTGACCCTGAGAGACTTCCTGATAATGCACTGTGCATGGCAGGAAGTTTCTTAGCTCTGGTGACCCGCATGTCATCATGACGACACCGGGTTACCATGGCAACGATCGGGATCCTGCGTCATGCTGTGGGGTCTCCGATTCAAAGGCAGAGGGGCTGTCAGCCCTCTACCTGCTCCCAGAATGCTGTGATCGTGTTTGATCACAGCATTTTGGGGGTTAAAGTGCCAGGAGCTGTCTGTGACCACTCCTGGAACCTAGTGCTGGTTGTCAGCTGTGAGAATCAGCTGACACTCAGCGGCAATTGGCCGCGCACCCCCTGTGAGCACCAATGACGATGATGTACTATACATCCATGTTCAGACAGACCCAGGTCACATGGACAGCATAGTACGTCGGATGGCAGAGAGGGGTTACTCTTGAAGGTGCCAAGATGAAATGGTTCAGTCTGAAAACTATGAGAGAATGAGCTGCTGAAAGAGCAGCTTCAGTGACTAGCGGTGATGTCATCGAGGTTACTCCAGACCACAGAGGCTGTATTCCCAGCTCACTTTGCTGTAAGCCAGGCCAATGAACTGCGGTGACCTCAGTGAGATCACTGCTACCACCATGAGAAAAAGTCTCACGGTGCAGCGCTGAGCTCAATGAGTTCACCACAGTTCACTGTGAGAAATTTCTTACGATTACTTGTAGCAGCTAGTGTTGAGTGATACCTTCCGATATCAGGAAATATTGGATCGGATTGGATCGGACCGATACCCAAAAAGTATCGGATATCGCAGATTCCGATACCGGAAACCAATGCAAGCCAATGGGACAGAAATATCGGAATTAATATAAACCCTTTCTTTCCTTGTAGGTTAATTCTACATGAAGGAAAACAACTAATAATAATGTAGAATATATTGGGGGAGGTGGAGGAGACATTAAAGGCATAGAGGTTTAGCCCAATCAAATGGAATAGCAGGAATTCATTTTTTTTTTTAAGACGTTCGGAGTTACAAAGATATTGACTATGTTAACCTTTTTTATATTTTGTCAGATATGTATGTTTCACTACTCCCATGCTCTTCACCTTTTTTTTTACTTCTCCCACACTTACACTTTCTCCTTCATGATCCTCAGCAGCAGCATCTTTTTCATCAACTTCTTCTTCACCTTATTCATCTTCTTCTTCTTCACCTTCATCCTATTATTCTTTTTTTTTACATTCTTCATATTCTTCTTATTCAACTATTATTCTTCTTCATCTTCTTCCTATTCTTCTCTTCTTCATATTCTTATTTGTGACAGGCATTCCTGTAGTTGTTATCTATAAATGTTTGAAGATTACACCTTCCGTTCTGCCTGTCACAAAAGATTTACAACAGGATTTGTCCGCGTTCAGTTTGGCCTGCAGCAGCAGGCATTTTCCAGGGGCACCACGAGGAGGAACAGACTCACCCCCATACACTGCTTAGTCTTCTTCTGCTTATAATTTAGATAATATCTTTTGCTCTGATTTTTAGTCTTATGCTTAATGTTCTTCTGTTTTTTTGTTCTTCTGCTTTTTATTCTTCTGCTTCTTGGTCTTCTGTCTCTTGTTCTTCTGCATCTTGGTGGTTGTCTTCATGTTCTTTGTCCTCTTGGTCATATTCTTCAGGGTCATCTTTTTGGTCTTCTTTGGGGTGGTCTTCAAGGTCGCCATCTTCAGGGTCGTCATCTTTGGGGTCGTCGTCTTCTTCGGGGTGGTCTTCAGGGTTGTCGTCTTCAGGGTCATCGTCTTCGGGGTCGTCTTCTTCAGGGTGGTCTTCAGGGTCGTCGTCTTCAGGGTCGTCGTCAGGGAGATCCAGAGTGATTACCGAAAACCATTTCAAAAAGCTTGAATTGGAAATGTAGCAGAAGGTACAAGAAGGCTGAGGAACTGCTGAGAACCAGCTGACGGTACTGGAACCCGGAGGGGCAGCAGAAGGAACAAGAGCCAATAGCACTACCGAGGACCAGCTGATGGTACTGGAACCCGGTTACTAAGCAGGAGGTACCTGTGCTACAAAGCATTACCAAGGACCAGCAGACGTTGCTGGAACTCGGATACCGAAAAGGAGGCACCTAAGCCAAAGGCACTGCCGAGAACCAGCTGACAGTACTGGAACCCGGATGGATAGCAGAAGGAACAAGAGCCAATGGAACTACCGAGGAACAGCTGACGGTGCTGGAACCCGGAGGGGTAGCAGAAGGAACAAGAGCCAATGGCACTACCGAGGACCAGCTGATGGTACTGGAACCAAGTTACTAAGCAGGAGGTACCTGTGCTAGAAAGCACTACCAAGGACCAGCAGATGTTGCTGGAACTCGGATACCGAAATGGAGGCACTTAAGCCAAAGGCACTGCCGAGAACCAGTTGACGGTACTGGAACCCTGATGGGTAGCAGAAGGTACCCATGAAAAACAAAGTTGCAAGGCTGCGAGCCGGCCGCAGTTACCGAAACCCACAGTCCTACAGGGGATGCTTGTCCTATTGGCACTATGGAAACAGCCTTTATTGCCAGATCTCGCAGCCCACATAGGAAGCACCTAAACTGCAGGCACCATAGAGTCGGCTAACCTGACCGCAACACGACAGGACAAAGTTTTGGAGGAAAAGTGACGTTGACACTACCCGGAAACAGCTGGCATGCTGGAACCAGGCTGCGCAGGAGGGAGTACCCGTGCCAAAGACACTGCCGGCAACAAGCTTGCAGTGCTGGAACCCAGGGTAAATACTACAAACAGAGTGGAGGCAGAGGCCTAATTGGAGCAAGTTTAAAATCTGTAGTTGTGTGAGTGTGGACAGAGCAGGAGAAATTGCCGGACACACAGCTGGGGATCAGCTGACATTACTGAACCCCAATAACACTGGAGGATATGTTGACTGTGCAGACGGCACTTCTGAGCAGCAACTCGTGGTGTTGGAGCCCAGGGTCAATAATACAAACAGAGTGGAGGCAGAGGCCTAATTGGAGCAAGTTTAACATCTGATGTTGTGTGAATGTAGACGGAGCAGGAGATATTGCCGGACACACAGCAGGGGAGCAGCTGACATTACTGAACCCCAATAACACAAGAGCTAGTGTTTTTCTCTGTGCAGATGGCACTTCTGAGCAGCAACTGGTAGTGTTGGAGCCCAGGGTCAATCAGGGTGTAGGCTGAAGCCTAATTGGAGCAAGTTTAATATCTGATGTTGTGTGAATGTGGATGGAGCAGAAGACATTGCCAGACACACAGCAGGGGAGCAGCTGGCGTTACTGAACCCCACTAACACAGGAGCTTGTGTTTTTCTCTGTGCAGATGGCACTTCTGAGCAGCAACTGGCAGTGTTGGAGCCCAGGTTCAATCAGGGTGTAGGCTGAGGCCTAATTGGAGCAAGTTTAATATCTGATGTAGTGTGAATGTGAACAGAGCAGGAGACATTGCTGGACACACAGCAGGGGAGCAGCTGGCGTTACTGAACCCCACTAACACAGGAGCTAGTGTTTTTCTGTGCAGATAGCACTTCTGAGCAGCAACTGGCGGTGTTGAAGCCCAGGGATTAAAGTTCAGGTGGTAGAAACATGAACACAACTGGAGACCTGGATACTGTTGCCAACCAATTATTTAATCTGGAAGAAGACTGGCAAATTCCGGCGAGATCCAGGCCTTGTTCATTTTCAGAAAAGTAAGCCGGTCAACGTTATTGGAGGATAGTCGCATGCGACAGTCTGTTAGTATACCACCTGCGGCACTAAAGACGCGTTCCGATAATACACTAGCAGCAGGGCAAGCCAGCACCTCCAATGCATACTGGCTAAGCTCTGGCCATGTATCCAGCTTAGAGACCCAAAACTTGAAGGGAGAAGATCCGTCTGGGAGTACACTGAGAGGGCAACACATGTAGTCTGTCACCATCTGACGGAAACGTTTCCTCCTGCTGACTGGAGCCGTCTGTGATGGTGTAGACATTTGTGGCGGGGACACAAAACTTTGTCACATTTGGGCCATACTGGTCTTTCCTTGTGCTGAGGCGCTGCTTCTTCTCCCTCTTTGTGCAGAGCTTCCTCCACTGCCTCAACGCACAGAGCTGCTTTGTAAAGCACTAGCAGCACTGCTCTCGGGTGGAATGGAGAACATTATGGAATGCACCAGTGTGTCTTGGTACTCCCACATTTTACGCTCCCGGTTCAACGGTGTTATGAGGCTTTGTAAGTTGTCCCGGTAGCGAGGATCTAGAAGGGTGTACACCCAATAATCAGCCGTGTTGAGAATGTGGACGATGCGGCTGTCGTTTCTCAGGCACTGCAGCATGAAATTAACCATGTGCTGCAGACTCCCAACTGGCCAAGAAACGCTGTCCCCTGCTTGAGGCGTCATCTCTGCCTGCTCTGCATCACCCCACCCTCGCTCTACATACTGACTACTAGAGCATTGTGTACCTTTCTCGTCTGGATAGATGTCTTCCTCCTCCATTGACTCCTCCTCATCCTCCTCACAAAGTGTCCCCTGCTTAGGCCTTTGTGAGGAACCACGATGCGTAGACTGTCCAGAAGCAGATGGCATTTGTGACTCCTCATCCTCCACCTCTTCCAAAACCTCCTCCCTTAGTGCTTGCAGTGTTTTTTGAAGCAGGCAGATAAGGGGGACAGTCATGCTGACTAGTGCATCATCTGCACTCGCCATCCACGTGGAATCATCGAAGGCACGCAAAACGTGGCAGATGTCCTTCTTAGAGGCCCACTCAGTGGTGGTGAAGTGTGAACGTCGCGCAGTGCGACTTGTTTGCGCCTCATGCAGCTGGTACGCCATTACTGCTGCCTGCTGCTCACACAACCGCTCCAACATATGTAACATTGAATTCCACCTGGTGGGTAGGTCACATATGATGCGATGTTCAGGAAGGCGGAATCGGCGTTGCAGAGCTGTAATGCGCGATCTTGCCATGCTGGAACACCGCAAATGAGTGCACTCTATGCGGACCTTGTGCAGCAGTGCATCAAGATCCGGATAGTCCCTCAAAAAACTCAGCACGACCAAGTTGAGCACATGTGCCAGACATGGGATGTGAGTGAGGTTGCCTAGGCCCAGAGCTGCCACTAGATTTCGGCCATTGTCACACACTACCAAGCCTGGCTGGAGATTTGCTGGCACAAACCACATGTCGCTCTTCTGCTTGATGGCATTCAAGAGCTCCTGCGCTGTGTGGCTTCGATTTCCCAAAGAAATTAATTTCAGTACTGCCTGTTGACGTTTGGCCATGGCTGTGCTCACTTTGGTCGTAACAGGTAAGCTTTCACGGGTCCATGTGGAGGTAGACCGTGACGGCTCCTGCAGCACTGATTCAGAGGAACTGGAGTGTGAAGAGGAGTCATTGTGTACAGACTGGATTCCTGCAATCCTTGGAGTTGGCAGAACACGTACAGCGCCACTCTCAAGATCTGTACCCGGCTCCACAATATTTACCCAATGGGCAGTGAGGGAAAGATATCGTCCATGTCCATAGTTACTGGTCCATGCATCGGTGGTCAGGTGGACCTTGCTACTGACGGCGTTTAGTAGCGCATGTTTAATTTTTCCCTCCACATGCTTTTGCAGGGCAGGAACGGCTTGCCTGCTGAAATAAAAGCAGCTGGGCACGTTGTATTGTGGGACTGCCAATGCCATGAAGTTACAGAAGGTGTCAGTCTCCACCAGCCTGAATGAGAGCATTTCAAGGAACAGTAGTTTTGCAATGCCAGGATTCAGAGCCTGGATGCTTTGCCGAGTATGGCCGCCTTTTCTCCCATGCCTGTACTATTGATGGCTGTACAGTGGCCTGGGAGTGTGAGGATGACAGGGAACGTGGTGCTGTGGGTGGAATTACACTGGGTCTCTGAACAACAGTGCCAGAGGTTCTTCCATGGCGTTCCTGTGAGGAAGCCGAACCAGCTGTGTGTGAAATGGAGGAAGAGGCTACAACACGAGCTGAAGAGATGGTAGGTGGTGCTGTAGGTTGGCCTACGTCTTCAGTGTGTCTTTGTAACTCCACCACATGCTTGGTCTGCACAAGTTTCCACATACTTGTGGTATTGCGGTTGCTGACACTTTTCCCTCTTTTGACTTTATGATTACACAGCTTGCATTTGACAAAGCAAATGTCATCTGCAACTGTGTCAAAAAAGGACCACGCACTGCAAGTCCTGGGAGCGCCCGTTTTGGAAGAGGAATGCTCCTAATGGGTGCCGAAGTGGAGGCTACATGCAAGCAAGTCTGCCCCCTCCCTCTCCCTCCTGTTTTGGCTGTTCGAGGAATCTCTTCCTCAGAGCTGCTCTCACCACCTTCCTGTTCCTCACGCCATGATGGGTGTTATGAATGAGTCACCGAGGAGGAAAAACAAGCTAAGCCACAGAAAACCAGAGAGGTTGGTAACTAAGCGGATTGCAGACCCCTGATCCTATCCACACAACTAGCAGTAGCCGTGGAGCGTACCTACGAAGATCCTAGATGCCTCGTCACAGCCGGAGAACTAAATAAGCCTAAAGCAAGAAAAGGGGAAATCTAACCTGCCCCAGAGCAGACCCCAAAGCAATAGACAGCCCCCAAACATGTATTGTCAGTGAGACAAGATGAAAACACAAACACAGATAGAAAAATAGGCTGAGCAAACAATGGGGCCCACACTAACTAGAAAGGACAGGAAAGGAAAGATGCTGTCTGCAATCACGCACAAAACCCTGCCAAAAAATGTCCAGCACTTTCTGATAACAAAAACCCTGAAGTCGCTAGATTTCAAATCCCTATATAAGCACTCTGGTATATTCTGAAGACAGAGCAAAAAGAGACCAATCTGATCAGGGACAAAAAGCAAACTGGCATAAACAGAGACATAAGAATGGAAATTCAGCACAGCCCCAGCAGGGGCTGGCTGACCACAAAAGCTGAGTAAACCAGACCAAATCTCAAGAGAAAAAATAGCAGAGCACACTTAGCTTGAGAAGGCAGGAACAGAACTGGAAACCATAACCTCAGAGCAGGAAAATCACCAGCACAAAATTAGGGAGTCGGCTGACTTAAATCCAGTCAGAGACTCCTGATGTCCACTCACAGTCCTCCTCCTCAGGTGGCCGGTCTCTGCCATTTAGATCAGCTTCATTACCTACTGTCACCACGAGAGGGAGCCCGGATGGAGAACTCATGACTCCTCTGTCAACACAGCCAGCTCCACCACCCTCACCAGAAGCCAGAGGTAAACCAGAAAATGAGTTCACAACAGATGGGTCAAGGACCTCATCATCTACACTACCCTCTTCAAACACCTGCTTCTCCTGGGTAGTCTCGCCAGCACAGTACGCACCAGAAAGTGGCACCTAAGTCTCATCATCAGATGCGTACTGAGGTGTGCTGACCATAGGCACTGGCCCACCCGCCTCTTCTCATTCAGAGAGACAAAGCAGTTGCGCATCACTGCATACTCCCTCTTCTTCACATTCTAGAATGCTGCTTTGCTGGCCCCCTCTTTCCAAGCCAAGAGATTCAGAGAACAGAGGTAGAGATGGCTCCTGTCCAGGGCTCTCTGACTGCCTGGGCAATTTGGCAGGTGGTGAAGAGACAGATGGTTGCTCTTCAGTGCTCTGGACCTGAGAGGATGTGGAAGTCATTGAAGTCGATGCGTTAGCTGCCATCCATCCGACAACGGCTTCAATTTGTTCCTCCCACAGCAGTGGGGTACGGCGAGCTCCTGCAAAGCTGCGCATAAAGGACTGTTGCCTGGTAAAACTGGGGGATGCTGAGTCACTGGTGCCCGCAGCAGGCACAGAATCCACACTTCCTCTCCCTGCTGAAACTCCACACCCACGACCACGTGCCTTTCTCGTTGCCTTCTTCATCTTGGTAGACAGATAAATATAGGCACAAAAGTACTAAGGGCTTAGTGTGCTTATTCCTGAACAGCTGCTAACAGGTATAAGAAACACTAATTTTATAAAGTGTGTGGACTACACCTAATTATGAGCTAATGTGGCCCACACAACTGTAAAGTGGAGTTTGGTGAACTTTATTTACGTGTTTTTTTTCACAAAAAAAGGATGTGACCAAAGATGCAAAAGCGATAGTATCACAAACTTTTTGTAGCTATTACAATTCAGGAAGGTAACCTACAATGCAATAAATGAGGCTACAAAAAATAGGCTAATACTAATCTTGCTGGGGCTGCAGGGCACAAGCCAGCAGAAAGGCTCCTCTATCTACTCCTATATAGTGTTTGTAACCAATCTAGCTGGATACGGATGGAAGCACACTAATAGGAAAAATTCAGGAAAAATAAGCAGCACTATGGCAAAAAAGGACAATGTATGAGGCAGTGACGCACGCTGAGCGGACTACAACCAGAGGTGGCTGCAGAACACACTACAGCGTGAGCTGCACTCACACACAGAGACCTCACAGACAGCCGTGAACAGTGCAGAGAACTGTGCACTAGCACTGAAAGGCTGCAGATAGGCTCCGCTATCTACTCCTATATAGTGTTTGCAACCAATGTAGATGGATACGGATGGAAGCAGGCTAATAGGAGAAATCAGGAAAAATGAGCAGCAATAAAACAAAAAAAAGGACTATGTATGAGGCAGTGATGCACGCTGAGCGGACTACAACCAGAGGTGGCTGCAGAACACACTACAGCGTGGCTGCACTCACATACACAGAACTTGCAGACAGCTGTGAACAGCACTGCAAGGCAAAAGAAAGCTTCACACAGCGGTTGCTAAAGTAGCCTGGGTAAAGCACAATATAGAAAATCGCTATCTCAAACTGTCCCTCAGAGTCAAAACAGCAGCGTCCTGTCCCTAACTAAATTCACAGCAGAGTGAACCCAAAATGGCGGCGGCTTTTATAGTGCATCATGACATAATTTCAGCAGCCAATCACAGCCATGCCATTAGTTAACATGCCTACATGCCTAACAGGATGTGCCCACACTTCTTAGGATTCCTCATTCGCTGAATCAAATCAAACTGGCCTCATAGCATTATGGGAACTTCCGATTCCGGTATTCGATATGCAAAAAGTATCAGAACTCAGTATCGGAATTCCGATACCGCGAATATCGGCCGATACCCGATATTTGCAGTATCGAAATGCTCAACACTAGTAGCAGCTCATTCTCCCTTGGTTTTCTGCCTGGACGGTCGCATCTTTGCACCAACCAGGTTGAAAATTACTTATCGCAGACATGGTTTACAGCTTGGGTGCTCGTTTGTCAAGTAGAGAAAATCATAATGCTCGGTTGCTCGATCCAAGTGATGAGTGTCATGAAAGTCAATGGGAAATGCGAGCAGTAGAGATGAGCGACTTTGCCTTTTTTCGAGTCGAGTCGGGTTTCATGAAACCCGACTTTCGCAAAAGTCGGGTCGAACGAAATCGGCCGATTATTGTGAAAAGTTGAAGGCCGACTGAAACATGAAACCCAATGCAAGTCAATGGTGAAGCAAAGTCGGCAGGGAGTGGAGGACAGGAAACACACCTACAGTGCACTTTTGAATGCCAAAAACATCAATTCTTATTACTGAAGCATTTCAACCTTAATTTACTTCATAATACTAGTTACGCACTGAAAAATGGGGGTTATTTGGCAAAATTTGTGGGGGGTAGGGCTGGCTCCAGGTTTTCATGTGCCCTGGGCCAAAGAGCACCCCTTTAACACATAGCACAACTCATGAGGCTCCTATAAGGCAGAGAAATAGCGGTATAGTACAATGAAAAATACTACACTTTTTACATCTCATGACTGATATCCATTTTAAATTCTCCAATAGCTCCAGTATATTACTCCATACAGTATTATGGCCACCGCATAGTGCGCTATACAGAGTAATGAGGCCCATATATTTATCCATACAGAATCATTGGTCCCATATAATGTTTGAAACAGTATATGATGAGCTCCACATAATGCTACAGTATATGTTGGTCCCCATGGATGAAGCTACACTGTCTTATGGGCCCAAATAATGCTCTATATATAATGGGCCCCATTTCTAATGCTCTAGTGTATAATGGGCCCTGTAAATGCTGCTCCAGTGTCTGATGTCCAGGGGAATGTAGTGGTCTGGGTCAATTTACCAGCAGAATCATCTAGCAGTGGCTGGGCATCAGTGCACTTGTGGCGCCCCCAGGAGTACGGTCGCCACAGTGGCATTACCTTCCTCCTAGGGAGTCTGATGTCATGCTTGGGAGCAACGAAGGATCTCTCTAGCAGTTAAACCAACACACAACACATTTCCCACTCCAGGCCAGCAGGAAGACCTCTGAACCTGACTGCTGAGGAACTGCTCTCTGTGGTCGGGAGGAGGTAAGTTAGGGCAGTCTGTGAAGGGAAGGGGAAGTGTGTGGACGTGAGAAGGGGAGCTGGAGGATGAGCAGAGTTAAGGCTCACTCCTAGCTGGAGCGCATGTTCCGGATTCCGGTCTCCGAGTTGGTAGGGACACTGACGCTCCAGCAGCAGAAACCGGAGGAAGTAGTACCTGTAAATGCTCTGTACCCAACTAAGGCTCGGAGGCCCCAGCAGCGACGTGTGGGAGCCAGAAGGAAAAGGCTACGGCTGCCTGCCATACGAGAAAGTTCCAAAAGAGAGTCAACAGGGGGAACTTCATTGAACTCAGCACTGCGAGTACCTCAGATAACCGCTAGAGCAGAGGCCACACTACCTATCTGCAGAGAGAGAATTCCAAATTGGCTTCCAGGATGACCAACTCCTTCTCCATCTGTACTCTGGGTCCTGGATGGCATTTACCAAGTCCAGGTAAAGGAACTGCATGACTGTGCCTGTCCTCTTTCTCCTGCGCCTGGCGCACGGCTCTGCTACATCCTGCACTGCACACCATCTACCAACTCTTTCATCTGCCTTGCGACAACGGCCCTACCTGTTCAGGGCTTCTACATTTTACCTGCACCACAACATCTGTCCCAGAGAAGCGCCACTGCAGCGCTGGTCAATCTAATCAGAAACCACAGGTGGCATCACGTATCATTCACCTATAAGCATAATTCACCCCTTTGCATGGACGCCCAGGGCCACGAAACGGGTCACCACCACCGTGACACATCCCTGTGAGACATCGGCCCGATACCGATTAACCCCACTGCCCTGGCTGGCCACCCACACTCCATATCAGATTCAACTCGGACTGGGGAATTCACGATTTGACTTGATAACCCAGGCATGGTATGATAGAAAGAGCTACATGGACTAATGTGAAGTGTGGCCTGCTGCATCATTCACTTTGGGTGGGGGTGCAGGACACAAGGAAAGGGGTTCTTCCTGACCAGGAGCCAGCACTTGACGACTCTGTGCTTGCATTTTTTGAAACTTCAGAAGAGGAGGGCATATTTGCTGGAGTCTGTTTCGGCAATGTAGGCCCAAACCAGTTCCTCATGCTCTGGCTTTAAAAGCAGTTAACCTACTCCCAGAAAAGGTAGCCTTCCAGGCGTTCCGGAGTCAGACCATGACGCAGGCTCAACACCTCCTGCCTTAGCTGCTATTGTGCTTTTGCCACTACCAGCAGATGCACCACCACCATCAGCACCAGCTGGCCCCCCCACGCCCACGTCCACGGCCTCTTCCACCAAACTTCCAAATTTAGCACAAAATAGACACAAAATAACATCAGATATATGGCAATGGCACTGTATCAGAAGCGTACAGCTCTATTCAGTCAAAGGATAATTATCAATCTCCATATATATTCCATCAGTCACACAGAGACACTCACAGGCTCAGTATGGATTACACAAGAATATAAAAAGTAGACAAAGTGTACAGTATCATCAGATAGCAGGTATATATAGCATAGTTTAAACATTAACAATGTACGTCTATATATCAGGAGTAGTGTTGAGCCACCCTGCTAGTGTTTTAGTTCGTCACACAGGAGGCAAGTTGGTCGAACCACATTGAAAACAATGGCAGGCAAACACAAACACATACAAACACATAGAAAACAATTACAAAACACCTTAAACGGTGTCCCAAAGCCGACAAAATGCTCAGAAGACAAAAATAACATATGGAAAAGGGCAACTACATTTAGGAGGTGGAGGACACACAGATATAGGCTTGTCATGCCCTTATGAAGTCAAGAAAGGCTGGACTAAAAATGTAAAAAACAAACCAAAAAAAAAAAAAATGAAATCGAACACGATCATATACCGTCAGACTTCCCACCAATAAATTATGCCAACTGGTGATCGGGCGGCGTTATTCCCACGAACATCCAAACAGCGTCCATGAAGGCAAAGTGTTTGCTTTCCGGAGGCAGTATGATTGCAAAGCTGAACCTTAAAGGAATGTCCAAAAGGGCACCACCAGGAGTGGAGCCTGCGACTTCATTGGACTCCACCCGGGAAACCACTACTATGCCACCTCAAGAAAAGATGCACACATTGAAAGCTTTGTCAATTCTGTGTGTGGTGTGGTATGTCCGTTTGTAGTTGTGCTAGCGATTTGTCAGCTTTATTCCATTAACGAGCGAGACTCCGGCATGCCCCCGCAGTACGCATCAAGCTTACTAGAGGGATATGCGAGGCTCTGGCACACGAGATCGAGCAATATCAGGTCTATCATGGCCTTACATGTCCGGGGCTGCATGCACGCTACACTGAAAGGACTAGCTTTTGTCGCTTACAGGTGCTGATAACCCGCTGAACACCATGAGTGATGGGGATCTGTGATTCCAAATATTCCGTGCGAACGATGATTTCCCAGTAAGTGCAGGTCAACCGCAATTACGAAATTAGGCCTAACAGGCATTCCTGACAAAATGAAAAAATTACGTGTCCAAAACAAAGGTGCTGTAGCTTGCTTAACAGCTCGGCAGCCGTTCTCAGGCCCAGTATGGATTCGACAAGATTCTAGAAAGTTGATAAAGGGTACAGTTTCACCGGATAACACGTATATATGTAGCATTGTTTTCACATTAAAAACCTATGTATATAGATCAGGAGGCAGGCTCAGACGTTCTCAGGCCCAGTATGGATTCGACAAGATTCTAGAAAGTTGATAAAGGGTACAGTTTCAATGGATAACACGTATATATGTAGCATTGTTTACACATTAAAAACCTATGTATATACAGTGGGGCAAAAAAGTATTTAGTCAGTCAGCAATAGTGCAAGTTCCACCACTTAAAAAGATGAGAGGCGTCTGTAATTTACATCATAGGTAGACCTCAACTATGGGAGACAAACGGAGAAAAAAAAATCCAGAAAATCACATTGTCTGTTTTTTTCATTTTATTTGCATATTATGGTGGAAAATAAGTATTTGGTCAGAAACAAAATTTCATCTCAATACTTTGTGATATATCCTTTGTTGGCAATGACAGAGGTCAAACGTTTTCTGTAAGTCTTCACAAGGTTGCCACACACTGTTGTTGGTATGTTGGCCCATTCCTCCATGCAGATCTCCTATAGAGCAGTGATGTTTTTGGCTTTTCGCTTGGCAACACGGACTTTCAACTCCCTCCAAAGGTTTTCTATAGGGTTGAGATCTGGAGACTGGCTAGGCCACTCCAGGACCTTGAAATGCTTCTTACGAAGCCACTCCTTCGTTGCCCTGGCCGTGTGCTTTGGATCATTGTCATGTTGAAAGACCCAGCCATCTTCAATGCCCTTGCTGATGGAAGGAGGTTTGCACTCAAAATCTCACGATACATGGCCCCATTCATTCTTTCATGTACCCAGATCAGTCATCCTGGCCCCTTTGCAGAGAAACAGCCCCAAAGCATGATGTTTCCACCACCATGCTTTACAGTAGGTATGGTGTTTGATGGATGCAACTCAGTATTCTTTTTCCTCCAAACACGACAAGTTGTGTTTCTACCAAACAGTTCCAGTTTGGTTTCATCAAACCATAGGACATTCTCCCAAAACTCCTCTGGATCATCCAAATGCTCTCTAGCAAACTTCAGACGGGCCCGGACATGTACAGGCTTAAGCAGTGGGACACGTCTGGCACTGCAGGATCTGAGTCCATGGTGGCGTAGTGTGTTACTTATGGTAGGCCTTGTTACATTGGTCCCAGCTCTCTGCAGTTCATTCACTAGGTCCCCCCGCGTGGTTCTGGGATTTTTGCTCACCGTTCTTGTGATCATTCTGACCCCACGGGGTGGGATTTTGCGTGGAGCACCAGATCGAGGGAGATTATCAGTGGTCTTGTATGTCTTCCATTTTCTAATTATTGCTCCCACAGTTGATTTCTTCACTCCAAGCTGGTTGGCTATTGCAGATTCAGTCTTCCCAGCCTGGTGCAGGGCTACAATTTTGTTTCTGGTGTCCTTTGACAGCTCTTTGGTCTTCACCATAGTGGAGTTTGGAGTCAGACTGTTTGAGGGTGTGCACAGGTGTCTTTTTATACTGATAACAAGTTTAAACAGGTGCCATTACTACAGGTAATGAGTGGAGGTAGGAGGAGACTCTGAAAGAAGAAGTTACAGGTCTGTGAGAGCCAGAAATCTTGATTGCTTGTTTCTGACCAAATACTTATTTTCCACGATAATATGCAAATAAAATGAAAAAAAACAGACAATGTGATTTTCTGGATTTTTTTTTCTCAGTTTGTCTCCCATAGTTGAGGTCTACCTATGAAGTAAATTACAGACGCCTCTCATCTTTTTAAGTGGTGGAACTTGCACTATTGCTGACTGACTAAATACTTTTTTGCCCCACTGTAGATCAGGAGGCAGGCTCAGACGTTCTCAGGCCCAGTATGGATTTGACCAGATTGTACAAAGTTGAGAAAGGGTACATTATCACTGGATAGCAGGTATATACAGTATAGCATAGTTTAAACATTTAAAATCTCCGTGTTCTCAGTATGGATTAGACAACAATCTAAAAAGTCGAAAAAAGGAAAAGTATTTGAAGCGTAGACCAGTATACACTTTTATTGGTATTTTTTAATCTTCATTTATATTTCTGTCTCAGTAAGACAGTCCAGACTCCGCAATAGGAAATGAGATGCATACAATTACTGACATAATGTCTAGTGATTGCAGAAATCTAGGAATTACTATTCACGGGAAAAACTTCCATCACAATTCTCAGAGGCGATGCTGACCCTCAATTAATTAGTGTGTGGAGACAGCAAAAACCTTTGTTTGTGAAGAAAGTCTTGCTGTATCGCAGTACCGTTGATCCCATCGCCGTTACTCATATCCATCCAATTTTGATCACAGGGAGAGATGTAAACATGGTGCTCACTGCCTATCATGATCTGTCACGTAACTTTGGAGTGCAAAACACAGAAGCCACAGGCCGTAGGCGATTCAATTGGATTGGCATGAGAGGGCACATTTAAAAATGTGTGCTGGAATGTCACACATCTGTGGGTAGGAAAACTGTGAAAGCTGATGACAAACCACCACTGCATCTCATTGCGAGTCGACGTCCATAAGAAATGGATGCCGTTGATCATCTGAAGCTAGATCCCGGCCAGCGGGACAGGGCATAGCTACGTCTTAACCATCATTGTTATGATTGAGTCACCGTAGGAGGCAGACACAAAAATAGAAGCTACGTCCAGAAAACCAGAGAAGTTGGCAACTATCAGATTGCAGACCCCTGAACCTATCAACACAACTAGCAGTAGCCGTGGGGGGTTCCTACGATGCACTAGACCCCTGGATCACAGCCGGAGCGCTAAATAGCCTAAAGACAGAAAAGGAAATCTAAACTGCCCCAGAGCAGACCCCAAAGTAAAAGGCAGCCCCCAACATATAATGACGGTGAAGCAAGATGAAAAAACACTCACACAGATAGAAAGATAGGCTGAGCAAATGGTGGGGCCCAAGCTAGCTAAACAGAACAGGAAAGGAAGGTTGCTGTCTGCAATCTGCCAAAACCCTATCAAAAACATAAGCCAACAAGCTGATATGAAAAAGACCCTGAAGCAGCTAGGCTTCAAAAACTAAATCAGCACTCAGGTATTTTCAAAAGACAGAGCTAAAGGAATTCAGCACACCCCAGCAGGGAATGGCAGAAATCCAGAAAAACAAAGCAAAACAAAGTCTAAGCACAAATGCAAAAAGCCGAGCAGAAAACTTAGCTTTAGAGGAGCAGGAATTCAGACTGGTCTCCAAGGATCCCACAGAGAAATCACCCGCAGGGCAGAAGGGCGTCGGCAGCCTTATATCCAGTCAGTAACTCCACTCAGCCAGTCATCATCATCAGACTCAGGTGTTTGATAATCAGGCTCACTACCTTTCTTAACCAGAAGAGGGAGTTCCTCGGGCCTCAGTAGTGAAGGGGAAAATTAACTCACAACACATCATCTTCTATCAGTTCACCAAATTTGTAGTGGCAGTCCCAGTGAAGGATTTGACAGCCCAGACTACACAGCGGAGGTGCAGGGAGAGGTAAACATTGCAAATGCTGGGGCCCTGCCCAAGCAAGGGGGGCACACTCATGGGCGTCGGTACTGGCATTGGGCCCCTCATAGTACAGCGTTGTGTCTGACGGCGGGTGTGCACCCCCACCATCAGAGACACTTGATTGCACTATGAGGGACCCTGTGCCAGTGCCCACGCCCAAGAGACGGCCCACCCACCTGTCCAGGGCAACGGCACTCGCACAGTTGCGTGCGCTAGGTGATAACCCCGGCCATGGGGGGAGGAGGCAGCCCAGTTAGGGAGGTTTACAAAATGGCATATGTTGATGTGGGACATTCACCTGCTGCTAAAGGCAAAATTGGTCAAGTCCCAGGAAGAGGAGTACCAAAGCAAGCCATTTTTCTGTCACCCTATGTGTCATCAGGGTAAGGTGTGACAAAATCCTTGGAAACCCATACATGGTTCATTTTAATGAAGGTTAGATCATCCACATTTTGGGTTGAGAGACGGGTCCTTTTTTCTGTGAGGATTGATCCAGCAGCACTGAAGACTCTTTCCGATAGCACACTTGCAGCTGGGCAAGCGAGCTCCTGTAGCGCATATTGTGCCAATTCAGGCCAGGTGTCCAGTTTAGCGGCCCAATAGTCAAAGGGGAATGACCTGTGAGGGAGAACATCGATATGGGATGAGAAGTAGTTTGTAACCATAGTTGACAAGTGCTGTCTCCTGTCACTTTCAATCGATGCAGTATTACCAGTCGTGTGAGCGGGACTTGAAAAATCAGTCCACAACATGGTCATGAAACCCCTGTCTCCAACGCCACTTCTGATGTGTGCACCACCAACACTTCTTCCAAGTTGCCCCCGGCCCCTACGGCTCGTGTGAGAACCATCACCACTGCTGTGTGCTGGGAATGCCTCAACCAACCGTTTACCAGAGTTGCTTGTTTGTTAGCCAATGTTAGGTCAAGGTTCTCCTGTGGCATGATGTTTTGGAATTTGCCTTTATAGCGTGGATCCAGGATGCTGGCCAACCAGTAGTCGTCATCGTTCATCATTTTGGCAATGCGGGGGTCCCTTTTTAGGATCTGCAAGGCATAATCTGACATGTGGGCCAATGTTCCCGGTGTCAATGATGCACTGCGAGTGCTGGGTGGAGGAGCACTTTCTGGCAAATCCACATCCCTCCAATCACGCACAAAGCCTGAACCAGACCTTGCCACGCCAACATTTTCTCTTGCCCCATGAGAAGCATCCTCCTCCCCTAAAAAATCATCCCCATCATCATCCTCCTCCTCCTCTTCCTCTTCTTCCACCTCATCCAGCAGAGGTCCCTGAGCAGACAATGGCTGACTGTCATCAAGGCTTCCCTCCTCCTCTTCCTCATCATCCTCGGCTGCAGACGCTTGCTCCTTAATGTGCGTCAAGGTTTGCATGAGCAGACGCATAAGTGGGATGCTCATGCTTACGATGGCGTCGTCTGCGCTTACCAGCCGTGTGCATTCCTCAAAACACTGAAGGACTTTACAGAGGTCTTTCAGCTTCGACCACTACACACCTGACAACTACATGTCTGCCCTCAAAGTGCCTGCTCGTGTATCCTCCCACAAATGCAATACAGCCTGCCTCTGTTCGCACAGCCGCTCCACCATGTGCAGGGTGAAGTTCCACCTTGTTGCAACGTCGATAATTAGGTGGTGCTTGGGAAGGTGGAGCAATCGCTGCACCTTCTGCATATGATTGGAGTGTACGGGCGACCGGCGGATGTGCGAGCACAGTATTCGAACTTTATGGAGCAGGCCTGTTAACTTCGGATAATTATTGAGGAAGCACAGCACCACAAGGTTCAAGGTGTGAGCCAAGCAAGGTATGTGTCTGAGTTTTGAAAGGGCTATGGCTGCGACAAAATTCCGGCCGTTATCACTAACTCAAGATGTGGACTGTCCAGCCATGACTCAGTTTGTCGCTGAAAGTAGTCGGCCAGTACCTCCGCGGTGTGTCTGTCGCCCAAACTCATCATCTTCAACACAGCCTGCTGACACTTTCCACTAGCTGATCGATAGGGGGACACCTCGTGTGCAACACTGGCAGCTGCAGATGGAGTGCTCGTGCGACTGCTCTCTGTGGACGAGCTTTCGCTTCTGGAGGAGGAGGAGGGTTGAACGCATACAGCCAACTGTTTCCTATACCGTGGGCTAGGCAGCACTGTCCCACCACCGCTGTCCCCTGTGGACCCTGTATCCACAACATTAGCCCAGTGCGCAGTGATGGACATGTAACGGACCTGGCCATGCCTACTCGTCCATGCATCAGTTGTGAGGTGCACCTTTCCACTCACTGATTGCTTAAGTGCATGGACAATGCGGTCTTTCACATGAAGGTGGAGGGCTGGGATGGCTTTGCGCGAAAAGAAGTGGCGACTGGGTAGGTCATAGCGTGGTACTGCGTAGGCCATAAGTTCGCGGAAAGCTGTGCTTTCAACCAAGCGATAGGGCATCATCTCTAACGAGATTAGTTTGGCAATGTGGGCGTTCAAACCCAGTGTACGCGGATGAGAGGATGAGTACTTTCTTGTCCTACTCATAGTCTCTGGTAGGGTGAGCTGGACTTGAGAGCTGCATATGGTGGAACATGCAGTGGACATGGCGGACTGAGAGAGGGTTGATGATGGTGATGGAGTTGGTGTTCTTTCTGATGGCCTAGATTCAGTCTTTCGTTACAATAACAGTGTGATTCTCTGACTGATTTGCCCTTGCGACGACAACTCAACATTTGCTGCTTGGGGTGTGCTAACCGGTGAGCTTACAGTGGGGGAAACAATGTAGTGTTGCTGACTACCTTCTTTGGGAGCAGTTGCACATGTGGTACGTGAGTTTTGGTAGTCCGTCCACGCTTGCAAGTGCATGGTGGTTAAATGTCTTATCATGCAACTGGTATTCAAATTTCTCAGATTTTTCCCTCGGCTAAAGGTCTTTGTGCACTTCTTACAGATAACCTTTGCCTGATCATTTGGATTTTGTTCAAAAAAGTGCCACACTGCACTCTTCCTACTAGGGAAGACATTTTGAGGCCTTGTACGCTGTGCTATTTTGACTGTCTGGCCAAGCTGTTCTGCAACTCTTTTGGTTATTGTAACCTGTTTTTGGACTGCTCCGGGCCTGCCAGATAACAGCTGTTGCGATGTCGATGCCCACTGCGGATGCTTCTCCTCCTCTTCTGAGCTATTGGCAGTGGCACCCTTTTCCCCCAATGGATGCCAATCTTGGTCAACAACTGGGTCATCCATCACCTCCTCTTCAATGTCATGTGCACCTTCCTCTGTGTCACCGTGTACGGTGGTATAGTATGCGGGAAGGGGCACCTGAGTTTCCTCAGGGTCAGATTCTGGATCAGTACACTGTGAGGACAATGTAGTGCTCTGAGTGAATGTACCAGCAGAATCATCTATCAGTGGCTGTGCATCAGTGCACTCCATGTCAGATTCATCTTGGCCTGGGTAATTCACGATTTGACTTGATAACCCAGGCATGGTATGTGAAAAAAGCTCCATGGAGTAATCTGTAGTGTGGCCTGCCGCATCCATCGATTTTGGTTCGGGTGAAGGACACAAGGAAAGTTGTGGTTCATGACCATGAGCCTCCAATGATGACTCAGTGCTTTTATTTTTTAAAATTTCATAAGAGGAGGCGATAGAGCTGGAGGCTGAGTCAGCAATGTAAGCCAAAACTTGTTCTTGAAGCTCCGGCTTTAAAAGCGGTTTACCTACTCCAAGAAAAGGGAGCCTTCGAGGCCTTGTGGAGGCAGACAATGACGCAGGCTCAACACCTCCTGCATTAGGTGCTATTTTGCTTTTGCCACTACCAGCAGATCCACCACCAACACCAACACCATCATTACCAGCTGCCAACCCCCGCCCACTTCCACGGACTCTTCCACCACAGTTCCTCCGGCCAACCTCACGCTAAGGTCGGGTTTCGTTTCATGAAACCCGACTTTGGCGAAAGTCGGCGACTTTTGAATTTGTTCGACCCGTTTCGCTCAACTCTAGCGAGCAGTTTTCCTGAAGCCAACTCCCATAGGTCTGGTGGTGTCTAAAAATTGCTCAAATCGATGGAAACAGCACTGAAATGGCATGGGATCAGCATGGGAAAGACCCCTGGAAGCATCTCTGAATCCCTGGTCGCTGCTGTGAACAATGTAGTCAGAGTATTACGCCACTTTTATGGACTGATAATACAGCAAACAAAACCGAAGATAAAATGGATTTTACTGGAAAAAATGTTAATAAACATTCTTTCTAAGATAATGACTTGGATATAAAGCAAAATAAATAAGAGAAAAACATGCTCCTCCACACTTTGGGCTATGTTCACATGAAGAGTTTTTGCTGCGTTTTTCACATTTGCATTGCATTCAAGGGTTAAAAAAACATTCACCAGGAAATATAATTTTAACATTTTACTACCTTATCTGGCCATGTGGTGTGTGTGAGACATGATCAGACATATCAATTGTAATTTATGAAGGAAGGAATCTGAAAGTCACAAAGTTTTTTTTCAGGGCCATCAGGCGGCCCTCACTATTTGTAGAGGGCCATTTGGCAACACTTACTGTTGTTAGAGGGCCAGCGGGTGACTCTCACTATTGTCAGAGAGTCATCAGGCAGCTGTCTCTCTAATTTTAATGAACCAGTAGCCCTCGCTCAACAGTTTATAGGGCCAGCCTAGAACCCTCACTAAGCATTTTTTGAGGGTCAACAGCCTAATGCAATATAATTTACACATCTGATGAGAGCACATTTTCTTTTTCATATTAATACTGTAAAGTTTGAAACTTGGAGGGGCAGCATGCGGCCCTCACAATTTATAGAAGGCCAGCAGGTGGCCCCCAATATTTTTAGAGAGCCAGTCTTGTGGACAGGTATGACCAAGATAGAGTTTTTAGGTAAAGCACATTATTATATTTCTTACTGTAAATGGAATGAGACCTACAAATATAAGAACGCAGTAGTTACAGTCAAATATAGTGGATTTTCAAAGATATTTTGGGGATGTTTTGCTGACTGTGCAAGGCATCATGAAATGTCAAGATTCCCTGTGTCAAAAAGCTGGGTTTGCATCCTAGGTCATGGATCTTTCAGTATGACAATGACCCCAAACATACTTCAAGAAGCACCTAAAAATGAATGAAAACAAAACACTGGACAGTTCAGAAGTGATAATTCCAACTCCAGTAGTGCAAAATGTCCCATAGTTTCTACAGAGAAACTGTGAATGGACACATTAAAATTAAATCAGTTAAGTTTGCCTGCTTTTATAAATTTCTGAGTTCAGACCATTGTAAAAAACACAAATCTGTCAATTAGTGAGTGGAAAAAAGCACTCAAGTTATGGACTGTGGAAGAGATGTATGTGACCAGAATGAATACTCGTAAGGAAAAAGACAGCATCTCAGTGGTGAAAAACAAGCCTTACATTTTATTCTGCCTCCTGTGCCAACGTTTCGGTCCAAAGAACTTTTTCAAGCACCGTACAGAGTGCTTTAACCACCATTATATAGGACAAGTACCACCCCCCAATCAACAAAGCACCAATAGAATACAAACCTAGTAGTAAATACATCCAGATGAAGAAAGAAATCCCAACATATAATTAAAAACAATCCCACCGAGCATCCATTGCATTAGTAACCAGCCTAACATCAAATCGTTAGCTCTGATCGATATTACATACACAATGAGTGGCAAAATTACATAGACAACTTCCTGGTGATCATATGTAAACATAAAACCTCCTACCAATCAGTTAACAGCATCCCCATCGCCATGGTAGCAGCCACACCCCCAAATGTGGTCACAGAACTCCATGACTCCATTTGTTCCAGGATTGACTCCCTGGCTATGACTTGCGCCTTTGGAAATTTGTCTTAAAGACTTTGACGTTTATGGGGTGCGGTTTCACTTTTTGTATTTTGGTATCAGAATGAATACTCATTCCCAGCAGATGATACCAAGCACCTATCCCTACATTAAATGCAGTTAACAACTGTATTAGTAGGGAATAGAATAGATATTTTCTTGATTTTTTTTTGTTTGGTTGCAGCAAAAATGACTATAAGGCCTATAATCCCTGACTAGATGACTGTAATATGCTATCCCTACAGCCACAGTGTGACGGAGTCAGCTTACGCTGAGTCGTTTTCTTTAGAGTGGACCCTCTGGGTTGTGGCACCCACCCACCTAGGGCGAGCTGACCTTGTGAGGAACCACCCCATATACAGGGAGTGTCAGGGGCAAGACCAAAGGGGTGAGCCACCACGACAGCTGGGACCAGAAGGCCGGCTCAGGTAGACACTAAGTACGAGTGTCTGATGACAAAGGACATGCAGGAAACAAGACAAGATGTGAATTCAAGGTATCTTCATTAAGGCAAACTCAGGGTAACATCAGGTGCAAAACGTGATAACAGGCAAAACACAGCAAGGTGCATGTGTGGCACGCCAAGGTCCATGGCATGGTACGTGCCAGGTGGCACGCCTGGGTACAGGCAAGGCTCAATGGCATCGGACTCCGGACAACTGGCAACGATAGACAGAATCAGGGCATTAGGCTGCGGACATCAGCTTTGGACATCTGGCCGCAGTCATCAGGCTTACGAACTCTGGCAGCGATCGGCAGGTTCTGGGCATCCGGCAGGCAAAGCAGGGTTCAGGCAAGGAGGCATGATAGATCTCCAGACATGGTGCATGATAGGGAACATGCCAAGGTCCAAGGCAAGGTTCCAGGCAGGGTGCGTGCCAGGTGCACACCAGGGTCCAGGGCAAGGTGCAAGGCAAGGTGCATGTGTAGGGGACATGCCAGGTTCAAAGTACAAAACATGGTGCGTGTGTAGGGGACACGCCAGGGTTCAAAGTTCAAAGTGCAAGACATGGTGCGTGTGTAGGGACACGCCAGGGTTCAAGGTCCAAGGCAAGGTCCTGCGCATGCCGAGGGACACACCAGGGTCAGGATTCAAGGCAAGGTCCTGCGCGTGCCGAGGGACACGCCAGGGTCAGCGTTCAAGGCAAGGTCCTGCGCGTGCCGAGGGACACGCCAGGGTACAAGGCAAGGTCCTGTGCGTGCCAAGGGACACGCCAGGGTCAGGGTTCAAAGCAAGGTCTTGTGCGTGCCGAGGGACACGCCAGGGTTAGGTTCAAGTCAGGGTGCGTGCTAAGAGACACACCAGGGATCAGGCTAGGGCCTGTGCATGCAAGAGGGCACGACAGGGTACAAGCTAGGGCCTGTGTGTGCAAGAAGGCACAACAGGGTACATGGCAAGACCTGCGCGAACTCTTACAGAAGCACGGGGAGGTATGCCAAGGAGCAGGCTAGGGCCTGCACCTGCTATTAGAAAAGCACACAAAGCACAGAGCAGAGACAACATGGGTGCAAGGAAGCACAGAGAGCACGGCTGGGGCACTGGCTAGCTGGTCGGGCTGAGGCACAGACAGATGGGCAAGACTGAGGCGAACCAGGCTGAGGCATAACAGGCGACACAGCTGTCAGTGGCCGACGAGCACGGCTGAGGCAGAAGCGGGCGGGCACGGCTAGGACGGGCACGGCTGAGGCACAGACAGGAGGCTAGGAAGGCCAGGCGCATGCAAAGGGCACACGTAAAAACAAGGCAAGGCAAAGCTAGACAAGGTGCGGAACAAGGAGCAGAACGTAGGCAGAAGCACAGAGCCGTGTCAGAGAGAGTATAGGGCTAGCAGCGGAGTGTAGGTCGAAGCCCAGAGCCGGGTCAAGGGAGAACCTTGAGACTAGCCATGAAATGTGCTAGAGAGCGCGATAGGACAGAGTCTAGCAGCGGAGCATAGGCCGAAGCCCAGAGCCGGGTCAAGGCAGAACCTTGAGAACCAGAAGACAGAGTAAGAAAAAACAGGCAAAGACAGGTAACATGAGAAGTACTAGAAGGCTCAGAATAGCAAAGACCAAACATGGTGAAACAGGCAAGGCAGATAACATAGGAAGTACTGCAAGGCAAAGCAAAGCAAGGACACAACATGGCGAAAACAGGCTAAGGGAGAGAGCACAGGAAGGACTACAAGTCTTAAGAATAACTAGGACAAACGCAGCACAAAAGACAACACAAGACATGGCACGGGACAAGAGGCAGAATACAAGCACAGAGCGTCTGCAGAGAAGCACTACAGGGCAGAGTACAGGGGCACAGAATACAGGAAGCGACCCAGCAGACCAAGCAGCCATGCAGAGAAGCAAGACGATACTCAGGCCCCGACCATAGGAAGGAGCGGTCAGATATAGCACCATAGCACCTACACTTCTGGGTCAGGACCAGGGAAGGACTTCCGGTTCAGATCCTCCAGGATCATAGAGAGTATTGCTAGATCAGACTGGGCTGGACCATAGAGAAGGTCACATGATCAGGGGCTCCAGAAACACTGAGAGGTTAGCTGGGTCAGACAGTGCTGGAACATAGGAAAGGTCACATGATCAGGGGCAGGACCACAGAGACAACCACAGCAGGCAGAGCAGAGACGGGCGTGCACACAGCAACGGCGTGCAGCCATGAGGTACGCGTGTGCCTACACACTGCTCCAAGAGTCACGCAGCACAGCAGTCATGAGCTGCACAGGCACACTGCTCCAGGGATCTTGCAGCTTAGCAGACATGAGGTGCACGTGCACACTACTCCGGGGATCTTGCAGCATAGCAGACATGAGGTGCACGTGCACACTACTCCGGGGATCTTGCAGCATAGCAGACATGAGGTGCACATGCACACTGCTCCAGGGATCTTGCAGCATAACAGACATGAAGTGCGCATGCACACTGCTTCAGGGATCTTGCAGCATAGCAGACATAGCGGGCATGACACACAGGTCACCCTACATGAATTGCAGATGAGAGCAGTATTATTACAGAATTGAATCTAATTGAATTAGCACTGAAAAAAGCTATTAGTTTAACAAAGCAGCACCAAGGACTGTTATTTCATCAACCCTGCTGGGGAATACAGTGGAGCATTTTGCATCTGCTCAGCCTGACATGGGGAAGATCGGGATCTTCTGTGATTAGTGTACAAAGTCTCCTGTCCCGGCTGTAAAATCCTGTATATAGTGTTAGAACTCCATATGTGATGACCACCTGACAGCTCACAACAAGGCACTGAATCATATACTAATTGAACCCACCAGCTCTGTTGTGAATTCGCTTTCTGGCCTACCTCTGGTTACTAGTGAAGGTAGTGGAGCTGGTTATATTGATAGAGGGGTCGCGAGTTCTCTTCCCGGGCTCCCTCTGGTGGTTACTGAAGGTAATGGAGCTGATCTAATTAACGGAGGCCTGCCACCTGACAATGAGGAGGATGACAGGAGATCTGGAGTTTCCGATTGGATTTAAGACAGCCGACTCTCTCTATCCCTGCTGGTGATTTTTCCTGCCTCCTGAGGTTTTAGTTTCCAGCTCAGTCCCTGCATGCTCAAGCTAAGTGTTCTTTTGCTATTTTTCACATTTGATTTGGTTTTGTCTATTTCAGTTTTGTGTGGTCAGCCAGCCCCAGCTGGGGCTGTGCTGAATTTCCATCCTTATGTTACTGCTTGTGCAAGTTTGTTTTTGTCACTTATTAGATTGGCCTCTTTTTGCTCTGCTTTCAGAATATACCAGAGTGCTGATATAGTGGGTGAAGTATAGTGACTTCAGTATTTTTCTATCAGACGTGTTGGGCATTTTTTGCAGGGTTTTTTGCGTGATTGCAGACAGAGTCTTTCCTTTCCTGTCCTGTCTAGTAAGTGTGGGCCCCATCGTTTGCTCAGTCTATTTTCCTACCTGCGCTTATGTTTTCATCTTGTCTCACCGATAATATATGTTTGGGGGCTATCTATTCCTTTGGGGTCTGCTCGAGGGGCAGTTTAGATTTCCCCTTTCTTTCTTTAGGCTTATTTAGTTCTCCGGCTGTGTCGAGGCTTCTAGGATCATCGTAGGTACGCTCCACGGCTACTGCTAGTTGTGTGGATAGGATCAGGGGTCTGCAATCCGCTTAGTTACCAACCTCTCTGGTTTTCTGTAGCTTAGCTTGGTCTTGCCTTCCTACTTGGTGACCCAATCATAACACAGCTCTTTTGGGTTCTAAAAATGTTCCCTCAACTAAAAGATCTAGCCTCAGAAAAGCATTTTTTTCCCATTACTAATGAGTAGGTCTCCTGGATGCTTCTATCAGTTAAAATACCCATGCGGCACTAAAAACGCTAGCGGCAGGGCAGACCAGGATCTCTGAGGCACTGAGAGATAATTCATGCCATGTGTCTTGCTTGGATACCAAATAGTTGAAAGACAGAGAGGTTTCACGGAGGATGCTGGTACGGTGGTACTCTGCACATCAGGGCCTGGGTGATGGGAGGTTCTATAAAAACTGTCCCAGAATTTTTATAGTGCTCACCTGCCTCGCTGAATCTGCCGTGTATTCCTCATCTCTACTATTTTGTTGTCCAAGGAACTGTGACCTCTGCTGCCAGCATTGTCAATGGGAATTTTTTAAATAATTCTTCAACTAGGGCCTTCTGGTACTGCAGCATTTTATTAGACCTCTTTGTCATGGGAAGGAGAGAAAGAAAGTTCTCTTTGTAGCGAGAGTCTAAAAGGGTGACCAACCATTAATGAGTGTTGGCCAGATGCATACAATTTGAGGGTCACAAGAAAGGCAGCAGAACATAAACTCAGCCATGTGTGCCAGACTAACAGCCAAGACTTTTCTGTCCTCACCAAGAGAATGACTGTCCATCTTCTCCTCTTCGTCCTCCTCCTTGTCTTCCCTCTCCTCCTCGTCTTCAGACTATCCACGATGAACAGACAGGATGAAGGTGGTGTGGGTAGTACCATTTGTAGCGCAGGCAGCCAGCTCCTCTTCCTCCTCCTCATTATCACTCAATCCACTTTGAGAAGATTTTTTTATGAGATAATCAAGATGATTGTCTATGAAGTGATAGTAGTCTCACATTTGAAGCAGTAGTGGATAGTGAAATATGGAGCCTGAGAGTCAGTAGTTCAAAATACTGGTACCCTTTTGCTTGTCACTGTATGTAACGTTGAGTTGTAACTGACTTGTGGAAATAGAAACACAAACGGTGTACTTTCACAAGTAGCTCAGGCAGATCTGGGTAGGTTTGTAGGAACCATTGAACCACTAAGTTGAGCACGTGGGCCAGGCATGGTGTGTGTGTGAAGTTGCCAAGCTTCAGAGCTGCCATTAGGTTATGGACATTGTCACAAATGACCATGCCTGGTTTTAGGTTCAGGGGTGAGAGCAACAAAGCAGTCTGCTCTGTTAGACCTTTCAGCAACTAAGAGGTTTGTCACCACTTGGCTAAGGCAGTGATGTAATGCTTCCAGCTTGCGACTGGAGTTAATGTTTTGGAGATGAAGACTGAAGTGGAGGAGGTTCAGGAACTACTGTAGAAGGAGGATATAACGTAGATTGAACCAGGGCCCACAATCCTTAGTGTCGGTAGCACGTTTTCATCACAGGGTCCGATTGGATCCCGGCTTCCACAATATTCACTCAGTGTACTGTCAGGGAAATGTAGCATTCCTAGCCACAAGCACTTGTCCACATGCTCGTGGTTAAGTGAACCTCCCCAGTAACAGCTTTGGTCAGGGCACGGCTGATGCTATGTGACACGTGATTGTGTAAGGTAGGGATGACAAACCAGGAAAAATGGTGGAGGCTGGTGACTGAATACTGAGGGACGGTCACCGCCATGAGGTTGTGGAAAGCTTCCAACTCCACAAGCATAGACGGCAATATTTCCAGGGCAAGCAGTCTGGAAAAATTACCATTTAGTATTGTGGACTGTGAATGTGTGGCTGCGTGTTTACTTTTGCGTTCCAAGCACTGGGGTAGTGACAACTGAATGCAGATCTGGGGCAAGGATGTGGACATGGTTCCTGACAGTGGTTGCAAGTATGCAACAACAGATGAAGGGTGAGAGGCATCTTCGTCTGCATCATAGACAGGGGATTGTCATGTGCGTAGGACAGGAGAAGAGGCAGTGGAGTTAGCTCAGACACTGTTTCTGGACCTTGGCATTCAGCCCATCTAGTCAGGTGCCTGAGCATGCTGATGGTGGTCAAGCTGGTAGTTGTGCTGCAGCTGCTGATGTCTGCATGGCAGATGTTGAAAATGGCCTTTTTGGGGTTAACTAGACTGTCTTTAAAAAAGCGACAGACTCGGGACCACCTAACCCTTGGCCTGGCAGCTTCATCCATGTCAGTGCTCTGGGGAACCATCACCTGCCTTGTGTCTCTGACCACCCCACTGCCTCTTCCTGCCTGTTGTGGTGCTGTGGATTCCCCATCTGTGTTACTGTCATAGCTCTGCATGTCAGCTTCTCAGGTTGGGTCAGTGACTTCACTGTACACCACCTCGTCTTCCACTTCTCTACCTTAGTCTTCCTCCTGACTTGCTGACTTAACAACATCACTTGTTGGCAATTGTGTATCTTCATCATCCTCCTCTTGAAGCAGAAATTGGATTTTTCCACCATAGCCTTATTGTGTTCATGGCTACTCAAATATTTGGGCATCGCTACATGCAATCTCTTCATGTCCCGCTTGAAATGGCCAGGGCGAGAGGCCAGCATCTATAAATGGAAACGTGAACAGCTCTTCAGAATGTTCAAGTGTGGGATAACTTGTCTCCGGATTCTCAGCATGGTGGGAAGGATCAGGGTAAGGATAACGAGATACAGAATCAAGGCTACTGAGACTGGACCGTTTGGAAGAAAGGGTGGTGCTGACAAACTGGAAGTATTATGCACAATCCATCCAGCAACCTTTCCACACTGGTCTGGCTTCAAGGGTGGTGTTCCACACCCACCACAACAAAGTGGGACAGGAACCTCAGTCAACATGATGTGTGTGTTTGTTGTGCTTCTGTGGGAAGCACAGTTTCACTTTAACCAAGGCCTCAGCCTCTGCGCTCACCATCAGCATCATGTTCACTTGCCTGTCCCTTTCCACACACCATGCCAGTTTTAAATTACATATTATGCATCCCTATTGAAAACATGTTGTAGAATTAGTATTGCAGGAAAATGTTCCCACTTCAGATGGACTTGTTTCACTGCTTGAGCTATTAACGCTATATAGCACAGTATAAATGGCGTATAATATTTCCCTGCTGAAAATACTTTGCAGGATTAGTATCACAGGAACATGTTAACACCTCAGATGGACTTGTTTCACTGCTTGCGCTATATAGTGATGCTATTGCAAACAAACAAGTCTGGCTGTTTGTTTTTGATACACAACTGGTAAAAATGTAAATGGCATATAATATTTCCCTGCTGAAAAAACTTTGCAGGATTAGTATCGCAGGAAAATTCGCACATCTTGCATGGACTTGTTACACTGCTTACGCTATATAGTGATGCTATTGCAATCAAACAAGTCTGGCTGTATTCTTTTGATGCAAAACTGGCGCAGTATACTGTAAATGCGGTATAATATTTCTCTCCTGTAAAAGCTTTGCAGAATTAGTACCGCAGTATAATTTGAACACCTCAGATGGACTTGCTTCACTGCTTACAATATACAATATAGCGATGCTAATGCAACCAACCAAGTCTGGCTGTATGCTTTTGATGCACAACTGGCAGAGAAGAAATGGCGCATAATATTTCCGTGCTGAAAAAACTTTGGAGGGTTACTATCGCAGGAAAGTTTTCACACCTCAAATGGACTTTTTTCACTGCTTGCGCTATATAGGGATGCTATTGCAAGCAATGAAGTTTTGCTGTATGCTTTTGATGTACAACTGGCGCAGTATAAATGGTTTATAAAATTTCACTGCTCAGAACAATTTGCAGGATTTAGAGCATTAAGCATAGCATATTATTATGCCTAAGAAGGGCTATTGGTATGAGTTGCAGCAGAAATGATGTTAAATTAACTCTATTTTGTTTCACACGATCCCTTTGGCAAAATCTCTACCTAAGTCCTTCTAACAGCAGTATTAATATTGATTATAATTATCGTAAATAAGGACTGTTATTGCAGTTCAAAGAAATATAAATGGTGTCTAATTCTTTCCTTTTCCCAGCTAAATCTCTGTCCCTACATTAGCAGCACCTCTCCCTGCTCTACCTGTTTCCTTTGATACACTGTGCCAAGCATAGACCCGATGACGCTATGAGGCCAACACATCACAGTAATGCCACTAGCAACATGTCTATGGCATTGCAAAGACTGTCATGAAATCCCTGCATGTTTATTGAATGCATAACAAGCACCACATATGCGGAACGGGGACTTGAGCATGAGCATTCAAAATTACTTGCCGAGTAGTGAGCATCTCGAGCTCCCTGATGCTTGAGCAAGAATCAAGCAGTGATGAGCACACTCTCTCAGCTCCAGTGAGAATTATTTTTGTTTATTATTTTCTGGTTTTTTTATGGGGGACTAGGGCATCAATGGAATGATCAAAGGATGAGCATATATTTGTTTTTTATTTTTAACTAAAAAAGTTAAACTATGTATTTTTATTTCAAATAAAGGACTTAATTCTGGCTTGTGTCTTTATTTACAATCTGGCTATGGGGTTAGTAATGGAGAGGTGTCTTATAAGGCTGGAGTCACACTAACCTGCGCAAAATACGCTCCGTAGTTTACATGCGTAATAAGGATGAATGACCCCTAAATAGTACTCCGTAGGTCATCCGTAAGCAAGGTGAGGTCGCGTATTTTGCGCATGTGTGCATCCGTATGTAATCCGTGTAGCATCTGTATGCAATCCGTATGGTGAGATTTTCTCGCAGCCTTGCAAAATGGACATTTAACGGTTTTGAGGCCTGCAAACAATTTAAATCATTAGCCTCCACCCTATTTAGACACTCAGAAACAGGTGGCTGCCTACATTCTGGACATTTGTCACCTTGCTTTCACGAGGTGTGTTGGTGTTCTTTGTGCAGCATGGCAGACGGTCTGCGATTCAATACAACTGAGCAGGTTCTCTTTACCTGGCTTTTGTCACGGCGCTTTGGGCAACCATATCCTGTGATAGTGAATCCGCGGAGGAGGAGACGCATGTGGGTCCATCCACTTTTGAGGCAACGACTCACAAGAGGTCATTTTCACCGCCTCTATTCTTCTCTGCGGGAGCATCCGGAGAAATTTTACTAGTACTGTCATATGAGCATTTCCACATTTGATCGACTCTTGGAGACAGTGCGCCCTGGGATCACCTTTCAGGACACAAGGATGCGCAAAGCCATATCTGCAGAGGAGCGACTTCTACTCACAATACGGTATGTACTACACAACCACATTCTCTATGTTCATAATGTGTGTGTTAAATTATGTTTTTTGGCCTTCTTGGACAAAGATTAATGCCCTCATCTTACTCAAAATATGCTTCACCTGACACACCAGAATGTTACATCTAATATGTCCTGCATATCACTTAGTCATTGTGCCACCAAATATGTGTGTGTTGTTCTCTCTCATTTCCTACCAAGTTTGGTCGGCATGTAACTGTTTTTTTTTACTTTAGCCATTCTAAACTGTACTATTTCTGTTGTTCTACAGCTTCCTGTCCACTGGCCTGTCTTATGCCGCCCTCCACCATGAGTTTCTCATTGGAAAGTCAACCATTTCAGGCATAGTGAGGTCTACATGTGCACAAATCTGGACAAGACTCCATCAAGTGGTCATGCCCGAGCCCAGGACGGAAGACTGGTTAAGGATATCAAGGGACTTTGAGGAGGACTGCCAGTTTCCAAATTGTATTGGGGCCCTGGATGGCAAACATATCAGGGTGCGTAAGCCACCGAACTCAGGCTCCCAATTCTTCAATTATAAACAATACTTTTCTGTTGTATTGTTGGCTCTGGTAGACCCTCAATACAAGTTTATAATCATAGAATCATAGAATCATAGAATCGTAGAGTTGGAAGGGACCTCCTGGGCCATCTGGTCCAACCCCCTGCTCAAAGCAGGATTCGCTAAATCATCCCAGTCAGATGTCTGTCCAGCCTCTGTTTGAAGACTTCCATTGAAGGAGAACTCACCACTTCTCGTGGCAGCCTGTTCCACTCATTGATCACTCTAACTGTCAAAAAGTTTTTTCTAATATCTAATCTGTGTCTCTTCCCATTCAGTTTCATCCCATTGCTTCTAGTCTTTCCTTGTGCAAATGAGAATAAAGTTGATCCTTCTACAATGTGACAGCCCTTTAGATATTTGTAGACAGCTATTAAGTCTTCTCTCAGTCTTCTCTTTTGCAAACTAAACATTCCCAAATCCTGCAACCTTTCTTCATAAGACAGGGTTTGCAGACCGGTCACCATTCTGGTCGCTCTTTTCTGAACTTGCTCCAGTTTGTGGATGTCTTTTTTAAAATGTGGTGCCCAAAACTGGACACAATATTCCAGATGAGGTCTGACCAAAGAGGAGTAGAGGGAAATAATGACTTCACGTGATCTAGACTGTATGCTTCTGTTAATACATCCTAGAATTGCATTTGCCTTTTTTGCTGCTGCATCACACTGTTGACTCATATTCAGTCTGTGATCTATTAGTATACCCAAGTCTTTTTCACATGTGCTGTCACTTAGCCCTATTCCTCCCATTCTATATATGCTTTTTTCATTTTTATTGCCCAGATGTAGTACTTTGCATTTCTCCCTGTTAAAAACCATTCTGTTAGTTGCTGCCCACTTCTCCAGTTTATTTAAATCTTTTTGAATCCTCTCTCTCTCTTCTCTAGTATTAGCTATCCCTCCTAGCTTTGTGTCATCAGCAAATTTAATCAGTTTACCCTCAATTCCTTCATCTAAATCGTTGATAAAGATGTTGAACAATACAGGGCCCAGGACAGAGCCCTGTGGTACCCCACTTGAGACATTCTTCCAACTGGATGTGCAGCCATTTACGACCACTCTTTGGGTCCGATCACTAAGCCAGTTATGAATCCACCTAACAGTTGCCTTGTCCATTCCATACTTAGTCATTTTTTCAATAAGGATTGTATGAGAGACTTTGTCAAATGCTTTGCTGAAGTCAAGATATACTATATCTACAGCATTTCCTTGATCCACCCAATCAGTGATACCGTCATAGAAGGAAATTAAGTTAGTCTGACATGACTTATTAGTTAGAAACCCATGCTGACTCTGTTTAATCACTTCATTCTTATCCAGGTATTGACATACATGTTGTTTAATAATTTGTTCAAAGATCTTTCCTGGTATAGAAGTCAGACTCACCGGCCTATAGTTGCCTGGGTCCACCTTCTTCCCCTTTTTGAAGATAGGAACAACATTTGCTCTTCTCCAGTCTTCTGGCACTTCTCCTGTTCTCCAAGAATTTTCAAAGATTATGGAGAGGGGTTCAAAAATTTCTTCTGCTATCTCCTTCAGTACTCTGGGGTGTAATTCATCTGGACCTGGAGACTTGAATTCATTTAGGTTAGCTAAGTGTTTCCTCACTATCTTTCTGTTTATAGATATCCTGGATTCTTCTATTCCCTTAATAGGACAGTGAATAACAGTTGATGTTGCATTTCCTTTCTGAGAGAAAACAGATGCAAAATAGGAATTTAAAAGTTCAGCCTTCTCAACATCCTGTCTTACCATTTCATCATTTTCATCCTGTAAAAATCCTATAGCATCTTTGACTTTTCTTTTACTTTTGACATATCCCAAAATAATTGTTGACATTGGGGCCTATGGAAGGACGGGAGACTCTAGAGTCTTCAATACTTCCATAATGGCTCGGCGGCTACGCACCAACCAGTTGGATCTACCACCACCACGCCAGCTACCAGGCTCCCCCGAACAATCAGTCCCTTATGTCCTTGTGGCAAATGAGGCCTTTCAGTTATCACGCAATGTCATGAGGCCATATCCCCGGCGCAACCTTGACCACAGGCGCAGAATTTTTAACTTGCGCCTATCACATGCTAGGCGACTGGTGGAGTGTTCCTTTGGGATTCTTTGTGCCAAATGGCGGGTACTCCAGTCTGCCATTCAGTTGAGTGAGCAAAATGTGAATGAAGTTGTGAAAGCCTGTGTTGTTCTGCATAACTTCACCAGGATACATGATTGTTCCTCCTCTGATGGTGTTGTGCGTAGGCCGGACAATGTGCGCAGGGTGAGACCACCTATCAACCCTCAACGTAGACCGCTCTCTGGCCTCAAAGTGCGTGATATTTTCACGAATTACTTTATCTCACCTGAGGGGGCAACTTCTTGGCAAGAGCATGCTGTGTCTATGTTCTAATTTGTTTCTTTAAGTGTGTCTAAATATATATTACTCAAGCCTTTATGATTCTATGAGTGTTTCATTGCATTGGTTGGTGTCTGTTAGAATGTTGTGAGGGATTGTGAAAAATCACACAGAGACGTTAACTAGAGTAGACAAATTTTTAGTTTTGCCTTTTTTTTGGGGGTTTGCTTAAAGGCAAACATAATATTGCCATAACACAAATTTGGCAATGGCCAAAATGACCCTTTGTGCCTTCTTTAACTTGGTGTAAAATTAACATTACATAACAAAACAGCAACAAACATTAGGCAATAACAACATTGCTGCATGCCTAGATTAACCTAGATTTGGCAACAAAAGGTGAGCTCCATCACCAAAATAAAGGCAACAAGATAACACTCACATTTCCTCATAATGTTATCCAATCATAGAAAGATTCCACCATGACAGGCAAGGCTACCTCACATCTTTCACACAGATATTACCTGTCTGTAGAACAGACAATATTTAAGCATGCTATACTGGAAAGGATGAAAATACAAAACTCACTTGTTAAGACATAGAGAGAGCGTGATATTCTGAATGCTGGTCGCCTAGAATTTTTTTACTAGAGATTGATAACAAAAAAGGTGACTACTTAACTAAGGTGAGCACGCCTTTCCTAGGCGTTAGCAAGTGAGTAGTGCATTTTCATCCTTTCATTTTACAGTATAGCGCATTTAAATATTCTCTTTTCTACACACATGTAATATCTGTGTGAAAGGCGTGAGGTAGCGTTGCCTGTCATGATGGATTGTTTCATATGTTTGGAAAACATTGTTTAAAAATGTGAGTGTTAAATTATGTTCTAAATGTTGGTGAAGGAGAACACCTGTTTTTTGTTTTAGATTAGGAGCACCAGTTACATCTCACTGGACATCTCCAACCATCAGAATCATAAATCTTCATATGTTGGGGAAGGGGAACGTGGCTGAACAGCCTGTGGGTGCTGCTGGACATTGTGGCCAACATCGCCCTGTGTGGGGCCATACTGTTGCCCATGATGCTGTAATTGTCCAGCCTCCTGGGCCTGTTGGGGATACTGGCCAGAGTAATGATGATGGTGAGGGGCTTCTTGTTGGCTATGGTAGGCCCGTGGCTCATACCCACCAAGATAGCCAGATCGTCCCCAACCAGGTTGGGACCAGCCTCCAACACTGGGTGGGTACAAGTGGCCATATTGGTGGGGTTGGCTTGAGGAAGACATTTGGGGCTGCGGAATAGAAGGATGGGTAGGCGGAGGAAGGGCTTGAGGTGTTGGCCCACGTATTAGGGGCTGTTCAGACCCTGCTTGAGCAAGCATCTGTGTGGATGGTCTCATGCGCATTAAATTTCGTGGTGAGAGCTGCCACCTCTCCAGAAATTCAAAAACCTCATATGGGGTATTGGGGGGGGGTGCTTGCATCAAGCAGGATCTGAATACATCCCCTAATACGGAGCCTGACCTCACGGGTAAGGGCACGGAGATAAAGGGTTAGGCTACGTGCATAGGCCTCCTCACCATCATCTGTAGTTACTCTGGACAAATAATTCGGCACCCCTGTGTCCACATTGGTCCTGCTCTCTTGAATAGTGACCTGGCGCCTTCTTCTTGTTCGCCGTGATGCTAGAGCAGCCTGTGGGGAGGACCTGATCGGGGCAGTTGGGCTGCTGCTCAAGTTGCCCGGCTCTTCCAGGATGGGTGAGGTGGCAGCAGCAGACCGTCCTGGTGGTGTGGTGTGTAGGCCAGCCATTTTGTGGTCTTGTGATGCCTCATCTTCAGCCATCCTTCTTGTAGGGGGAGAAGGTGGGCCAGCCACCTCATCCCCTACAGGATCTATAATGGGCTCTGCCTCTGAGGCCGTGCCTCGATCCGTAAGGTTGGATTGAGTTCTGTTATGAAATGGAACAGAGGCAAAAATACATCAATATTTTTGTCCCTGTAAAGTATTTGTGTCATGTGGTGTGAGGTATGTACTTACGGTCTCAGATCCAGAATTGGGGCGAGGAAGTTCAGCCGGTCATAGTATATATATTTTCTTTTCACATGTCCAGCATGGACCCGGATGCTTCTCCACCGTTTCATCACATCTTCCACTGCAATGTGACAGGAAAGATTGTCAAAATCACATATTTGAGAGGTCACATTTTCTAACAGTAGTCTAGGCATGGGGCCTTCTGGGGTGTGCGTTCTACCCGTGGTGGCATATGTAATTGAGCCGATACACAGGGTCTCATTAGCTCCACTGAAACTAATTTTATTGGCTAGGAGGATGAGGAGCCTGTGGCCTAACCCCTAATTATGGCTGTGTGAAGCCACGTGTCACATCCAAATGTAACGGCCTCATGAGGCTAATAAAAGTACATGCACAGGAAGGGGGGTGCTGATTCTGGATTCATTTTATAGCGCGCGCTAAGGTTAATGATGTTTTTATGGTTGCACTTACGAATTTTATGCTGCTCATCACGTGGTCTGTCACCAAAGTCATGGTACATCTGGCGACAGATGCACCTCCATGATGCCTCCTTTCTTGTGCGGTTAGCATAGTTTGCATCGCGTGGGTCCCATATTTCGGGACGCTCCTGCACCAGCACAATGAGCATCTCAACATTAATATATGTGGACGCCATGCTGCTGCTGTACTCCGTGGAGGCTGACTTCCTGGATGTCTGGAGCGGTTTTTTAGCTCATTTGCATGTCTAGGCTTCCTGATGATGGATTGGCCCATTTCCTGTCACCAGCCAAAAGACCTGCGTATTGCTCGCAGGTCACACATGTGTTCCGTGTGTAATCCGTATTTTTTGCACACCCATTGACTTGCATTGGCATACCTACGGGCGTAGTACGCTGACAATCGCAGCATGCTGCGATTGGCACGGAGAGTACGATACGGATGAGAAATATATGCCTGGTGCGAGTGACCCCATAGAAAATCATTTGTCCGTGTCTAATGCGTGCTTTTTGCTCCTCTCACTCTCCCGTATTCCTCACCAGTGTGACTCCGGCCTTAATGGCTCTCCTTTACTGGCTTGTGGGCTTGATGTCAGCAGCCATAAAACAGCTGAGATCAACCCCACAAATATTAACCCCACTTTCCACCACCAAATGGCAAGTAGGAAGAGCCGGGCAAAGCACCAGAATTTGTGTATCTAATAAATGCAGCTTTTCTGGGGCCACTGCAGGCTGCTATTTTTAGGCTAGGGAGACAATATCCATGGCCCCTTATCAGTCTGAGAATACCAGCCTCCACCTGTCTGCTTTAGCTTGGCTGATTATCAAAATTGGGGAGATGCCACATGGCTGTCAGTTTTGCCATGCTGGTTATCAAAAATACAGGGGAACCCACAATTTTTTTAAATTTATTTATAGCATAGGTGCCGACTGATGTATGCTGCTATCAGCTGATTCCTGGCTTTGCTCTTGTTAGTGGTAGCAAGCATAAGCTGATGGGAGTTGTTCTCTCCCTTCAGCTGACGATGCCTTTGACCAGAGTTAAACTTTTTACCATGAGCCCATTCATTGTAGGCTCAACCACATACAGACACACACACAGTTTGATGCAAAGACAGACAGAGATATACACACAGGCACACACACACAGACTATAGAACAATAGAGGACTTAACATCAGTCTATGTGCCCTTCTGTTCTTCCTACTCCCGCAGAGTACAGTATCAGTCACATGACCAGTCACATGATTGTGATGTCACCAAAGGTTCTGAAGTCAGGTAAAGTACCTGATCTGTGGTGACATCATCAAAGGTCCTGAAGCAGTTCCACATTGGAAGCTAAACTAATAATGCTATTGTCAGTGTAGCACCTGCTGTAGACACTGGGTACTCCCAAGGGGTTTGCCCTGGGTAAATATGAAACAATGTAAAAAGATGAATTGCAAATGTTAAACAAGTAACACATAGAATATGCTCTATGTGGCTCATGAATCACTCATAAGATATAAAAGTGAAACTCCCTAAAAAATAAAGTCTCATAATCACTCACCATGCTGATATGTCAAGTGGACATTTTAATTGACAAACTATAGTACCCCAAACACTGACCTTTGTTTATTGCATATCTTTATTAGTATACTTTTTGGGAACATTATAAAAATAAACATTATGCAGCTGATATTTAAATTTTCAATCTGCTTTCCTTATTTAACTTACAGCAGCACAAAAATGTAGCAAAAGTTTACATACTCAAACAGAATTTTTGCTTTCTTGGCCTTTTTTCAGAGAGTATGAGTGATTGCGTGAAGCCATTTATTGTCAAACTACTGTGTTTTCTCTTTTTAACTCATAATGACAACCTAAAACATCCAAACTACCATGATCAAAAGTTTACATACCCTGGTTATTTTGGCCTGATAACATGCACAGACAGGGGCTGGCTGGCACTTTTCAGCCTGGGGGGCAATCACAAGGCAGTGGCCCTCGAATTGTGGTGGCCCACCTCTGCCAAACTTATCTCTGGTCGCTGCATTAAAGCAGCAGAGATGACAAGCTTTAAAGACAGGGTGGTACATAGATATGGGAACAGAACAAAGCTTGCTGCATAGATATGGGAGCAGAACCAAGCTTACTGCTTACATAGATACTGTAAAGGAAGCAAGCTAACTACATAGACATGAGAACGGAACCAAGATCAATACGTAGATAAGGGAAATGAAAGGAGTTTACTACAGAGATGTGGGAGCAGAACCAAGTTTATTACAGAGATATGGGAACAGAACCGGGCTTACTACAGAGTTATGGGAACAGAACCAGGCTTCCAGGCTTACTACAGAGATATGGGAGCAGAACCGAGCTTACTATAGAGCTATGGGAGCAGAACAGAGCTTACTACAGGGAAATGGGAGCAAAAATGAGCTTACTACGGAGATATGGGAGCAGAACCGAGCTTACTACAGAGATATGGGAGCAAAAATGAGCTTACTACAGAGATATGGGAACAGAACCGAACTTACTACAGTGATATGGGAGCAGAACCAAGCTTACTACAGAGATAAGGGAGCAGAACTGAGATTACATAGAGCTATGGGAGCAGAACGGAGCTTACTACAGAGATATGGGAGCAAAAATGAGCTTACTACAGAGATATGGGAGCAGAACAGAGCTTACTATAGAGATATGGGAGAAGAACCGAGGTTAGTACAGAAATATAGGAACTGAAAGGACCTTACTACAGAGATATGAGGGCAGAACAGAGCTTACTACAGAGATAAGGGAGCTGAACCAAGCTTACGAAGTCTACCACATAAATACGGGAACAATACCAAGCTTATGGCATACATATGGTACCAGAATCTAGATTACTACATCGATACAGTACCAGAACCAAGCTTACTGCTTAGATATGGTACCATTACTGAGCTAACCTTCAAACATATATACAACTCCAGAAACACGGACATGTAAACACAGTACGCAGAGGCGTTGCTAGGGTCCTAAAACATGAGGGGTCCAAGCCCTAAACTGCATGTTTCCCAATATGACCCCCCTATAGCCATATAAAATAGCATCTGTACATATGTAATTACAGTATACCATTGATGCTAGCCAACAACACACAATGCAAAGACCAATATTATCAAAATGACTACTACAAAAGACCAAAACAATACGGCTGCACAATGTCCACTACGATCACCACTACACAGCGAATACATAATAATATGAACATTACCTCTACATAACAAGACACTCTATACAAAGACCAATGACACCATCATACACCTTCTACTACATAATGACCGAAACACATTAAGCTGTTACTAAATAAAAAAATAAAAACACTACTAAAAAGAGCAATATTCCCACCTTACAGTAACCGTATATTGGTAGATACCAGTCCCACAGAACATACACGTGATTACAGTACAGTTTAATTTACACATGTTTCGGGTCGTTCGCTTTTCCATCTGGTCCAGACCTCCATTACCACTTCTCCAGCCACAGCTTGTCTGCACAACAAAAACACATTTTCAGCGACGTCGCCATCTATTTCCAACCTACAAAAACTCCCCACTCTGCGTGCACTTGCGGTGTGTAGCACTGACCCCAATATTTAAAAAATTGTGCCATTATTAGGATTACTCCCTCCTCAAAAAATGAAAGTGTCCCATAGAAAGTATTAATGCCCCTACTGTGCAAAGGTCTGTATTCTATATAATATCCCAAGTGCCCCCTTCCAGCAACAAATACCCTTGAGTGTCCACTTAAAGTTAAGAATGCCCCCCAACAAAAATGAATAAATAATGGAACCTGAGTGCCCCTATCAAAACTAATAATGTCCCCTTTTATAACAAATAATGTCCTCTGAGTACCCACACAGCTCTGTATATACAGAATGATGGTCCTACAGCCCTCAATACACAATATGATGGTCCCCAAAGCACTTTATAATACATTGCGGACCCCAGAGCTCCCTATATATGGTAAAATGGCTACATAGCCCCTATATACAATATGATGTCCCCACTGCCCCCTATATATAGAAAGAAGGTCCTCACTGTCCTATATGTATTATACAGTGGGGAAAAAAGCATTTAGTCAGCCACTAATTGTGCAAGTTCTCCCACTTATAAACATGAGAGAGGCCTGTAATTGACATCATAGATAGACCACAACTATGAGAGTCAAAAAGAGAAAACAAATCCAGAAAATCACCTTGTCTGATTTGGTAAGATTTATTTTGCAAATCATGATGGAATCATTTGGACACCTAAAAACATGCAAGATTTCTGGCTCTCACAGATCTGTAACTTCTTCTTTAAGAGGCTCCTCTGTCCTCCACTCATTACCTGTAGTAATGGCGCCTGTTTGACCTTGGTATCAGTATAAAAGACACCTGTCCACAACCTCAAACAGTCACACTCCAAACACCACTATGGTGAAGACCAGAGAGCTGTCGAAGGACACCAGAAACAAAATTGTAGCCCTGCACCAGGCTGCGAAGACTGAATCTGCAATAGGCAAGTAGCTTGGTGTGATGAAATTAACTATGGAAGCAATAATAAGAAAATGGACGACATACAAGACCACTGATAATCTCCCTTGATCTGGGGCTCCACGCAAGATCTCACCCCGTGGGGTCAAAATGATCACAGGAACGGTGAGCAAAAATCCCAGAACCACATGGGGGACCTAGTGAATGACTTACATAGAGCTGGGACCACCGTAACAAAGGCTACTATCAGTAACACATTACGCCGCCAGGGACTCAGATCCTGCAGTGCCAGACATGTCCCCCTGCTTAAGCCAGTACATGTCTGGGCCCATCTGAAGTTTGCTAGAGAGCATTTGGATTATCCAGAAGAGTATTGGGAGAATGTTATATGGTCTGATGAAACCAACATAGAACTGTTTGGTAGAAACAAAACTCGTCATGTTTGGAGGAAATAGAATGCTGGGTTGCATCCAAAGAACACCATACCTACTGTGAAGCATGGGGGTGGCAGCATCATGCTTTGGGGCTGTTTCTCTGCAAAGGGACCAGGACAACTGATCCGTGTACATGAAAGAAAGAATGGGGCCATGTATTGTGAGATTTTGAGTGCAAACCTCCTGCCATCAGCAAGGGCATTGAAGATGAAACATGGATGGGTCTTTCAGCATGATAATCATCCCAAGCACACCGCCAGGGCAACAAAGGATTGGCTTCGTAAGAAGCATATGAAGGTCCTGGAATTGCCTAGCCAGTCTCCAAATCTCAACCCCATAGAAAACCTTTGGAGGGATTTGAAAGTCTGTGTTGCCCAGTGACAGGCCCAAAACATCACTGCTCTAGAGAAGATCTGCATGGAGGATTGCATAACACCAACAGTGTGTGCCAACCTTGTGAAGACTTACAGAATTCGTTTGGCCTCTGTCATTGCCAACAAAGGATATAACAAAATATTGAGATGAACTTTTATTAATGAACAAATACTTATTTTTCACCATAATTTGCAAAATAAATCTTCCCAAATCAGACAAGGTGATTTTCTGGATTTGTGTCCTCATTTTGACTCTCATACTTGTGGTCTACCTATGCTGTCAATTACAGGCCTCTCATCTTTTTAAGTGGGAGAACTTGCACAATTGGTGGCTGACTAAATACTTTTTCCCCCACTGTGTGATATATATATATATATATATATATATACACACACATTATGAAGGTCCTAACACAGCGCCTCATCATCCCCCCTTCTCCACACAAATTCCCCACCCAGCCCCTCACTATCCCCACATTCCCCATACAGCACCTCATCATCCCCCTTCTCACCACACAGCCCCTGATCACCCCCCATTTCCCACACAGCCCCTAATCATCCCTTCTCCCCACACAGCCCCTCATCATCCCCCTTCTCCCCAGTCCCTTATCTCGCCACATCCCTTCTCCTCACAGCCTCTCATCGTCCCCCCTTCTCCCCACAGCCCCTTATCATCTTGCCACAGCCCCTCATCTCCCCACAGCCCCTTATCCCCCCTTCTCCCCACAGCCCTTTATCATCTTGCCACAGCCTCTCTTCTCCCCACAGCCCCTCATCATCCCCCTTCTCCCCAGTCCCTTATTTTGCCACAGCCCCTCATCATCCCTTCTCCTCACAGCCCCTCATCATCCCTTCTTCCCACAGCCCCTCATCATCCCCCTTTTCCCCACAGCCCCTTATCATCTTGCCACAGCCCCTCTTCTCCCCATAGCCCCTCATCATGCCCCTTCTCCCCACAGCCCCTCATCATCCCCTTCTCCCCACAGCTCCTCATAATCCTCTTATCCCCACAGTCCCTCATCATCCCCCCTTCTCCTCACAGCCCCTCATCATCCCTTCTTCCCACAGCCCCTCATCACCCCCTTTCTCCCCACAGCCCCTTATCATCTCGCCACAACCCCTCATTTCCCCACAGCCACTCATCATCCCTTCTCCCGACAGCCCTTTATCATCTCCCCACAGCCCTTCATCATCCCTTCTCAGCACACACAGCCCCTCATCACCACAGTCCCTGATCACCCCCCATTCCCCACACAGCCCCTCATCACCCCCAATTCCTCACACAGCCCCTCATCATTCACATCCCCCTTCTCCCCACAGCCCCTCATCATCCCTTCTCCCCACAGCCCCTTATCATCCTCCCTTCTCCCCACAGCCCTTTATCATCTCGCCACAGCCCCAAATCATCCCTTCTCCCCACACAGCCCCTCATCACCCCCAATTCCCCTCACAGCCTCTCATCACCCCCAATTCCTCACACAGCCCCTCATCATTCACATCCCCCTTCTCCCCACAGCCCCTCATCATCCCTTCTCCCCACAGCCCCTTATCATCCTCCCTTCTCCCCACAGCCCTATATCATCTCGCCACAGCCCCTCATCATCCACCCTTCTCCCCACAGTCCCTCATCATCCACCCGTCTCCCCACAGCCCCTCATCATCCACCCTTCTCCCCACAGCCCCTCATCATCCCCCCTTCTCCCCACAGCCCCTTATCATCCCCCCTTTGCCTCACAGCCCCTTATCATCCCCACTTTTCCCCACAGCCCCTTATCTCCCCACAGCCCCTCATCATCCCCCCTTCTCTCCACAGCCCCTCATCATCCCCCCTTCTCCCCACAGCCCCTTATCATACCCCCTTCTCCCCACAGCCCCTTATCTTGCCACAGCCCCTCATCATCCCTTCTCCCCACAGCCCCTCATCATCCCCCTTCTCCCCAGTCCCTTATCTCGCCACACCCCCTCATCTCCCCACAGCCCATCATCATCCCTTCTCCTCACAGCCCCTCATCATCCCTTCTCCCCACAGCCCATCATCCCCCCTTCTCCCCACAGCCCCTTATCATCTTGCCACAGCCCCTCTTCTCCCCACAGCCGCTCATCATCCCCCTTCTCCCCAGTCCCTTATCTTGCCACAGCCCCTCATCTCCCCACAGCCCCTCATCATCCCATCTCCCCACAGCCCCTCATCATCCCTTCTCCCCACAGCCCCTTATCATCCCCCTTCTCCCCACAGCCCCTCATCTCCCCACAGCCCCTCATCATCCCATCTCCCCACAGCCCCTCATCATCCCTTCTCAGCACACAACCCCTCATCATCCCCCTTCTCCCCACAGCCCCTCATCATCCCCCCTTCTCCCCACAGTCCCTCATCATCCCTTCTCCCCACTGCCCCTTATCATCCCCCTTCTCCCCACATCCCCCTTCTCCCCACAGCCCCTCATAATTCCCTTCTCCCCACAGCCCCTTTTCATCCCCTCTTCTCCTCACAGCCCCTCATCATCCCCCCTTCTCCTCACAGCCCCTCATCATCCCCCCTTCTACTCACAGCCCCTCATCATCCCTTCTTCCCACAGCCCCTCATCATCCCCCTTCTCCCCACAGCCCCTTATCATCTCGCCACAATCCCTTATCCCCCCTTCTCCCCACAGCCCATTATCTTGCCACAGCCCCTCATCTCCCCACAGCCCCTCATCATCCCATCTCCCCACAGCCCCTCATCATCCCTTCTCCCCACAGCCCCTCATCTCCCCACAGCCCCTCATCATCCCTTCTCAGCACACAACCCCTCATCATCCCCCTTCTCCCCACAGCCCCTCATCATCCCCCCTTCTCCCCACAGTCCCTCATCATCCCTTCTCCCCACAGCCTCTTATCATCCCCCTTCTCCCCACATCCCCCTTCTCCCCACAGCCCCTCATAATCCCCTTCTCCCCACAGCCCCTTATCATCCCCCCTTCTCCTCACAGCCCCTCATCATCCCTTCTTCCCACAGCCCCTCATCATCCCCCTTCTCCCCAGTCCCTTATCTCGCCACACCCCCTCATCTCCCCACAGCCCATCATCATCCCTTCTCCTCACAGCCCCTCATCATCCCCCCTTCTCCCCACAGCCCCTTATCATCTTGCCACAGCCCCTTATCCCCCCTTCTCCCCACAGCCCCTTATCATCTTGCCACAGCCCCTCTTCTCCCCACAGCCCCTCATCATCCCCCTTCTCCCCAGTCCCTTATCTTGCCACAGCCCCTCATCTCCCCACAGCCCCTCATCATCCCATCTCCCCACAGCCCCTCATCATCCCTTCTCCCCACAGCCCCTTATCATCCCCCTTCTCCCCACAGCCCCTCATCTCCCCACAGCCCCTCATCATCCCTTCTCAGCACACAACCCCTCATCATCCCCCTTCTCCCCAGTCCCTTATCTTGCCACAGCCCCTCATCTCCCCACAGCCCCTCATCATCCCATCTCCCCACAGTCCCTCATCATCCCTTCTCCCCACAGCCCCTTATCATCCCCCTTCTCCCACATCCCCTCATAATCCCCTTCTCCCCACAGCCCCTTTTCATCCCCTCTTCTCCTCACAGCCCCTCATCATCCCCCCTTCTCCTCACAGCCCCTCATCATCCCCCCTTCTACTCACAGCCCCTCATCATCCCTTCTTCCCACAGCCCCTCATCATCCCCCTTCTCCCCACAGCCCCTTATCATCTCGCCACAATCCCTTATCCCCCCTTCTCCCCACAGCCCCTTATCTTGCCACAGCCCCTCATCTCCCCACAGCCCCTCATCATCCCATCTCCCCACAGCCCCTCATCATCCCTTCTCCCCACAGCCCCTTATCATCCCCCTTCTCCCCACAGCCCCTCATCTCCCCACAGCCCCCCTTCATCCCTTCTCAGCACACAACCCCTCATCATCCCCCTTCTCCCCACAGCCCCTCATCATCCCCCCTTCTCCCCACAGTCCCTCATCATCCCTTCTCCCCACAGCCTCTTATCATCCCCCTTCTCCCCACATCCCCCTTCTCCCCACAGCCCCTTATCATCCCCCCTTCTCCTCACAGCCCCTCATCATCCCCCTTCTCCTCACAGCCCCTCATCATCCCCCTTCTCCTCACAGCCCCTCATCATCCCCCCTTCTCCTCACAGCCCCTCATCATCCCTTCTTCCCACAGCCCCTCATCATCCCCCTTCTCCCCAGTCCCTTATCTTGCCACACCCCCTCATCTTCCCACAGCCCATCATCATCCCTTCTCCTCACAGCGCCTCATCATCCCCCCTTCTCCCCACAGCCCCCTATCATCTTGCCACAGCCCCTCTTCTCCCCACAGCCCCTCATCATCCCCCTTCTCCCCAGTCCCTTATCTTGCCACAGCCCCTCATCTCCCCACAGCCCCTCATCATCCCTTCTCCCCACAGCCCCTTATCATCCCCCTTCTCCCCACAGCCCCTCATCTCCCCACAGCCTCTCATCATCCCTTCTCAGCACACAACCCCTCATCATCCCCCCTTCTCCCCACAGTCCCTCATCCCATCTCCCCACAGCCCCTTATCATCCCCCTTCTCCCCACATCCCCCTTCTCCCCACAGCCCCTCATAATCCCCTTCTCCCCACAGCCCCTCATCATCCCCCCTTCTCCTCACAGCCCCTCATCATCCCTCCTTCTCCTCACAGCCCCTCATCATCCCTTCTTCCCACAGTCCCTCATCATCCCCCTTCTCCCCACAGCCCCTTATCATCTCACCACAGCCCCTCATTTCCCCACAGCCACTCATCATCCCTTCTCAGCACATACAGCCTCTCATCACTCCACCTTTCTCCCCACAAAGCCCCTCATCATCCCCCCCATTCCCCACACAGCACCTCATCACAATCTTCCCTTTGCAGGCCCACTCAAATGGCATCAACCCCTTTCCAAAATACATCCTCAGGGTCCTCACACCAAGTTCTGCATCCTCACTCCCATTTGCACTCCCTCAGTCCTCTCCTCACAGGGCCCATGGTGCAGCCCCTCAGCTTCCTTCTCCAGCAGCCTTGCCAAAACAAGACAGCTTCACTTCCTGCTATTGGATCATCACTGGACTGAAGGAGGCCCCGCCCCTTCCAGTGACATCATTACCTCAAGAAATCAACTCCGATCTAGACACAAACCCTGCTGCCAGCCGCATTACCCAGACAGTACTGTGCTGCACAGCAGACACGGCCGCACGCGGTTTGCTGTGTGCAACCATCAGGCGGCCGGCCCTGCACAGCTGCTGAGTAAGTGGCCCGGGGGGGCATTTGCCTCCCTGCCACCCGGCCCAGCCCGCCCCTGTGCACAGAAGTTGACACAAATGGGTTTGATTGGCTACTAAAGGTAACATCCTCACCTGAGACCTGTTTGCTTGTAATCATTGTGTGTGCATAAAAGCTGAGTGAGTTTCTGAGATGTAGACAGACTCTTGCATCTTTCATCCAGCCACTAATGTTTTTGAATTGTGAGTCATGGGAAAAGAAAAAAATTGTCAATGGATCTAAGGGGAAAAGGTAGTGAAACTGTATTAAATAGGAAATGGATGCAAAAAGATATCCAAGGAATTGATAATGCCAGTCACCAGTGTTCAAACTGTCATTAACAAATGGAAAATCAAGGGCTCTGTAAAAACAAACCCATGGTCAGACAGACCAACAAAAATATGTCCACAACTGTTCAGGATGCAAAGAAAATCCCACAAATAACATCAGCTGAAATACTGGACTCTCTGAAAACTAGCAGTGTGGCTGTTTCAAGATGCACAATAAGTTGGAACTTGAAGAAAAATGGGCTGCATGGTTGAGTCACCAGAAGAAAGCCATTATTGCGCAAATTCCACAAATTATCTCGCCTACAATACGCAAAACAGCATACAGACAAGCCTCAAAACTTCTGGAACAAGGTAATTTGGAGTGATGAGACCAAAATTGATCTATTTGGCTACAACCATAGACGTTACATTAGGAGAGAGGTCAACAATGCCTATGATGAAAGGAACGCCATTCCTACTGTAAAGCACGGAGGTGAATCACTGATGTTTTGGTGATGTGTGAGCTACAAAGGCACAGGAAACTTGGTCAAAGTTGAAGGAAAGATGAATGCACCATGTTATCAGCAAATACTGCTGCTCATGCATGGGCGTTCCAACATGACAATGATCCAATACAAAAGGTCAAGTCGTCCGGCCATTGACTACAGCAGAATAATGTGAAGGTTCTGGAGTGATCAACTAAGTCTCCTGATGTCAATATCATTGAGCCAGTCTGGGGAGATCTCATGCTCACAGTTCATGCTAAACCGCCCAGGAATTTACAGGAACTGGAGCCTTTTTGCCAAAAAGAGTGGACAGCTTTACCGTCTAAGAAAATAAAGAACCTCATCCACAACTACCACAAAAGACTTCAAGCTGTCATTGATATTAAATGGGGTAATACACGGTATTAAGAAATGGGGTACGTAAACTTTTTATCAGGGTCATTTGGATGTTTTGAGTTGTCATTATGATTTAAAAAGATAAAACACAGTAGTTTGACAATAAATGGCTTCACCCAACCACTAACCATGAGTGGAGAAAAAGTTTTGATGTTATCATTCATACTCTGAAAAAAGGCCAAGAAAGCAAAAATTCTGCTGGAGTATGTAAACTTTTGAGCACAACTGTATTAATATACTCACCTGCATCTGCTTTCTCAAAATGTATTCTTCTCTGTTTCTGAATTATGACTCCCCCCGTTAGGAACAGCGGAACGCACTAAATAAAAATATAAATAAAGTGCGTTCGCCGCTCAGGGTCCACCATGCAGTAGGTGAAATAACCGCTGCTAAGTGGTGGCAGGAGCAATATGACGGAATTGCACACAGGATTAAACTCCACCCAGGTGCGCAGAGCAATCTCAGTTAAAATCACGGAGATGCCAAATGTACAAACACAAATAACTGAGCCTGTTGTAGTCACAGTACACAGTAAAAAACACACACACGGTATGCAACTGCGAACGCAAGGAAGGCTGCTACTGCAGCGCGGCGTGGACACTGCCGCCAAACAACAAAGGCAAGGCGCAAGTGCAATGTCGGACGCTAGCAGCTGTGCAAGTTGAAGCAGAGGAGCGTTGGCGCTGAAACTATCTCAGTTTCTATTCACATGCGTAATATCAGAGGGAAAGGGTTTCAAATGAGTCAGTCACCAGAATCATGCATCCGTCCTCATACACACAGCAGCAAGTATGACTATACTAGCGCATGGCGAAACAGCCATGCGCGCCTTTTATAGCAGCCGGGACCTTCTGCATGCCTCCAGATCTCTGAGATGGACCAATGAGAACTGGAGTGGGACCTGAGCACATGACTCCCGATCTCCAATGGGAGATCGTCCCATGAGCATGCCCAGTAAGAGGACAGAAGGACTTAGCCTCAGGAGAGATTTGCTGCAAGGCAATCTCCTCTGCAGTGGAAAAATAGGAGGAGAGTGCAGAATGTGAGGATCTGGATCCCTGCTGAGTAAATGCAGGAATCCGACTCCTAACACCCCCATTATGACTAGCTGGCTCATTATATGCACTGTGCGTAGGCTGGAAGTCGACTTTGCAGAGCAGTATGACCTGGAAAGTCTGCAGAGTGGTGACGTCAGTGACAAGCACTTGACACGGGAGAGAGCGACGGTAGGTGACTATATTAATACACTCACACTACATTACATGAATGTACACGCATTTACTGAATAAAAAAGTTAGTGAGAGTACGTTTAAATAAAGTAAATCAGAAATGTCATTTGTACGTGCTAGGCCTTCATTAGTGTCAGAGGCTGTTTATTGTATCAAATATACATGTAGACTCCATTAAGTTAAAGTTTAAGAAAGCCCCAGTGGCCAGAGTGAAAATTCCAAGATTTCAGTTTTATATTTTTAATAAAGAATGTGATATGGGAATGAAAACATTGCAAAAAATGTACAAAAAAATAAATTTACCATACAAATCTGATTTAAACAATAGGACAATTTCTGATGACTGTTCCGTCATGCTGAATCTGCATTAGAAAATAATTGAAGGTATGATCTGCTCCATAGAATAATAATAGTTTGTTTTATTTACTGTTGGCTATGTTAATTGTTTTTGGTATGCACTAGTTCAGACTAGCTCTTTGTTCGGTCAGTTTTTCATTATTATGTACTACTATTTTTTCTGACTTGACTCTCCCGCCCATCACCATGCTGTGTTTTTAATTACATCTATTGACATTTGGATCCGACCTTCCTATAAATATAGGCGTTACCAAGTTATTGTCACAGTATGTCTGCCTCTGCGTGTTGCGACCCAATGATCGGTCGGTCACAAAACCATAAGACAGACAAAGGGACACCAGGGAAACAATTACAATGGTGGGCCCTATAATAGGGAATGAGGAAATGGACACCTCCTGCACTCTCCTTTGGAAGAGCCCTGACTCTCCTCAAGTTCCCTATACAGGTTCTTTCAACCTGTCGCCAACCAGGATACCTCAGTTCCTCACTTGCCCTGCACCTATCCCTTACTAGGGAACTGGCAAGTGCGGACACTGGTCCTCACCGCTGTACTAGTAAAACACCAGGGAAAACAACAGACAGGGAAAAACCAACAACACTTAGCTTGCTCTGCAGTCATGCACAGGACCGCAGAGTAAGGCACCCGGACACAGATTCCAGCAGAAACACAAAGGCTCTAAATAAGCTGCAACAGCACTGCTCCAGATAGCTCCTCTCTTCAGAAAGGTTGGTTAGTGAATGACCAATATTACCAACAGGGAGCTGCAGCAGCTGATGACCTTTTATAGGAAGGAGGGGGGTCACCATCTGCTGACTAATTAAAACTGTAGTAACACCAGCGGCCACCAGAGGGGGAAAAACGCAGTAGCCGACCAACTACAATTGTAGCAACACCAGCGGCCACTGGGGGCAAAAACTCATATTAACCCCTGAGGCCTGAAAGGAAAAAGGGTCTATAAAAGAGAATCCAGACTTTGCCACAGATCCAAGAATGGATCGTGACAGTAACCCTCCTTCAACGAGGGGCCTCTGGACCCTCAATACTGCACCTCACCAGAAAACTACCTACAGTGAGGATGCCTAGATCTACCAGAGTTCACTTCAGCAACTACCTGACTCTCAGGTTTCTGGCAAACGTGGGCAGATGGAAGTGGCAATGTATGCTCCTTAGGCACCACAAATCTCCTCAGCACCGACCTGGGGAATGAGTTGTGTATGGGCATTACTGGGGGTAACTCCAGCTGGTAAGTTCCCAGGCCGAGAATGGCTGACACCCGATACGGCTTGATCACCCGAGAACTCCAGACCCCTGCAGCACACTTCCACCGGATGTTTTTGGTGGACACCCATACTTACTCGTTCACACACAGGTCCGGATCTGAACGTTTATTGCCACACACACGTTTGCCACAAGAAGGTGAACTCTTCCAGGAACTAACAATAGAGGCATCCCTCTGTGTCACCACACTCACACCCCCACCATACTCAGAGGGAACCACCACCTTCCTCCGACCCCTCCTCCTACGAGGACTCCGCCTCTCAGGGTTGGCTAATGGTGAGGGTTGAGACTTGCCCCTACTCATTGGCAGACCCTCTGCTGCCCCCACTGGAGAAAAGGGGATGGTTGTAGAAAGATGGCAGAGACAGTAGTCCCCAGGCAGAAGCCCTCACACGACTGATCCCAGCTGACTACTTCCCTAGACCGTCAATCTATGACCGGGTTGTGTTTCTCCAACCAAGTGAGGCCTAAAATGATAGGCGATGGCATTCCCCGAAGACGTAGCATGACAGGGACTCTACATGATGAGTCCCTATACGCAGATGTATATTTTCTGCGACTTTGGTCAACCTCCCCTGGCTCAGTGGGACAAAGTCAATTGTCTAGACGCTTAGTGGTTTGGCCAGCGTCCTACACTTCAGGCCATGAGTCTGGACACAGTGAGCGTCCACCAAATTGACTCCCACTCCACTGTCCACAAACACCGGTATGCCCACAGATACCTCACCAACCACCACTTCAGCTGATAAAGTACACTGAAAGGGCAAAATGGAGAAAATATACACTCCCTGGTCACCTCCCTCCACACGATCAGGGGGATGCGGCTTCTTAGGTTCTACCGAAGATTTGGCGCGCGCTGGGAAAACTCTTAAAAAATGGCCAGCCTGCCCACAGAAAAAACATGCCCCCATACTATGGCGAATCACAGGCAACCCTCTTTTGAAATCAACTACTCCGATCTGCATGGGTTCATCTGTCAGCACTGGTGTGTCCTCCCTAGCAAGGACTACAGGGAGCACATTTGGTGTATGCCTCTCCCTGAGGCATCTATCTACCCGGATGGCAAGGGACATGGCGGCATCCAATGACCTGGGGGCGGCATACTGAGCCAGAGTATCCTGCAACTTTGGAGACAAACCCTGCACAAAATGATTCCTAAGTGCAGGGTCATTCCACTGTGTGTCAGTGGCCCACCTCCTAAACTCTGAGCAGTACTCCTCAGCAGGCCGGCCTTCCTGCTTGATCTTACGGAGTCGGGTTTCCGCCAGGGAGATGCCATCAGGATCTCCATACAACAGCGGCAATGCCGCAAAAAACGTGTCTGCTGATCGTAGAGGTGGTGAATCAACCGGCATGGAGAAGGCCCAGGATTGGGGATCACCCTTAGAAGGGACATAATGATTCCCACCTGTTGTTCCTCACTCCCTGTTGAACGAAGATGAAGCCTGAAGTATAACTTGCAGGCCTCCTGAAAAAACAAGAATTTATCTCTCCCTCCAAAAAACCTGTCAGGAAGAGATATCTTGGGTTCTGGCTGAGCCTGCACCTGTTCCAAGACCCCAAACACCACCAACTGCTGCAGCTGCTCCACCACCTCACTGCACAGCACCCTAAGCTCATCAGTGAGGGGCTGAAGCAGTTGGGCAAAAGCCTGTATTTGGGTCATGGCTCACCAGAAAAAATGGGTAGGTTGCTAATAATGTCACGGTATGTCTGGCTCTGCGTGATGCAACCTGACAATCTGTCGGTCACAAAACCACAAGACAGACAATGGGACCCTGGGAAAAAATTAGAATGGTGGGCCCTATAATAGGGAACAGGGAAGTGGACACCTCCTGCACTCTCCTAAGGAATAGCCCTGACTCTCCTCATGTTCGCTATCCAGGTTCTTTCAACCTGTCGCCAACCAGGATACCTCAGTCCCTCACTTGCCCTGCACCTATCCCTTACTAGGGAACTGGCAAGTGCGGACACTGGTCCTCACCGCTGTACTAGTAAAACACCAGGGAAAACAGCAGAAAGAGAAAAACAAACAACACTTAGCTTGCTCTGCAGTCATCCACAGGACCGCAGAGTAAGGCACCCGGACACAGCTTCCAGCAGAAACACAAAGGCCCAGATAAGCTGCAACAGCACTGCTCCAGATAGCTCCTCTCTTCAGAAAGGTTGGTTAGTGAATGACCAATATTACCAACAGGGAGCTGCAGCAGCTGATGACCTTTTATAGGAAGGAGGGGGGTCACCCCCTGCTGACTAATTAAAACTGTAGTAACACCAGCGGCCACCAGAGAGGGAAAAACCCAGCAGCCGATCAACTACAGTTGTAACACCAGTGGCCACTGGGGGCAAAGACTCATATTAACTCCCGAGGCCTGAAAGGAAAAAGGGTTTATAAAAGAGAATCCAGACTCTGCCACAGATCCAAGAATGGATCGTGACTAGAGTTGAGCGACTTTTGTTTTTTTAGGGTCGAGTTTCGTTTTGTGAAACCCGACTTTTCCAAAAGTCGGGTCGAGCAAGATCGGCCGATTATAGGGAAAAGTCGGGGTGGTCCCGAAACACGAAACCCAATGTAAGTCAATGGGGAATAAAAGTCGACAGTGAGAGGAGGACAGGAAACACACCTACAGTGCTCATTTGAATGCCAAAAGCTTCAATTCTTCTTACTTAAGCTTAACCTTAATTAACTTCATAATACAAGTTACGCACTGAAAAATGGGGTTATTTGGCTAAAGTTGTGGGGGGGTAGGGCTGGCTCCAGGTTTTCATGTGCCCTGGGCGAAAGAGCGCCCCTTTAACACATTCCACAACTCATCATGCTCCGATACGGCAGAGAAATAGGGGTATAGTACAATGAAAAATACTTCACTTTTTACATCTCCTGACTAGGCCCATCTATTTCTCCATACAGAATCATTGGTCCCATATAATGTTTGAAACAGTATATGATGAGCTCCACATAATGCTACAGTATATGTTGGTCCCCATGGATGAAGCTCCACTGTCTTATGGGCCCAAATAATGCTCCAAACATAATGGGCCCCATTTCTAATGCTCTAGTGTATAATGGGCCCTGTAAATGCTGCTCCAGTGTCTGATGTCCACCTTTGGAATGTTCCAGTGTATGGTGGGCCCCATCTATCATTCTCCAGAGTATAGTGCTCCCCAAAAATTGCTGTCCCAACATTGAAAACAATGAAATAAGTCTCCTTGCTAGGGAATCCCTGTACTAGTCTGGACTCCTCGTCGTCCCCATCTTCCATCTCACTGCACAGTATTTCAACCTTGCAAGTGCTGTGATCCACAGCAAGCAGGGGGGCCCACTCGTTGGCGACGGCACTGGCACAGGGCCCCTGATAGTACGGTGGTGTGTCTGATGGCGGGTGGGCCGAACCTGCACTTTCATCTGCAGCTTCCTCTTTGTCACCGTGTAAGATGGAACTGTATATGGGAAGGGTAACCTGAGTTTCATCAGGGTCAGATTCAGGCCGTGTAGCGTGCGAGGGGAATGTAGTGGTCTGGGTCAATGTACCAGCAGATTCATCGAGCAGTGACTGGGCATCAGTGCACTTGTGTCGCCCCCAGGAGTACGGTCGCCACAGTGGCATTACCTTCCTCCTAGGGAGTGTGATGTCATGCTTGGGAGCAACGAAGGATCTCTCTAGCAGGTTAACTGATTGGGCGGCGTTATTCCCACGAGTCATGACCCTCCAAACAGCGTTCATGAAGGCAAAGTGTTTGTTTTACGTGGGCAGTATGGTTGCAAAGCTGAACCTTAAAGGAATGTCCAGAAGGGCACCACCAGGAGTGGAGCCTACGGTTAAATTCGACTCCACCTGGGAAACCTCAACCATGCCAGCTACAGAACAGATGCACACATTGCAAGCTTAATTCCGTTAATGAACGAGACTCCGTCATGCCCCGCGGTCTGAGTCAGGCTTACTAGAGGGACACGTGAGGCTCTGGCACATGAGATTGGCCAATAACTGGTGTGTCATGCCCTTACATGTCCGTGGCTGCATGTGCGCTACACTGAAAAGGCCAGTGTTTGTCGCTTACAGGTGCAGATAACACGCTGAACAACGTTAGTGATGGGGATCACTGATTACAATTATTACCCGCGAACGATGATTTCCCAGTAAGTGCAGGTCAACCGCAGTTCCGGAATTAGGCCTAACCGTCATTCCTGAAAAAATGAAAAACTTACGTGTGCAAACGACAGGTGCTGTAGCTTGCTTAACAGCTCGCCAGCCGTTCTCACGCCCAGTATGGATTACACGTTATTGCACAAAGGTGAGAAAGGGTACCGTATCCCCGGATAACATGTATGGATAGCGTACACATTCAAAATATATGTCTATACATCAGGAGGCAGGCTCAGACGGTGTTAGGCCCAGTATGGATTGCACGTGATTGCACAAAGGTGAGAAAGGGTACCGTATCCCAGGATAACATGTATGGATAGCGTACACATTCAAAATATATGTCTATACATCAGGAGGCAGGCTCAGATGGTGTTAGGCCCAGTATGGATTGCACGTGATTGCACAAAGGTGAGAAAGGGTACCGTATCCCAGGATAACATGTATGGATAGCGTACACATTCAAAATATATGTCTATACATCAGGAGGCAGGCTCAGACGGTGTTAGGCCCAGTATGGATTGCACGTGATTGCACAAAGGTGAGAAAGGGTACCGTATCCCAGGATAACATGTATGGATAGCGTACACATTCAAAATATATGTCTATACCTCAGGAGGCAGGCTCAGACGGTGTTAGGCCCAGTATGGATTGCACGTGATTGCACAAAGGTGAGAAAGGGTACCGTATCCCAGGATAACATGTATGGATAGCGTACACATTCAAAATATATGTCTATACATCAGGAGGCAGGCTCAGACGGTGTTAGGCCCAGTATGGATTGCACGTGATTGCACAAAGGTGAGAAAGGGTACCGTATCCCAGGATAACATGTATGGATAGCGTACACATTCAAAATATATGTCTAGACATCAGGAGGCAGGCTCAGATGGTGTCAGGCACAGTATGGATTTGACGGCCCAGACTACACAGCGAAGGAGCAGGGAGAGGTAAAGATTGCAAATGCTGGGGCCCTGCCCAAGCAAGGGGGCCCACTCGTGGGCATCGGTACTGGCACTGGGCCCCTCATAGTACGGCGGTGTGTCTGACGGCGGGTGTGCACCACCACCGTCAGAGACACTTGATTGCACTATGAGGGACCCTGTGCCAGTGCCCGTGCCCAAGAGTCGGCCTACCCACCTGTCCAGGGCAACGGCACTCGCACGATGTCATGCGCTAGGTGGTGACCCCGGCCATGGGGGGGAGGCAGCACAGTTAGGGAGTTTTAGAAAGTGGCATATGTTGATGTTGGACATTCAGCTGATGCAAAAGGCGAAATAGGTCAAGTCACAGGAAGAGGTGGACCAAAGCAAGCCATTTTTCTGTCACCCTATGTGTCATCAGGGGAAGGTGGGACAAAATCCTTGGAAACCCATGCATGGTTCATTTTAATGAATGTTAGATCATCCACATTTTGCGTTGACAGACGGGTCCTTTTTTCTGTCAGGATTGATCCAGCTGCACTGAAGACTCTTTCCGATAGCACACTTGCAGCTGGGCAAGCGAGCTCCTGTAAGGCATACTGTGCCAATTCAGGCCAGGTGTCCAGTTTAGCGGCCCAATAGTCAAAGGGCAATGACCTGTGTGGGAGAACATCGATATGGGAGGAAAATTAGTTTGTAACCATAGTTGACAACTGCTGTCTCCTGTCACTTTCCATCGATGCAGTATTATCAGTTGTGTGAGCGGTACTTGAAAAATCAGTCCACAACATTGTCATGAAACCCCTGTCTCCAATGCCACTTCTGCTGTGTGCACCATGAACACCACTGCCAAGCTGCCCCCGGCCCGTACGGCTCGTGTGAGAACCATCACCGCTGCTGTGTGCTGGGAATGCCTCAAGCAACCGATTTACCAGAGTTGCTTGTTTATTAGCCAATATTAGGTCAAGGTTCTCCTGTGGCATGATGTTTTGTAATTTACCTTTATAGCGTGGATCCAGGATGCTGGCCAACCAGTAGTCGTCATCGTTCATCATTTTGGCAATGCGGGGGTCCCTTTTTAGGATCCGCAAGGCATAATCTGACATGTGGGCCAATGTTCCCGGTGTCAATGATGCACTGCGAGTGCTGGGTGGAGGAGCACTTTCTGGCAAATCCACATCCCTCCAGTCACGCACAAACCCTGTACCAGACCTTGCCACGCCAACATTTTCACTTGCCCCATGAGATGCATCCTCCTCCCCTAAGTAATCATCCCCACCATCATCCTCCTCCTCCTCTTCTTCCTCCACCTCGTCCAGGAGAGGTCCCTGAGCAGACAATGGCTGAATGTCATCAAGGATTCCCTCCTCGTCAACATTGGCTGCAGATGCCTGCTCCTTAAGGTGCGTCAAAGTTTGCATGAGCAGACGCATAAGTGGGATGCTCATGCTTAGGATGGCGTCGTCTGCGCTTACCAGCCGTGTGCATTCCTCAAAACACTGAAGGACTTTACAGAGGTCTTTCAGCTTCGATCACTGCACACCTGTCAACTCCATGTCTGCTCTCAAAGTGCCTGACCGTGTATCCTCCCACAAATGCATTATGGCCTGCCTGTGCTCGCGCAGCCGCTCCACCATGTGCAGGGTGGAATTCGACCTTGTTGCAATGTCGATAATGAGGCGGTGGTTGGGAAGGTGGAGCAATCGCTGCAGCTTCTGCATACGAACGGAGTGTACAGGTGACCGGCGGATGTGCGCGCACAGTCTTCGCACCTTCTGGAGCAGGGCTGTTAACTCCGGATAATTTTTGAGGAAGCACTGCACCACCAGGTTCAAGGTGTGAGCCAAGCAAGGTATGTGGCTGAGTTTTGAAAGGGCTATGGCTGCTACAAAATTACGGCCGCTATCACTAACTACCTTGCCTGCCTCAAGATGTACACTGCCCAGCCATGACTCAGTTTGTCGCTTCAAGTACTCGGCCAGCACCTCGGCGGTGTGTCTGTCGCCCAAACACATCATCTGCAACACAGCCTGCTGACGCTTTCCACTAGCTGCTCGATAGGGGGACACCTCGTGTGCAACAGTGGCAGCTGCAGATGGAGTGCTCGTACGACTGCGCTCTGTGGACGAGCTTTCGCTTCTGGAGGAGGAGGAGGAGGAGGAGGGTCGAACGCCTACAGCCAACTGTTTCCTATCTTGCAAGGGAGTGACTCCACCAGTGATTTGAGGGCTTAGTTGTCTGCCTCTTTGATTATACACATGTGTGGAGTCCCTCTGCTGATTAGGAATGTTATAATCATTTTGTGAACTGTTTTGTTTCATGTCTCTGAGGAAGAACCTGGTGTAAGGTTCGAAACGCGTCAGGCGTGGGGGTCTGTTTCCCCTATATGGTTTTATCATGAAATTATGTGAATAAAACATATCGTGGATTTTACTAAGTCTCCAGTGCCGGATCTTCCTTCTCTCTTCATGTTTCCTATACCGTGGGCTAGGCAGCACTGTCCCACCACCGCTGTCCTCTGTGGACCCTGCATCCACCACATTAACCCAGTGCGCAGTGATGGACACGTAATGGCCCTGGCCATGCCGACTGGACCATGCATCAGTTGTGAGGTGCACCTTTCCACTCACTGACTGCTTGAGTGCATGGACAATGCGGTCTTTTACATGATGGTGGAGGGCTGGGATGGCTTTGCGAGAGAAGAAGTGGCGACTGGGTAGGTCATAGCGTGGTACTGCATAGGCCATGAGTTCGCAGAAAGCTGCGCTTTCCACCAACCGATAGGGCATCATCTCAAACGAGATTAGTTTGGCAATGTGGGCGTTCAAACCCAGTGTACGCGGATGAGAGACTGAGTACTTTCTTGACCTACTCATAGTGTCTGGGAGGGTGAGCTGGACTTGAGAGCTGCATATGGTGGAAGTAGCGGTGGACAGGGCGGACTGAGAGAGGGTTGATGATGGTGATGGAGTTGGTGTTCTTTCTGATGGCCTAGATTCAGTATTTCGGTGATATAACAGTGGGATTCCCTGACTGCTGTGGCCTTGCAACGACACCTCAACATTTCCTGCTGTGCTAACCGGTGGGCTTACAGTGGGGGAAACAATGTAGCATTGCTGACTACCTTCTTTGTGATCAGTTGCACATGTGGCACTTGAGGTTTGGTGTTGTGTCCACGCTTGCAAGTGCATGGTGGTTAAATGTCTAAGCATGCAACTGGTATTCAAATTTTTCAGATTTTTCCCTCGCCTAAAGGTCTTTGCCCACTTCTTACAGATAACCTTGGCCTGATCATGAGGATTTTGTTCAAAAAAGTGCCACACTGCACTCTTCCTACTTTGGCAGACATTTTGCGGCCTAGCACGCTGTGATCTTTTGACCCTCTGGACAAGCTGTCCAGCAACTCTTTTGATTTTTGGAACCTGTCTTTGGAGTGCTCCGGGCCTGCCAGATAACAGCTGTTGCGATGTCGATGTCTGCTGTGGATGCTCCTCATCTGAGCTATTGGAAGCAGCACCCTCTTCCCCCAATGGATGCCAATCTGGGTCAATAACTGGGTCATCCATCACCTCCTCTTCAATGTCACGTGCACCTTCCTCTGTGTCACCGTGTATGGTGGTATAGTGTGCGGGAAGGGGCACCTGAGTCTCATCAGGGTCAAAATCTGGCTCTGTACACTGCGAGGACAATGTAGTGCTCTGAGTGAATGTACCAGCAGAATCATCTATCAGCGGCTGTGCATCAGTGCACTCCATGTCAGATTCATCTTGGCCTGGGTAATTCACCATTTCACTTGATAATCCAGGCATGGTATGTGAAAACAGCTCCATGGAGTAATCAGTAGTATGGCCTGCGTCATCCTTCAATCTTGGTTGGGGTGAAGGACACAAGGAAAGGTGTGGTTCATGAACATGAGCCTCCAATGACGACTCAGTGCTTTTATTTTTTACAACTTCAGAAGAGGAGGCGATAGAGCTGGAGGCTGAGTCAGCAATGTAAGACAAAACTTTTTCCTGAAGCTCTGGCTTTAAAAGCGGTTTGCCAACTCCTAGAAAACTAAGCCTTCGAGGCCTTGTGGAGCCAGACGATGACGCAGGCTCAACACCTCCTGCATTCGGTCCTATTTTGCTTTTGCCACTACCATCAGATCCACCACCAACACCATCATTACCAGCTGCCAACCCCCGCCCAATTCCACGGCCTCTTCCACCAGCCTTCCTCATTTTTGGTAGAAATGTAGACAAAATCCAACAAACTATATAGTAATGTAAAACAAGGTACAAGGTGTCTATAGGACAGGGGAGATTTTGAATTTCTGCACACACTAGTGGACACTGGACACTTTTGGATTGTGTGAGGCCCACTGAATATCGGAGCGCTATGTCACAGGCTCGATGGCACAGGTGTGAAAAAATTGACTACAGGATAAGGGAGATTTTGAATTTCTGCAGACACTTGTGGACACTGGACACTTTTGGATTGTGTGAGGCCCACTGAATATCAGAGCGCTATGTCACAGGCTCGATGGCACAGGTGTGAAAAAAGTGACTACAAGATAAGGGAGATTTTGAATTTCTGCAGACACTTATGGACACTGGACACTTTTGGATTGTGTGAGGCCCACTGAATATCAGAGCGCTATGTCACAGGCTCGATGGCACAGGTGTGAAAAAAGTGACTACAGGATAAGGGAGATTTTGAATTTCTGCAGACACTTGTGGACACTTGACACTTTTGGATTGTGTGAGGCCCACTGCATATCAGAGCGCTATGTCACAGGCTCGATGGCACAGGTGTGAAAAAAGTGACTACAGGATAAGGGAGATTTTGAATTTCTGCAGACACTTGTGGACACTGGACACTTTTGGATTGTGTGAGGCCCACTGAATATCAGAGCGCTATGTCACAGGCTCGATGGCACAGGTGTGAAAAAAGTGACTACAGGATAAGGGAGATTTAGAATTTCTGCAGACACTTGTGGACACTGGACACTTTTGGATTATGTGAGGCCCACTGAATATCAGAGCGCTATGTCACAGGCTCGATGGCACAGGTGTGAAAAAAGTGACTGCAGGATATGGGAGATTTTGAATTTCTGCAGACACTTGTGGACACTGGACACTTTTGGATTGTGTGAGGCCCACTGAATATCAGAGCGCTATGTCACAGGCTCGATGGCACAGGTGTGAAAAAAGTGACTACAGGATAAGGGAGATTTTGAATTTCTGCAGACACTTGTGGACACTGGACACTTTTGGATTGTGTGAGGCCCACTGAATATCAGAGCGCTATGTCACAGGCTCGATGGCACAGGTGTGAAAAAAGTGACTACAGGATAAGGGAGATTTTGAATTTCTGCACACACTATTGGACATTGGACACTTTTGGATTGTGTGAAGCCCACTGAATATCAGAGCGCTATGTCACAGGCTCGATGGCACAGGTGTGAAAAAAGTGACTACAGGATAAGGGAGATTTTGAATTTCTACAGACACTTGTGGACACTGGACACTTTTGGATTGTGTGAGGCCCACTTAATATCAGAGCGCTATGTCACAGGCTCGATGGCACAGGTGTGAAAAAAGTGACTACAGGATAAGCGAGATTTTGAATTTCTGCAGACACTTGTGGACACTGGACACTTTTGGATTGTGTGAGGCCCACTGAATATCAGAGCGCTATGTCACAGGCTCGATGGCACAGGTGTGAAAAAAGTGACTACAGGATAAGGGAGATTTTGAATTTCTGCACACACTAGTGGACACTGGACACTTTTGGATTGTGTGAGGCCCACTGAATATCAGAGCGCTATGTCACAGGCTCGATGGCACAGGTGTGAAAAAAGTGACTACAGGATAAGGGAGATTTTGAATTTCTGCAGACACTTGTGGACACTGGACACTTTTGGATTGTGTGAGGCCCACTGAATATCAGAGCGCTATGTCACAGGCTCGATGGCACAGGTGTGAAAAAAGTGACTACAGGATAAGGGAGATTTTGAATTTCTGCAGACACTTGTGGACACTGGACACTTTTGGATTGTGTGAGGCCCACTGAATATCAGAGCGCTATGTCACAGGCTCGATGGCACAGGTGTGAAAAAAGTGACTACAGGATAAGGGAGATTTTGAATTTCTGCAGACACTTGTGGACACTGGACACTTCTGCATTGTGTGAGGCCCACTGAATATCAGAGCGCTATGTCACAGGCTCGATGGCACAGGTGTGAAAAAAGTGACTACAGGATAAGGGAGATTTTGAATTTCTGCACACACTAGTGGACACTGGACACTTTTGGATTGTGTGAGGTCCACTGAATATCAGAGCGCTATGTCACAGGCTCGATGGCACAGGTGTGAAAAAAGTGACTACAGGATAAGCGAGATTTTGAATTTCTGCAGACACTTGTGGACACTGGACACTTTTGGATTGTGTGAGGCCCATTGAATATCAGAGCGCTATGTCACAGGCTCGATGGCACAGGTGTGAAAAAAGTGACTACAGGATAAGGGAGATTTTGAATTTCTGCACACACTAGTGGACACTGGACACTTTTGGATTGTGTGAGGCCCACTGAATATCAGAGCGCTATGTCACAGGCTCGATGGCACAGGTGTGAAAAAAGTGACTACAGGATAAGGGAGATTTTGAATTTCTGCAGACACTTGTGGACACTGGACACTTTTGGATTGTGTGAGGCCCACTGAATATCAGAGCGCTATGTCACAGGCTCGATGGCACAGGTGTGAAAAAAGTGACTACAGGATAAGGGAGATTTTGAATTTCTGCAGACACTTGTGGACACTGGACACTTTTGGATTGTGTGAGGCCCACTGAATATCAGAGCGCTATGTCACAGGCTCGATGGCACAGGTGTTAAAAAAGTGACTACAGGATAAGGGAGATTTTGAATTTCTGCAGACACTTGTGGACACTGGACACTTCTGGATTGTGTGAGGCCCACTGAATATCAGAGCGCTATGTCACAGGCTCGATGGCACAGGTGTGAAAAAAGTGACTACAGGATAAGGGAGATTTTGAATTTCTGCACACACTAGTGGACACTGGACACTTTTGGATTGTGTGAGGTCCACTGAATATCAGAGCGCTATGTCACAGGCTCGATGGCACAGGTGTGAAAAAAGTGACTACAGGATAAGCGAGATTTTGAATTTCTGCAGACACTTGTGGACACTGGACACTTTTGGATTGTGTGAGGCCCATTGAATATCAGAGCGCTATGTCACAGGCTCGATGGCACAGGTGTGAAAAAAGTGACTACAGGATAAGGGAGATTTTGAATTTCTGCAGACACTTGTGGACACTGGACACTTTTGGATTGTGTGAGGCCCACTGAATATCAGAGCGCTATGTCACAGGCTCGATGACACAGGTGTGAAAAAAGTGATTACAGGATAAGGGAGATTTTGAATTTCTGCAGACACTTGTGGACACTGGACACTTTTGGATTGTGTGAGGCCCACTGAATATCAGAGCGCTATGTCACAGGCTCGATGGCACAGGTGTGAAAAAAGTGACTACATGATAAGGGAGATTTTGAATTTCTGCAGACACTTGTGGACACTGGACACTTTTGGATTGTGTGAGGCCCACTGAATATCAGAGCGCTATGTCACAGGCTCGATGGCACAGGTGTGAAAAAAGTGACTACAGGATAAGGGAGGTTTTGAATTTCTGCACACACTAGTGGACACTGGACACTTTTGGATTGTGTGAGGCCCACTGAATATCAGAGCGCTATGTCACAGGCTCGATGGCACAGGTGTGAAAAAAGTGACTACAGGATAAGGGAGATTTTGAATTTCTGCACACACTAGTGGACACTGGTGGACACTTTTGGATTGTGTGAGGCCCACTGAATGTCAGAGCGCTATGTCACAGGCAGAAATTGGCTAGTGTATCACAAACTACAAGGTGTATGTAGAATTGGGCAGAATAGGAATCTCCCTAGAGTGTAGGTCTGTAAGAACAGAAAAAGTCCTCCACTTATCCTTCCACAGTGACACACAGATAGCTTCACTGTGGCTGTGATAATAGCCTTTACACGGTACTGTGTGAGGAGCGTACACCGCTGTATGGTGTGAAAAAATGCACGCTCAGTACCTCAGCAGGACAAAAAAAAAAATTGGGATTGCTTTTAAAAAAGCAGTTTGCAGAGCAGTGGGTAAACAGCAATGCAGCTGTCAGGAAGCCTTAGAAGGCAGCCTAACAACCAACACCGCTGATCCACCACAATATAGCCTCCCCTTGCACTGCACACACAGTGACTGGTGTGTTGTACAGGCAAAATCACTAGCAGCAGAAGCAGTTTTTTTTTCTTCTTCCCTGCCTAACGCTCTCCCTACAGAATCAGCAACCTCTACCTATGCTAAGATCGGCAGAAGTAAGATGGCGGTCGGCGTGCACGCCCTTTTATAACCCCTGTGACGCCCACCAAAGCAAGTCAATCACTTGCATGCCCTTCTGAGAGATGGTGGTGACCCCTGCCTATGTCATCACGTTGCCCACAGTGTCCGTGGATCCTGATTGGCTGAAAAAGAGCGCAAAACAAACTTTTGAAACGCGACTTTGGCGCGTAAGTTGCCGACCTCGTGGCCGACCTCATCCTAGGGTCGGGTTTCGTTTCATGAAACCCGACTTTGCCAAAAGTCGGCGACTTTTGAAATTTTTCGACCCGTTTCGCTCAACTCTAATCGTGACAGTTATTAGCCAGAGGTAAGTGTTCACAGTAGGCAGTTAGGTCAGGGACCCATCCGATCCATGAGATTACCTTGATGATGGTGGATGGGCTCACAATTTTTGGCATCTCATGTGTTTTTTCATTTCCAAAAGCCATTATGCTATTCACACTTCATGTATCACACACTGATTTGCTTTAGTGCAATTGAGTGCAACCTTTGCTTTATTTACTGCTCCATAGAATAACACTTGGCCAAGTGCTATATTTTATCGCATAGCACTCGGCCGTGTTATACGGTAGTGTGACCTCGACCTATCACACCCATCTGCGCCAAAATGGCGGAGTGTGAATGATGTTGTCATGGCCACTGTCTGGTATACTGAAGGTCTCCATATCTGTTACTCTTGAACTCCACTGTTGGTCTTCACAGAAGACATATTGCTATACTTAGATAATGTGTTCTCTTAGAGATGATTAGCAATGTGATATGCATTTTATCTCCATACATGCAAGGGTCAGTAACGCAGCACCAAGCCTTGTGTGGATTCAACTTAGTAATTATGCTTGTATATTTCTCTTTTGAATATGATTTGTATTTTTGTCTGCACTGTTTAATAAAAGTGATTAATATACATATATATATATATATATATATCCATACTGTATATATATTTATAATGTACTCTGTTAGTCATGTTTACAATGTTTTATTGGTAGGTGTTGTGCCTGAATATATTGCATGTTACTATTATTGGTTTAAATTTTATTGGTGCTGTGAACTCTAAATTGAATCAATGTGCTCTGCAAAAGCTTTGATTACTAAGCATGTTTCTAATTGTAATTGTTGATTTAGATGTGCCTTAAAAAGGTTTGATTCTCAATCAAGCCAAAAGCCCCAAACACAATTTACCAGCAAGTAGGAGACTAAGCCAAATGACCTCACTTAGACCAAGCAGTCAAAAAAGCATCTTTATTTAATAAAGTACCAAACTTGAAGTTCAAGCACTTTTTTCTGCAAGCTTTTTGACTCACTAAATAGGATGTTACAATAAAGAATTAACTGAAGTTGTAGTTTTAATGGAAATGTTGTCACACTATGATGGTCTTTAAGGAAGGGTAGAGTCAAACAATCCCTAAACTATTCCTGACCCGGGGGTACTTTTAAAGGTAGAGAGGCCAGAGTCTCTGACCTTACTATGCTCCTGCTAACGTGCTAATCTTTCCCCTTCCCCTCCCACAGGAGGCCTGAGATAGATATTTTAGTGTATACACATGTAAAACAAACAGGGATAACAAAAAGCAACCTACATACAAAAACACTCACCAAGGGTAGAGAGGAATAAAGGAAAGGTTAGAAATGTATAAACCACATGGGAATAGGATAATGAAAAAACAATATACCCAAAAGCAGTAAACAACAATCTCCAGCAGCAACTATGAACACCATCTTCAGCACACCAACTCCAGTAAGACAGGAAGGCAGGGATGAGAAGGTCCAGCCAGGTTTTATAGTGAGAGGAAATGTGCAACTCAAGAGCAGCAGTGATATGGAGCTGCATGTCTCTAACCAGCATACAAAAAGTCGTTAACCTCTTCAGGCTAAATGGAAGACCTGCAATTCACAATACATAACAATCGTCTAATTCCAGATCTCCCAGGAGACTGTGAGATACTTGTGACAGATATTGTACATAACGTTCCATTTTAGGAGAGTGTTCCATGTATGCCTCATATCAAATGCCTTATTGTTCAGAAATCCTCTCTTATCACTTTATATAAATGACCTATTCCAGGCAATGGGGATTACTCTGCCCAGAAGATTATTTTACTTGAAGGGGCACTTACCAGTGAGACAAGTAACTAACACAGAAAAGGGGAAATGAAATTTCTTCTTGCAAAGATATCTTTTGCAGCTCCTTGAGCTCTGTTGGCTTTGCAACAATATCGCAACCCTGTCTGCCTGTGAGCTGGAAGCTGTAGCACTGAAAGGAACCTGCAGATGTGTCAGGTATAATCATATACAGCTCTGCAGTGAGATCAGGAAACAGAGAGAGGGCATTACACATCCCACTGGTAACGTCTCCTTCATGTAAAACAATCTCTGGAGGCAGAGTTATCTTCCATGCAATATCCTCACCATTGCCTGGAAGCAATCATTTATATAAAGCAATACAAGATGATTTCTCAATAACAAGGCATCTGATATGAGGCATACAGGGATGACTGTTTTCAGCTGTCTATAGCCTGTATGCTCATTTTAAAAGTTTAAATAGGTCAAATGTGGTGACAGATTCCCTTTAAAACACTACAATATAAAGCACAATAGAAAAAAAGAGGCTAACTAAAATAGGAGTTTATGTGACAGCTTAGACAAGAGCTACATAATGTTTTTTGTAGTGCTACTGAATGATTCTATCTATGGTTGTGTCTCGCCCAGAGCGGGGTACTCAGTTTGCTGGGCAGCGTTAGATTAAGGAGGTCACAGGGGTGGCAGCTGTGCCTGGTGCCTGTGCTCCAGGGACAGTGAAATGGGGGTTAAAAAATAAAGTAAAAATAAAAGAAATTTGAAAAAGAATTTGTGACGCCAGTTGCAGTGTTTGACTGTAAGATAGCCGGCACTGCAGATGATCCCTGGGGGGGTAGATGGTGATGGCAGTGCAGGAGTTTAACCCCCTCCAACTAGGGCTGGCTCCCAGAGATTGTGATGGAAGTAGATGGCACGGAGTAAAAAGGCAGGAGACAAGGAAAGTCACTTCATCATTTACTGTAGTTCAGATGCAGTTCAGAGGATAAAATACAACTCTCACCAGGTTTACAGTCTGCTCTGCACAATGGGCGTTATCTCTCTCTGCTGAAACTTGGTGTAAGCTTCCTGCTGTTCTAATCCCTTCAGGGACCAAGGCTTCCCCGAGTCTGAAACTTCCAGTACAGCCACTTACTCACTGTGTTTTCTCCCCCCAGCATCTTCCAGCTTGAATCCTGTGTGAAGCACAAGTTTCTTCTTGCACAATCCTTCACTGATCCCTGGTCGCTGTAGTTCTCCTGGGAGAAGACACTCCACTGTTTGTTGTATAAACCCACACAGTCTCTCAGCTTACCATCTGACTCTAGAAGCATAGATGGCCTAGGGGCTGATTCCCTGATTCCACTCAGCATTGCTCCTGGAGGGAGCACATGTTACTGCTCCAGGAATGTTCTCCATTTTCTCTCCACCGTCTTCTTCACAGAACAGCAACTCAACTCCTCCCCCAACCAGTTAGGGTATGTCTCCAAAGCTCTAAGCTTCAGGGAAGTAAGGGAGTGAGGTAAAATTATGTGTGTGCAATTGTCTCCAGCTGAGAAAGCATAACTCCCATCATTTACAAAACACATACAACAGAGTACATATTTGACCATTTTGTGGCGGCAAAGACACAGGGCGCCACATTTGCAAACAAGAATGCATAAAATTGAACATTTTATTCTGTACTTCAGCTGCAGTTCTATAGCTTATAAAACTAGCATATTCACTTCTATCTTTGCAAATCTTAATTAATTTAATGGTATATGTTAACTTTTCATCTGATGTGTTAACCCTTATAACGCTTGCATATTCACTTCCATCTTTGCAAGCCTTAATAATATAGGCTTACTCTGTTAATACTTAAAAAAGCTACATCTTCACTTCTATTTTTGCAAGCCTTAAATTATATATTTTACTTTTCATTTGACTGAGTCTGGTCCCAAATGCTGTAAGGCTATCTCACTTGCTCAAAGACTTTAAGGTCCTTTTTGGTCTGCAAGCTTGTTTGTTTGTATTTGCATCTAATTTGCCTCCTCCTGCCTTAAGTCGATTGACATCTACCCAAACCCAGGCCCTCTTGTACTAGTAAATTTATTTCCTTCTCTAGTGCACACAGAAATACAGCTAATCTCATTAACATTTAGTGCACACCTTCTCTTTTTTGACTAATAAATGTATAACTATTTTGTTTTCAAATATTTTAAGACTCCCAGCACAGGTAATACCGACTTGTCACATTCACAGAAATCTACGTAGCTGGAAAATTTTGATCCATTTTAAATTTATGCTTAAAACATATAAAAACACTCTGCCCTTCTCTTCTCCAAACAAGCCTACTTTAACACTCTTATCTCCTAACACTAATATCATCCCAATTGTCTCCCAATCCCCCAATATCATTCAGTCTCTTTTCTACTGCACTTCACCAATTTCACTTTCTATATTTTTGCTAAAAAAAATTCCTTGATCAGAATTGTGCTACTATCTAAAATTTCTAATGACCTATTAAAAGCAAAATCTAATAAATCACTTAACCCTGCTGTTTCCCAGGCTATTTCTGCATCATTTGACACTGTAGACCACCAGCTTCTTCTCACAATGCTTTGCTCTGATGACCTTAAGGACACCATTAACTTTTTGTTCTTCTTTTACCTCTTTGCAAGCTACTTTAATATTGTAATTGCCAGCTCTTCTTCCCCTCCTATTTATGTTGTGGTTCCTACGAATTTAGTCCTAGGTCCCCTCCTCTTCTCTCTGTATACTGCCCCTATTGGACAAACCATTAACAATTTGGTTTTCAGTACAGCTCTATGCTGATGACACTAAAACTACAAGTGATTGTCCGCTGTTTCTAATATTATGTCCTCCATCGATTTAAAATTCATCAAAACCTGAAATCCTTCTTCCCACTCTGCTAACCTCCATAACTCTGAAATTACCATTTCCGAGTGTGGTTTTACCATAATTCCAAAGGAGCATGCTCACTGTTTTGGGGTTATATTTGATTCAGAGTTTTCATTCATTCCATATATCTGATCTCTAACACACTCATGTCAACTGTACCTCAAAGAGTAATGTTCAATCACCACAAGCTCTTGATAGATGCTTGTGAGAATTTTATTGTACGGATACAGATGCAGCATTAACACAATTCATGAGTGTGGAATTGGTGCAGGGATAGAAAAAGTGGTGAGGCGACAATAACATAACTTTTCAACCCTCACAGAATCTTATTCATATAGTCGCTGTTGTCAAGGTTCACTGAAGGGTATAAAGGATATTCTGATTGCAAAGGAAACCTGGGTCACCTCACCATTTTCTCTATCCTGCACCAATTCTATACTCACGAATTGTGATATTGCTGCATCTGTATCTGTACAATAAAATTCTCGCAATCATCCATCAAGAGTGTGCGGTGATTGACCATTCCTCTACTGCAGGGATTGACATCCCACTTCAACAGCACCTTGGAACTCTCCAGGCAAGAGTGCTCACCACTAGTGTTGAGCGATACCATCCGATATCATGAAATATTGGATCGGATTGGATCGGAACGATACCCAAAAAGTATAGGATATCGCCGATTCCGATACCGGAAACCAATGCAAGTCAATGGGACAGAAATATCGGAATTAAAAAAAACCCTTTCGATCCTTATAGGCTAATGCTAGATGATGAAAAACAACTAAGAATAATGTAGAATGTATTGGGGGAAGTGGAGGAGACATTAAAGGCATAGAGGTTTAGCCCAATCAAATGGAATAGCAAGAATTTTTTTTTTTTAAGACGTTCGGAGTTACAAAGATATTGACTATGTTAAGCTTTTTTATATTTTGTCAGATATGTATGTTTCACTACTTCCATGCTCTTCACCTTCTTTTTTACTTCTCCCACAATTTCTCCTTCATGATCCTCAACAGCAGCATCTTTTTCATCAACTTATTCTTCACCTTATTCATCTTCTTATTCACCTTCTTCCTATTATTCTTTTTTTTACATTCTTCATATTCTTCTTATTCAACTTTTATTCTTCTTCATATTCTACTCCATCTTCTTCCTATTCTTCTTCTTCATCATATTCTTATTTGTGACAGTCATTCCTGTAGTTGCTATCTATAAAAGTTTGAAGATTACACCTTCCGTTCTGCCTGTCACAAAAGATTTACAACAGGATTTGTCCACGTTCAGTTTGGCCTGCAGCAGCAGGCATTTTCCAGGGGCACCACGAGGAGAAATGGACTCAACCCCATACACTGCTTAGTCTTCTTCTGCTTATTATTTAGATAATATCTTTTGCTCTGATTTTCAGTCTTATGCTTAATGTTTTTCTGCTTTTTATTCTTCTGCTTCTTGGTCTTCTGTCTCTTGTTGTTCTGTATCTTGGTGGTTGTCTTCATGTTCTTTGTCCTCTAGGTCATCTTCTTCAGGGTCATCTTTTTGGTCTTCGGTGTCGTCGTCTTCATGGTCATCGTTTTCGTGGTCGTCGTCTTTTTCAGGGTGGTCTTCAGGGTCGTCGTCTTCAGGGTCGTCGTTAGGGAGATCCAGAGTGATAACCAAAAACCATTTCCAAAAGCTTGAACTTGGAAATGTAGCAGAAGGTACAAGAAGGCTGAGGAACTGCCGAGAACCAGCTGACGGTACTGGAACCCAGATGCATAGCAGAAGGTACCCATGAAAACAAAGTTGCAAACAAAGTTGAAAACAAAGTTGGGGTGCTTCTCCTATTGGCACTACAGAACCAGCCTTTGTTGCCAGATCCCGCAGTCCACATAAGAAGCCCATAAACTGCAGGCACCATAGACTCGGCTAACCCGACCACAACACGACAGGACAACGTATTGGTGGCAAAGTGACGTTGACACTACCCGGAAACAGCAGGCATGCTGGAACCAGGCTGGGCAGGAGGGAGTACCCGTGCCAAAGACACTGCCGAGAACCAGCTGACGGTGCTGGAACCCGGAGGGGCAGCAGAAGGAACAAGAGCCAATGGCACTACCGAGGACCAACTGACGGTGCTGGAACCCGGTTACTAAGCAGGAGGTACATGTGCTAGAAAGCACTACCAAGGACCAGCAGACGTAGCTGGAACCCGGACACCGAGAAGGAGGCACCTAATCCAAAGGCACTGCCGAGAACCAGCTGACGGTGCTGTAACCCGGATGGGTAGCAGAAGCTGCTAGAGCCAATAGAACTAGCGAGGACCAGCTGACGGTGCTTGAACCTGGAGGGGCAGCAGAAGGAACAAGAGCCAATGGCACTACCATGGACCAGCTGACAGTGCTGGAACCTGGTTACTAAGCAGGAGGTACCTGTGTTAGAAAGCACTACCAAGGACCAGCAGACGTTGCTGGAACTCGGATACCGAGAAGGAGGCACCTAAGCCAAAGGCACTGCCGAGGACGAGCAGGCGGTGTTGGAACCCGGATGGGTAGCAGAAGGTACCCATGAAAAACAAAGTTGCAAGGCCGCGAGCCGGCCGCAGTTACCAAAACCCACAGTCCTACAGGGGGTGCTTGTCCTATTGGCACTACGGAAGCAGCCTTTGCTGCCAGATCCCGCAGCCCACATAGGAAGCCCATAAACTGCAGGCACCATAGACTCGGCTAACCTGACCGCAACACGACAGGACAACGTATTGGTGGCAAAGTGACATTGACACTACCCGGAAACAGCAGGCGTGCTGGAACCAGGCTGGGCAGGAGGGAGTACCTGTGCCAAAGACAATGCCGGGAAACAGCTGGCGGTGCTGGAACCCAGGAAAAAGACTACAAACAGAGTGGAGAAAGAGGCGTAATTGGAGCAAGTTTAAAATCTGTAGTTGTGTGAGTGTGGACAGAGCAGGAGAAATTGTTTGTAGTCTTTTCCCTGGGTTCCAGCATCGCCAGCTGCGGGATCTGGCAACAAAGGCTGGTTCTGTAGTGCCAATAGGACAAGCACCCCCTGTAGGACTGTGGGTTTCGGTAACTGCGGCCGGCTCGCGGCCTTGCAACATTGTTTTTCATTGGTAACTTCTGCTACCCATCCGGGTTCCAGCACCGTCAGCTGGTTATCTGCAGTGCCTTTGGCTTAGGTGCCTCCTTCTCGGTATCCGAGTTCCAGCAACGTCTGCTGGTCCTTGGTAGTGCTTTCTAGCACAGGTACCTCCTGCTTAGTTACCTGGTTCCAGCACCGTCAGCTGGTCCTCGTTAGTGCCATTGGCTCTTGTTCCTTCTGCTGCCCCTCTGGGTTCCAGCACCATCAGCTGGTTCTCGGCAGTGTCATTGGCACGAGTACTCCCTCCTGCCCAGCCTGGTTCCAGCATGCCTGCTGTTTCCGGGTAGTGTCAACGTCACTTTGCCACCAATACATTGTCCTGTCGTGTTGCGGTCGGGTTAGCCGAGTCTATGGTGCCTGCAGTTTATGGGTTTCCTATATGGGCTGCGGGATCTGGCAACAAAGGCTGGTTCTGTAGTACCAATAGGACAAGCACCCCCTGTAGGACTGTGGGTTTCGGTAACTGCGACCGGCGCGCAGCCTTGCAACTTTGTTTTTCATGGGTACCTTCTGCTACCCATCAGGGTTCCAGTACCGTCAACTGGTTCTCGGCAGTGCCTTTGGCTTAAGTGCCTCCATTTCGGTATCCGAGTTCCAGCAACATCTGCTGGTCCTTGGTAGTGCTTTCTAGCACAGGTACCTCCTGCTTAGTAACTTGGTTCCAGTACCATCAGCTGGTCCTCGGTAGTGCCATTGGCTCTTGTTCCTTCTGCTACCCCTCCGGGTTCCAGCACCGTCAGCTGTTCCTCGGTAGTTCCATTGGCTCTTGCAGCTTCTGCTACCCATCCGGGTACCAGTATCGTCAGCTGGTTCTCGGCAGTGCCTTTGGCTTAGGTGTCTCCTCGGTATCCGAGTTCCAGCAATGTCTGCTGGTCCTTGGTAGTGCTTTCTAGCACAGGTACCTCCTGCTTAGTAACCAGGTTCCAGCACCGTCAGCTGGTCCTCGTTAGTGCCATTGGCTCTTTTTCCTTCTGCTGCCCCTCTGGGTTCCACCACAGTCAGCTGGTCCTCGCTAGTTCCATTGACTCTTGCAGCTTCTGCTACCCATCCAGGTTCCAGCACCGTTAGCTGATTCTCGGCAGTGCCTTTGGCTTAGGTGCCTCCTTCTCGGTATCCGATTTCCAGCAACATCTGCTGGTCCTTCGTAGTGCTTTCTAGCACAGGTACCTCCTGCCTAGTAACCAGGTTCCAGCACCGTCAGCTGGTCCTCGGTAGTGCCATTGGCTCTTGTTCCTTCTGCTGCCCCTCCGGGTTCCAGCACCGTCAGCTGGTCCTCGCTAGTTCCATTGGCTCTTGCAGCTTCTGCTACCCATCCGGGTTCCAGCGCCGTCAGCTGGTTCTCGGCAGTGCCATTGGCTTAGGTGCCTCCTTCTCGGTATCTGAGTTCCAGCAACGTTTGCTGGTCCTTCGTAGTGCTTTCTAGCACAGGTACCTCCTGCTTAATAACCAGGTTCCAGCACCGTCAGCTGGTCCTCGGTAGTGCCATTGGCTCTTGTTCCTTCTGCTTCCCCTCCGGGTTCCTGCACTGTCAGCAGGTCCTCGGTAGTGCCATTGGCTCTTGTTCCTTCTGCTACCCATCCGGTTTCCAGTACCATCAGCTGGTTCTCGGCAGTTCCTCAGCCTTCTTGTACCTTCTGCTACATTTCCAAGTTCAAACTTTTGGAAATGGTTTTTGGTTATCACTCTGGATCTCCCTGACGACGACCCTGAAGACGACGACCCTGAAGACCACCCTGAAGAAGACGACGACCACGGAAGCGATGACCATGAAGACGACGACCCGGAAGACCACCCCGAAGAAGACCAAAAAGATAGCCCTGAAAAAGATGACCAAGAGGACAAACAACATGAAGACAACCACCAAGATACAGAAAGACCAAGAAGCAGAAGACCAAGAAGCAGAAGACCAAAAAGCAGAAGAACAATAAGCAAAAGACTAAAAATCAGAGCAAAAGATATTATCTAAATTATAAGCAGAAGAAGACTAAGCAGTGTATGGGGGTGAGTCCATTCCTCCTCGTGGTGCCCCTGGAAAATGCCTGCTGCTGCAGGCCAAACTGAACGCGGACAAATCCTGTTGTAAATCTTTTGTGACAGGCAGAACGGAAGGTGTAATCTTCAAACTTTTATAGATAACAACTACATGAATGACTGTCACAAATAAGAATATGATGTAGAAGAAGAATAGGAAGAAGATGGAGAAGTAGAATATGAAGAATATTAGTTGAATAAGAAGAATATGAAGACTGTAAAAAAAAAAGGATAATAGGAAGAAGGTGAAGAAGAAGATGAATAAGGTGAAGAAGAAGTTGATGAAAATGATGCTGCTGCTGCTGCTGAGGATCATGAAGGAGAAAGTGTGGGAGAAGTAAAAAAGAAGGTGAAGAGCATGAAAGCAGTGAAACATGCATATCTGACAAAATATAAAAAAGGATAACATAGTCAATATCTTTGTAACTCCCAACGTCTTTAATGAAAAAAAAAAATGTTCCTGCTATTCCATTTGATTGGGCTAAACCTCTATGCCTTTTATGTCTCCTCCACTTCCCCCAATACATTCTACATTATTATTAGTTATTTTTCTTCATGTAGAATTAAGCTACACGGAAAGAAAAGGTTTTTTTCAAATCCGATATTTCTGTCCCATTGACTTGCATTGGTTTCCGGTATCGGAATCGGCGATATCCGATACTTTTTGGGTATCGGTCCTATCCAATCCGATCCGATATTTCACTATATCGGATGGTATCGCTCAACACTAGAGGCAACATATGAACAGGGCACCCTAAAATTAAATAAATAAAAAATTGAATGATTAGGACCCTAAAATTATTGAATAAAGCAAAGAAGAGGAAAAAGGAAAAAATAATAATAAGACATAAAAAAGACAAAAAAAAGACACCTTAAAAAACTCTGTACCCAGAAATGCTATGTCTTAATGGAATTATAGGAAGTAATTAAAACCAAAATTCTCATTGAGGCCGTGTGGAGTGATGGTGCCTAAGCAGTAGATCCACTTGCTTTCCAGCTGGGCTAGGGATTTGCCCAAGTCTCCACCAAGTATTCCAAGGTTAATTTGATCAATGCCTTTGAAAAAAGATTTTTGGGATCCGAATTATGTTGGATTTTGAAGTAATGGGGCAAGGTTTTCAGGAGAGAATAATCATCTATTGATTTAGCTTTCTCAATGTCCTGAATATGTTCTCTTACCCTGAATTTTAGTTCCCGAGTGGTTTGGCTGATATAAATTAAATTACAGGAGCAGGTGGCATGGTATATGACACCTAGGGATGTGCAGGTGAGATGTTTCCTGATTTCAAAATTTTTTGATCCATCGGCATTAGAAAAGGTGTGTGATTTTTTTCAAATCGGCACGGGCTTTGCAAAAGCCGCACAGGAAAAAGCCATTTGATAAAGGTTGCTTGAGGCTTGATGGATGGGGGTCATAGTGACTATGAACTAAAATATCCCCCAAGTTGCGGCTTCTTCTGGCTACAACAGAAGGACCAGAGGGAAGGATTTTACGCAAGTCTGGATCCGTTAATAAAATATTCCAATGTTTTTGTAATAATTTTTTAATCTCATCCCACTGATTGTTAAAGGTGGAGATGAATCTCACTTGATTATCATTTTTCTTGAAATTTTTTGAAATGGAATAGAGTAAATGTTCCCTAGATATTTGTTTTGCCTCCCTGTATCCGTGTTTTATGCTCCTTTTACTATAACGTTGGTTTAAGAATCTTTTTGTAAGATCCACAGCTTGATCCTCAAAATCTGATGGTTTGGAGCAGATACGTTTAGCTCTTAGGAATTGACCGGTTAGTATGCCCCTGATTGTTGCAGGTGGATGGGATGATGTGGCATGTAGCAGGGAATTGGTGGCTGTGGGTTTCCTGTAAAGATTTGTATTAATCATTCCATCAGTGGACACTCCCAGTTTTAGGTCTAAAAATTTGAATTCTCTGCCAAATTTATATGTTAATTTGATGTTAAGACTGTTTTCATTTAATTTTCTCATTAAGGTATGGAGGGTGTCAGCTGTTCCTTCCCATATGAACCATACATCATCGATGTACCTCATCCACCCTTGTACATTATGTATTCCAGGAATCAAATCACTTTGGAAAATGTCTCTTTCCCATGCCCCTAAGAAGAGGTTGTGTATAACATGGCACAGGAAGCCCCCATTGCAGTGCCTTGTGTTTTGTAGATAAATTTGTTTGTCAAATGTAAAAACATTATGATGGAGCACAAACTCTAGGAGACATAAAATCAATTCAATCATGTCCAGTTCAATATTACTGTTTCTAAGAAACCAGGACACAGCTTTAATGCCATCCTCATGCCTGATGGCGGTATACAATGCCTCAACATCGGCAGTTACCATTATCATGTGCTCTTCGAGGTATGCATGGTTTAGTTTTTGTAAGGCTGCTGTTATGTCCTGGATGTAAGATGGAAGTGTGCCTACCAAGGGCTTGAGGTAATGATCAATGAAATTTGCAACGATTTCACAAAGGCTACCATTTCCTGATATGATGGGTCTTCCGGGAGGGTCCACCGGGCCTTTATGTAATTTGGGAAGTAAGTACAGTGTCGGTAATTTTGGACGAAGATTACGCATAGTCTCAACCATGTTTTTGGGTATAATACCTGTTTCAAAAGCTTTTTCAACAATGGAGAGGAGTTCAGCTTGATATTTTGAAAGAGCATTATATGGAAGTTTACGATAACATCGGGGGTGTCAAGTTGTTTGTGTGCTTGTTTTTCGCATAATACTGTAGGCCATATAACTACATTGCCCCCTTTGTCTGCCGACTTAAATACTATATTTGGTAAAGATTGTAGATTAGTCAAAGCCTGTTTTTCTTCCCTATTCAAATTGGAAAGTCACAAGGGTTTTGGCTGAAGGGCTTCAATTTCCGTGTTGAGATCCCTGGTGAAAACTTCATCAGCTGAACATGTGCCCATTGGAGGACATTTTTTGGATTTATTAAAGAGCTTATGTGGAAACTTACTTACTTTACACCTGGTGTTTTCCTGTAATAAATCTTCCAAGTTCCTTAGGGCTTCTTCTTCCTCTTTTGTACCCGTGATTTCCCCAAGGCAATTTTTGTGGTGTATTTTTTTAAGAATGAGCTTACTGGCGAATAGGTGTAGATCCCTCACCATCGTGAATGTGTCAAGCGACATGAAGGTGAGAAGGTCAGACCCTTCCCCAGGAGCTCAACCTGAACATCAGTTAATATATGTTCAGAAAGATTGATTACCTTAAATTGATTGCCTTGTATACGATGACTCCTTGATCTTGTAAATATAGCTGGAAGTCTTTTGTCGTTCCGTAGTGTCGGTCTTGTACTGGACGCCTCACTATGATTGGTTTCACCATACTTATTGCTGTATTATTATCTGACATTGATGGTGCTGAACTCTCAGAAGGACTTTTATGGCGGGAGAATCTTGAGTTATCTTTATCTTCATTCCCTTTATTGGGCTGTTTAGTTTTTTTATTTTGCCAACGATAAATTTTATTGGTGTCATAGTCATTAAGGTCCCTTTGGAATTTTTTTATTTTATTCTGACACACTTCGTTCTCCCATTTGTCAGCATCCTTGTTGATGTCAACCAAAATTTTGTCAAAATTTTCTACTGGTATGTCTTTTCGTATGAGTTTCTCAAGCTCATCAATGTCATCATCAATGGTTTTTTAATGATGCTGTATTCTTATCGATGATAATTTGGATGAATTCCAAAGAGCATGTTGTTGCTGCTGAGATCCAGCATTTAATTAAAACATCATCCTCTCATTCAAATGATGGGTATAGTTGTACCCGTAACCCACGTGGTATAATTTGACGGTCCATATAGGTCTCTAGAGCTGATCTATTCCACCATAGTCTATTTTTTTTATATGGGGCATTCCTGTATTGTCTAATTAAGTCCTTATTCATAGCAGTTGTGTTCTGGGTAGCATTGGAAGCCCCCTGTGTGAATAGGTCAGAAGCCTTACTTTGCCAGGATTTTTCCCTGGCTTTTATATCCATTATATAATAGATGCGGACAATCTGTTTGCAAAACACAGAAATGTTAATAAATCTCATAGTCCTTTTTTAGAAAGCTTGTTAATATAACAGTTACCATTTAGCATAACTTATATTAAAGCATTAACTTTGTACTGACAAACTAAGCACTGCTGCATCTGAGTGATTTTACATGTACCATAAGTATTTGTATTTTTCCAACTGCAATTATGTACCGATATTCAATGTAATTTAGCACAGTTTCTTATTCTTGTAAAACTTCAGTACTTTACACTATTTTACAGAAATAACAAACGTATTGAAGCCTTCTGAAGCTCTGGAGAAATAAAATGAAGTGTCACTACAAAATTGATTTCTAATAGGGTTTTTATTTTAATCATCTAGCTCAGCAGGATTCAGTCAATCTTCATGATCTGTTACTTTGTGTTCTCTTTTAACTACAATATGTTTGCAGAGCTGAAGAAATGTATTGTAATTTTGCAGTTCAGGTCATAGGCTGACAATTTATGACATCCTGATATCAGAATACAAGCAAAGTTTTCTATTTTATATGGGGCTTGTAGCCTAAAGCCTTTTTTGAGGGGTGTCTCTTTTATTGCATTTTCTACCTTGCTTTTTAAGGTCTTGTCAACCTTTCAGAGATCTAGAAGAAGATCATTCAGCGATTCTACATTACCTGTCCTCAGAGAAGGTAAACTACTCTATATTCAGACCAAGACCTTCAGTTGCACAGATCATTTGATGAGGGGAAAAACACATTTATGTAGCATATCTGATGCTGTTTTAAGACTGCTGAATGACAAAGGAGATGCACGTTTTTAATTTTAATTACTATATAATCATCAGTATTAAATTCTACTTTTGTGGACTCTTGTAGAGGTGATAAATCATAATTACAATCATATTTTTTTCATACTCATAAGTTCATGACATTTCAAAATTTAATTGTGTACATCATTTGAGCAATCCCCCACAAAATAAAGGGAGGTGTGGAGATGGAATGGAGTCATTGTGGAGAACTACAGAGTCCAGCTACAGCCCAGTATGTCCGAAGTGTTGCAGAACATTTTCAGACAGTAAAAGGAGATGAGGGAGTTGGAGCTCATCATGTTGACGGCTTGGAATCTCCAGTTCTACTTGGAGTTTGTCCGGTGGGTGCCGCACCCGCTGGTGATAGCAGCCATGTAGAAGAGGAGGAACATTTTTTCACAACTGTCCAGAAGATAAAAATAAATCTTTTATTAGAAGAACATTGACATTTCTAAAAAACAGAAACCTTAAACCTGACATGTTTACGATGTACAACGACACCCTTACTCAAAGGATATGTGAGGTAAGTGGACATGCTACTATTTATAACCACCCTCATTCACAGATTAGGACATTTAATCTGATTAAGAAAAAAGTCAACTGTGCTTGATCATAAAGATCAATGTACAAAATATGACCTAGGACCATAAAGGAGACAAATTCATAAAGTAAAATAAAAAAAAGACAAATCATCATGGGCGAACTATACAAATGATGATAGAACGTTTCAAGTTTGTTAAAAAAGTAACACCCTAATAAACATAGAAGAGATCATTTCTGAAATTCATTCCATTGGGAAATTTGGTGTCCAATTGTAATATCCAAAAAGCATTGCAAGATGCTAGCTGCTTTTGCCAATTACCCCCAAGGACTGCACAATCAACCCTCTCAATGTCAATAAAGAAGAATGAAGAAACATCCCCCTTAGGCACACTGGTGAAATGTTTGTCAGCTCTACATTAACTGGATTTATTACTGTTGATATTGGAAATATACTCCGCTATCCATTTCTTCAGTTTGCATGTGATGTAGCCTATGTAATACAGATTGCATATGTGACATTGGATACAATATATTACATGGCTAATGAATGACTTGATTTGGTAAAGTGTGCCCTGTGAGGAACAAAAGGTGTATTTTTTATTGCCTGCAAAACAGTACACACTACATCTACTATCTTCAGCACCTAACACTGCAAAAGCTTGCCTGTAGTGACACAATTCCATCAGTGCAACTAGCATTTAAACCCACACTGGACATAATATTTGTAAATATGTATCAATCACAGACTGTCAATGGGAGAGAAGTATCCTGGCCACTACAGAACAAGGCACCATGACCAGAGTAATTGAACCTAGGGCAAGAAAAAAATGGCATTCTACCACCATTTACCCCAGTCATGAGAGTAACACACCAAAATGTATAGTAATGTCACGTGTTTTGCTCCTAAAGGGTCAGATGTGCACCATTTTTTTCATGGCATGCACTATTGCTTTACATTTGGCCTACCAGTTCTGCCTACTCACTACTATGGCAATAGTAGTATTTTGTCAACCTTTAGCATTATTGTGTCTTTATCTCTATATGAGTGCTGGGCAGGTATTTCATAAGTGTCCCCTGGTGGAAGAACTCCTCACTACTTTTCTCTCAAGCAAGACTTTGGGTAGGCATTGTAGAAACACATAAGTAGAAATATCTAAGGCTACTTTCACACATCAGTTTTTTGCCATCAGGCGCAATCCGGCGTCGCGCCAGAGCGCCGGATCCGTCAAATGTTATGTATAACCGAATGTGACAGATCCGGTTTTCTGCCGGATCCATCTTGCGCATCCGACCAAAAACCGGATCCGTCGCATACTTTTCTTCCGTGTTTTTATCCGTTTTTCGACGGATCCAGTTTTTAAAACGCCCTACAAACATGATTGGCTAATGAAAACCTATATATACAGTGTTCCTACAGCCTATCTTTGACAGGTTGTAGAGGAGAAAGTGCAGGTTGGAGAGAAGAGCAATTGACTGGCGAAGATGGATGTTGTGATAGGAAACATTTTGAAGAATTTGGTGGATTTTACAGTGGAGGCGAATCGTTTGAGGGTGATTGTTCTGGAGAAGGAGAGAGCGAGACAGCAGCGCATCATTCATCAGCGACGTCAACGCCGTTTGTGGATCCACCCCATCACAGCCAAAAGAATGACGCGTGGGGTGTATTCAACACTCTGCATGGACCTTAGACGAAACCCGGAGAAATTTTTCGCATATGTTCGGATGAAAATGGAAAATTTTGATTACTTGGTGGAGCACATTGCACACCTCCTAAAAAAAATCGGACACCTATTGCCGCTTCTCCATTTCACCGACAGAGCGTCTGATGGTGACTCTAAGGTAAGACACATTTATTGGATATGCTCGCATCAAAGCACACTTTAACTGTAATGTTTTTGGTGGTAGTTTGTATCTCCAAGTGTTATAGCTGAATTTGGTTTGTAATGCTGTGATTTTGAACTAATTTTTTTTTTTTAATTCCCCCCAGATTCCTTGCAACTAGTGAATCCCTTTCGTCACTCCATTTCCAGTACAGACTTGGGATTTCCACCATATCTGGAATTGTGAAACACACATGCCGTGCACTGTGGGACTCTTTAGTTGATGAGTTTGTACCAGAGCCCACAACAGAGAGGTGGATTGAAATTGCTGACAAGTTTCTACAGATATGTCAGTTTCCGAATTGCTTGGGCGCTGTGGACGGGAAACATATCCGCATTGTAAAGCCAGCAGGATCGGGATCGGAATATTTTAATTACAAGAAATATTTTTCCATTGTCCTCATGGCCATCGCTGATGCGGAATACAAATTTATTGCTGTTGATATTGGGACCTATGGCCGCTCCAATGACTCTCAAGTTTTCAACCTGTCTGCCATGGGGCGTAGACTGTATGGAAACACCTTCCAGCTCCCACCCCCTAGACCGCTGCCGCAAACATCTGGCCCACCTATGCCTTTTGCCTGTGTAGGGGATGAAGCCTTCCAGTTGTCAGAACACCTTTTGAAACCATACTCTAGCAGAGGATTGACAACAACAAAACGCATTTTTAATTACCGCCTCACAAGAGCAAGAAGAATGGTGCAATGCGCCTTTGGTATTCTGACAGTCAAATGGCGTGTCCTATTGACTGCGATCAACCTCAAGACTGAAACTGTGGACGAGGTGATCAAAGCTTGCGTGGTCCTGCACAATTTTCTTATGTGCAAGGAACCCATTTCCATTGAGGACACCTCTGAAGAAACCACCTTGCAAGATTACCAGAACATTACCAATAGAAGTTCTGTGAAGGTTTCACGAATGAGGGACAATTTTGCACAATACTTTGTCACCTCAAGGTAGAATACACTGGCAGGATGATAGAGTTTGATAAATTTCTGCCCTTAACCAAAGTTGTGTACCTTCTGTACCAACAGTATACCTTTGCCAACCAAAGTTGGCTATCTTGTTATGGTTTGACAATTTTTACCTTTTGGCCACACTTGTGTACCTGGTTGTGTTTTAGGCTAAGTATTTCACCTTTTAGCAAAAGTTGTGTACATTGTTAGGTAATCACCAACAAGATACACAACTTTTGCTAAAAGGTGAAATACTTAGCCTAAAACACAACCAGGTACACAACTGTGGCCAGAAGGTAAAATTTATTTACCTTTTACCCAAAGTTATGTACCTTGTTCCTTGTTTAGTATGCCAAAAAAATTTTACCTTTTCTCTACCCGGTATTTTAACTTTTGTTAAAACATATTTCGCCGCAGAAATAAATGACAGACTACAAGTGTAAAACAAATATTATACTTTTATTGAATCTTTTTTTTTTTAAAAAAAAACTGTTTGTAAATTTGAAGAAAAACTTTTTGAATAAAGCTTTAGAACCAGAAAAATTTTAATTTTTATTTTGGGCACAAAATCACAAATTAGTGTAGTGTGGGGTGGAAATACTGCTGGAGGGCCTGAGGGACACTTCGACACTGGGAGTGTTGAGAGATGACTGGGATGGTGGTGGGGAAGGATCAGTTAAAGGTGAAGGTGTGGAAAAAGCAATAGAATGGGTGGACATGTGGGAGGTGGTGGAGTGGAGGGTTGAGGAGGGACTGGAGTAGCAGATGATATGGTTGAGAAGTGGTATGGGGAAGGAGTGTGGTACGGGGCAGGAGTTTGGTATGGGGAAGGTTGCTGATACTGGGGAGGTTGCTGATACTGGAGAGGTTGCTGATACTGGGGAGGTGGCTGGAACTGGGGAGGTGGCTGGAACTGGGGAGGTGGCTGGTATGGAATAGGAGGGGGAGGAGGGACAGTGGCTGGAGGTGGTGCAGGTGGAGGAACTACTGTGGTGGGAGGAGGAGGTTGGGAGGTAACCTGCAGTAGAGCACCGTGGCACGAATGCATTACCTACATCTGCTGGCTAGGAGAGAGCATTTCCATGTGCTCCACAACAGACCTGAAAAAGGTGTGGTTTGGCAAAGATCTTGCTTCTGAATGCATGGTTTGCAGAAGTGTCTTCAACTCCAGAATGGCGAAGTTGAGCTGCTGAAAGCCTGCGGAGATTTGCTCTGACAAGACTTTAAGACAGTTCTGGAAAGATGCATTCAGATGTAAGAACTCTGGCGCATAGCTCTTTTCCTGACTCCTCTGCCGCTGCCACCCAGTACCCGCAGGTGTACTAGAGGTGGCAGCGGCAGAAGGGTGGGGTAAAAGGAAAGCGATCTCTCACCAGTGGATTCATGTAATGTAGGTGGCCACGATGCTCCTGCGCTGGTGGATGGGAGAGATGGCTCGAATGTGAGGGAAGGCTGGGAAGATGCAGATGGGCCGGGGTGGTCGAAGTGTCCCTTGTGGCGGTCTCCTCAGGGATCGCCTCAGAAGGGTCCAAGCGTGCATGCTCCCGAGTGCTGGTCACCGTGCTGTGGAATAAAGAGAAAAAAATACAATTAATATAGTGACATGGCATGGCCTTGGCTGCAAAAAAAATTAGACATGTAACAATTTTTTTTTTACATTTGGTGTGTAATATTTACCTTCTGGTGACCATTGTTTCCCGGAGGAATGACAGGGCCCGTGCGTACTTGTACTTGCTCCTGCGTCCTCCAGATCCACTCGTGGCCCGCATCTCTTTGTTGAACTCTTTCTTGAAACGATCCCTCACAGACAGCCACCGCTTCACAATTCTCTCCCCTGAAATGAGACAGCACAAAGTGGTTAGTATACAACATCAGTCTTTCCCAAACTCCAGTCCTCATGCCCCCCACGGGTCATGTTTTCAGGCTTTCCATAGTGTTGGTCAAAAGAAAATCCTGAAAACATGACCCGTGGGGACCACGAGGACTGGAGTTCGGGAAACAGTGCTTTACATCAAGCAACCGGAACAGTATATACTTACGCTCTTGAATCTGGGCCCGAGTATCGAGGTCCTCCCAGCGGTCCATGAGGAGCAAACAGATTTCCTCCCAGAGCCGTCGGGTCACTATAAGATCAGCATGGCGGCGGTCCCCCATATTCCATAGCGGCTCCCTCTCTCTGACCAGATCGATGCGATGAGGAGGTCCACGCCAATCCAACCCTCTTCACCGTCAGAGTCTGGAGCACGCAGTGAAGCCTGTTAAAGAAAAAGAAAAAAAAATTATTATCCTCCACACTTAAGAAATGTAAAGAAAAGGGAAAAAAACGTAAAAAAATATTATACTTACACGATGGTGACCGCCGCGTCGCTGACGCCAACGACCCTGGGAGGCACTGCGAGGACCTCTTGGCCAAGCACCAGATTGGGAAGACTAGAAATGAAAAAAAAAAAGTTATGTGCTTGGATGTAGGCATATGTGTTGTGTGCTGTGTGATGTCTGCACTAAATTGATTTCTATGTGTTGTGTGTAGTGTGATGTTGTGTTTCTGCGATTGATGCAGGAAACTTACCAATTGCGAGCCCACTCCAGGTATCTGTCCACCCCTTTGTTCTTCTTCTGGGAGATCCTCTTCAGCTTATGATTCCTGTTTTGAAATAAAAGCCAATGAATAGACATATATTCCAGAGATGATGGATTTTGGAAATAAAAACTTACCGTTAAACGCTGACGATGCGAGGGAGGGCTCCCAGAAGAAGATGTGGTGTCCTGCTGCTGGTCAGACTCCGCTCCTGTTGCTGGTGCTGCTGGTGCTGCGGCTTCTGCTGGTGAATAAAGAGAAACAAAGGGCCAATGAATATATTGATATTCCATGGCCCTAGTTTTGAGGAATGGGGGATGTGATAATTACCATCTGTTGTCTGTTGGTGGACTCCCCTCTGCCTGTTTAGCAAAGTCCCTTGGTTCCATTTGGGGTGGTGCTGGTGGTGCAGTACTCTCCTGCCTTCTCCTGCGGCTGGCTCTTCTTTTGGCTGGCATGTTGGCTGTGGCTGAGGGTCATACTGACATGGTTTTATATGTGTTTGCTGTGGGGATGGCTATTGAGCATGCTCAGACCAAAAAAAACGGATCCGGCAACCGGATCCAGCTTTGGCCGGATTTGGTGCATTGCGGCGCTCATAGACTTTCATTGTGTGAAAAAGCCGGAAGCGCCGGATCCGGCGGTTCCGGCTTTTATGCCGGAGCCAAAAATGTTACAGTTGCCGTTTTTTCCAGACGCCGGATTGAGACATATTGCCAGTTCCGGTCAAAACCGGAACAACCGCATGGCCATCCGGCGCGATCCGGCGCTAATACAAGTCAATGGGGGAAAACCGGATCCGGCATTGCCTTTCGCCGGATCCGGTTTTTGAAAAAATAGCCCGATCGCGCCTGACGGTGAAAAACTGATGTGTGAAAGAGGCCTAAACACCCAAGGAGCCAAAGGTACTCAGGCAGGGGCATAACAATCGCAGTCACACCCTCTATTCACGGGGCCCAGGTGGCTAGGGGATACGCTGATGCTAATTTCATCTGGATGTGTGTCCTCAGATGCACATTCAGAGAAATGTATTGCAGTGCAGAGACCCACTGATTCCCTGTGCTGTAATACACAATGCCACCCAATCAGAGGCCAGCAGCAGACATCAACTTGCCAGTGATGAGCGAGGCATGGAATTGACATTATGCGTTGCCCATGTCAGCAAACTGAAGTCAGTTGCCGGTTCCTGTGCCTGCTACAGAAAAGTACCCCACATGGTGTGGGAGCAGAGAAAGGTGAGTAGAATCTTTTGTCTCTTTTTAAATTTGCTGGAAAAGAAAGTAACGGGATCAGCATTGGAGATGTCATATCAGAATGGAGACATTATATCAGTATGATGACATTATACCAGAATGGGACCATTACACCAGAATGGGTGACATTATACCAGAATTGGGGACTATATACCAGAAAGAGGACATTATAGTAGGATGAGAGACTTTATACCAGAATAGGGGAAATTATACCAGGATGTGGATACTATACCAGGATGGAGATATTATACTAGGATGGGGGATATTATACCAGAATTCAGGACATTAAGCCAGAATGAGGACATTATATTAGGATGGGGAGCATTATACCAGGATGGGTGGCATTATAGCAGGATGGGAATCATTATGCCAGAATGGGAGACATTACACCAGAAAGGGGTCAAAAATGGGGGGGAAATGTTATAACATAGGCCTCAAGATGTGGGAGATTATTACAAGAAGGAGCCAGGGTGGGAGACATTATTATATAGGGAGTGAACACATATGTCTATACAGGATCTAGAACACTGCCAAGATGCAACTAATGGCCCAGATCCAAATTTTTCACTAGAGCCCATCAGACTCTAGTTACGCTACTGTACTCAGGTGTTACCTATAAAATCATATTTAAACAATATATATATATGTTTACAAGGATGTCCACTACTCAGACAACCCCTTCTCAATTTCAGTTGTGCAAAAAAAGTTTGCCCCATACTGATTTCTTACTGTTTTGCATGTTTGTCACATCTAAATGTTTCAGATCACATAACAAATTAAAATATACAAAGATAACACAAGTGAACACAAAATTCAGTTTTTAAATAAAGGTCTTTATTATAAAGGCAAAAAGAAATCCAAACCTACAGGGACCTGTGTGAAAAAATGATTGCCTCCCACCTTACAACATAAGCTATAGGATATCACATCTTTGGGAAGCTGATTTAAAATTTCCTAGCCACACCCATACCTGATTACTGCCACAGCTGTTCTCAATCAAGAAGTCACTTAAATGCTTGACAAAGCAAAGTAGACCAAATGATTTGCAAAATTTAGACATCATGCCGCAATCCGAAGAAATTCTGGAAAAAATGAGAAACAAAGTAATTGAGATCTATCAGTCTGGAAAAGGTAATAAAACCATGCTTAAAGCTTTGGGATCCTAGCAAACCACAGTGATAGTCAGTATCCACAAATGCTGAAAACATGGAACAGTGATGAGCCTTCCCAGGTGTGACCACAAACCAAAATTACCCCAAGAGTGCAGCGACAACTCTTCCAAAAAGTAACAAAAGACCCCACAACAACATCTAAAGAATAGCTGGCATCACATGCCTCAGTTAAGGTCAGTGTTCAAGACTCCACCATAAAAAAGAGACTGGGTAAAAATGGCCAGCATGGCAGAGTTCCAAGATGAAAACCACTGCTTAGAAGCAAGAACATAAAGGCTCATTTCAGTTTTGCCAGAAAACATTTTGATGATCCCCAAACTTTTGGGAAAATACTCTGTGGACTGATGAGACAAAAGTTGAACTTTTTGGAAGGTGTATGTCCCATAAAATCTGACGTAGAAATAAGACAGCATTTCAGAAAAGGAACATCATACCAACAGTAAAATATGGTGGTGGTAGCTTGATGGCATGGGGCTGTTTTGCTACTTTAGCACCTGGAAGACATGCTGTGGTAAATTGGAAACCTGAATTTTGAAGGAGATTGTCCGGCCATCTGTTCGTGACCTCAAGTTGAAGTGCACTTGGGATATGCAGCAGGACAATCATTCAAAACACACCAGTAATCCACCTCTGAATGGATTAAAAAAACAAAACTAAGACATTGGATTGGCCTAGTGAAGGTCCTGACCTTATTCAGATTGAGATGCTGTGGCATGACCTTAAAAGGTGGTTTATGGTAAGAAACTCTAGAACGTGGCTAAATTGCAAATATTCTGCAAAGATGCTTGACCAAAATTCCTCGAGAGTGTTGTAAAAGACTCATTGTCAGTTATCGCAAACGTTCGATTGCAGTTGTTGCCGCTAAGGGTGGCCCAACCATTTTTTAGGTTTGGGGGGCAATCACTTTTTCACACAGGGCCCTGTACTGTAGGTTTGTATTTCTGTTTCCAATAATAATAAATATCTTCATTTAAAAACTACATTTTGTGTTGACTTGTGATATCTTTGTCCGACACTTACATTTGTTTGGTGATCTGAAACATTTAAGTGTGACAAACATGTCATAGGAAATCAGGAAAAAAGCAAACACTTTTTCACACATCTGTATAATACCTACCCCCACCCACATAGAATAAACACTGCTTATACTCACTTCTTGTGCTGGAGCTGGGTCATTACATTATTATGTCACAAGTGTCCTGAAAGGAGCCCTGGGAGACATGGTGCTGACATGGCTGTAACAGCGCCAGCACTTGAGGTGAGTACAAGGTGTTTTCATTCCATGTGTGGGGATATTGTAATTGAGAAGGGGTTGCCCAAGTAGTTGACAATCCCTTTAAAGAAATGTTTTGTTTGTTTCATTTAGAGATAAATGCATAAATTGATTAAAAAGAATTTACTAAAATGGTAACCACCATGTTACTAATAGGATAAGACAGAGAAAGTGTAACACATGACCTCAGGCTCCTTACCCTAACCTACAGCACTGTCAGCTAATCATGAGTGATTACTGGATACTGATGGCTGATAGTCACTATAAAAAGCTCAAGCAGAAAATGCTGCTAACATTTGAGGGTATACCATATAGTTTGGCCTAGTAATTACTTCCTATATATAATAGAATAGAAAGGGGAAGTTTATGCCATTCATAGAAAAGACATTTTATTAAAACAAACATTTCATTTCATACATCGTAAAAATACTCATGATTATAATAATCCAGAACAGAGATGTATAGATGCAAAGCGGTAGCTACCAGCAGCAAGGTCACACAAAGATAGTACTATGGGATCAACATGTAATAATTGAGTGCATAAAAACTATATTCTCATTTAAATAGAGGTTACAAAGCACTCATTATCTTTATCTTAAGTAACTGTGCATACAAATTAGACAAGTATGGCAATTATCCCAGAGAAAATAGAGTGTCACTGGTAAACCAAATTTTGGGCTATCTCAAGAAAGCTGCTATATAAAATGTATATATCCTCCTGTTCAATAGTACATAAAAATCTCTCATGGCTAAGAGAAAATTATAAAGTGCAAAGTGCATACAGATATAAGCTCTTAATATGGATAAATAAGACTTCCATACAAAAAATTGGAGTGATCAGATATATTACCCTGTGGCAACACATATATAGAGCCCAAAGAACATTTTTTTAACAATCTCTAAGTAAAGTTTTTCAAAAAAACATATTGCCAAGTGACAAAAATACTTTCAAAGCCATGAATAACGTGATAAAAGTTTGCTAATATGTAGATAAAAGATGTCAAATGTGCAAATAAAGACCTATTGGTCACAAGGAGAAAACATGAACCAGAGTAGTCATAGCGGCTGATGAGAATACCTGACCTGCTAGTGGCAGAGGCTCCCCGACACGCGTTTCACGTAGGCTTCTTCAATGGGGGGTGTATAAAGGTCAGACCTCAATATGTGGTCTATTTATAGTCCTGTCTGATGTAAAGTAGGCGGCTTGTCATGGCGCTTGCTTCACATTGCCGGGGAGTGACATCAGACGACTCGGCGTCCCACGTGACCAACCCATAATTCCCCTGCTTGACGCGTCAGGGCTAGAGGAGGATTAAGCCATGCTTAGGACGCGTTGTCATGGTGACGCACAAGCCGGCTCTGATCACGAGCACACACCGCCAGGAGGAGTGTGTGAGGGGGAGGGAAAGTAAATACTGACATTATCGCTAAAGAGACTAAGCGCAAAGAGGAGCTCAGATCCATGTGTGACCAGGGAAAAGCTACCAAATAAAGCTAAATGTGATCAAATGTGGGAATGTATAAACTAGGTTGTTAAAAAAATATAGTTAAAAGTGCGTGAGTGCCCAATCATAATGTAATATCTGAACATGCTGAGATACACCTAAAAATAATAATGGGGGCATAAGCCCCACCATTCAAAATCTATAAAAAAAAATGTTCAGATAAATTATACATAAAAAGGAAGGAAGGGACAAATCCCTATATTTAAAATGTGCTTATGAGATGACCAATAGATAAGTGCAATATATAGTATACTAAAAAAAATTTTAGGAAAAAATATCACAAATAACAAAAATAGGAAAAATACAAAAATGAGGCAAAAAATGCTGGAAAATAAAAATAAAAAATATATGAAAAAGTGAAAAATAATGTGAAAACTGAACAATGCCAGAATTATCGAATGAACATGTTCATTCTTTATCTCTTTATCTTAAGCTCCACCCCCCCTCATTTTTTCAAATCTGTGAAAAAAGTATTGGTTGAAACTATTCCTCCCACAAGAAAAGAGAAGTAGGAGATACAAAAAGCATAATTGTGCATACAAATAAATTATATACACATGTATGCTATATAGCATGTAAATACATATTGTCTTGATTTTCCTTCCTTTTTTGACTTCTCTCCGGGTGATTTCCATTTTCCCTCTGGTCTATCATATTTTGGGATGTGCTTTGTATGTTCACCTTTCACTTAACTAACTTGCAGGCTATACTTCCATATAGATTGGTGTTTGATATTCCAGCTCCTCAACTATGGGTTTACTTTTTCAGGTAAGCCCCAGTTATTTTTCACGATGGAAATCTGTAAGTTTTCATACCCAGTATTTTTTTTCTTTTTCTCCACATTTGGGGGCCTATGAGGTTTCAATTATTTTGTTTATTGTTGTACTATTGCATGCTTTCCTCTACCTTTGTTAAATTTGTGTTGTGGCCTTCCCTCTGGTATATCAGGAGGTGCGAGCAACCCTTCGACGGCCTTTTAGGGAGCCAGGTCCAAGGAAGAGAAATTAGTTTTGCTTCTAGGGCCTTTTCTAGTCTGTAGAGGGACAGATACAGATGAGGCTTCTCTCTTAGTTCTTTCCCTCCCCTGTTATCTGTATGAGTGTGTGAACATGATCATAAAATTTTGTACATGTGCATTTTTTCCTTTTGCCACACCCTGTATTGTGCTTTTATGCATCAAAATACTCTATTAGAACTTAAACACCACAGACACACCATTGCTAATTTTAGTTTAGAATGTGACAAGTTAGTGTGGGTGTAACAGCACTCATTATTTGCACCTGTGCATTTTCAATCTTGCTACGTCCAATATTGTGATATTTTTTGCATCAAGCTATTAACATATAAACACCACAGGCAGAACTGATAATTCTTGTTTAATTTTTGATAAGCAAGGCCAGTTACACACAGGTTTTGAAGTTCACGTGTGCACTGCAATGCACAAACTAACCATGGGTCTCTTAACTTTAACACAACCACCTTATATATACTTATGAGCTTATGAGGTGGTATTTAGTCCTGTCTGTATTCAGACTGAGAAACACTGCTTTTGTCATATTCCTTTTTTGGTATATTCTGTGTCAAAGCTTTGGAATTTATGCACCACACCACCGTTCACTTTGATACAGTCTGTGTCAATTATTATTATTTCTGCACCTGTGCAATGTCTGCTTTTGCTGCATACAACATTGCTACAAAAAAGCATAATTTCTGGACCTGTTTTAAATTTTAAAAATCATCAAAAGCTCAATATTGTTGGATATCATCAAACAGGTTGTTAGAGTTAGCAGATCACACTGAATATAAAAGATGGTAAGGTGCAATCGCAAACCCAGGGTCCACCATGCGGTGATGAGAAACTGCAGCTATTGAACAATGGCAGAGCGAAGCTGCGAGCAAGCACCGTAAACACACTGAGTTAAATGTCACTGCAAAATACCTGACTCTCTTACTCCACAGAGTGGTATTACTATAGAAAGAACTTGAGACTATACCCTGTTAGACATCACAGGAGTATAGCTGTAATGATGCTAGTTGGAGGTCCCTATAACTACCCTCCAGGGAAGACTAGGCTGGTGGTTGTGCTCGTTCTGTCACTCGGCTGTGCTAACTGCACATGTGACTTAGGATGCCCAGAGTCAGATGCTGAGCCAAGTGGGAGTTCAAACTCAACACTGCCTGCATAGACACACAATCGCCATGCTAGAAGCGGCACACATGCACACAGGGTGGTAGGGTATCCACCAAACACATATGATCTTAGCACGCCAGCAAGTTTTCAAGAGAACCTTTAATACATTGTGTTCAAGTCCAGTCAGGACCTTGCTCGTGGACCAATGCGGAACTGCCCCATCACCCGAGCAGCTGACAATCGACCACCAATGAGAGGTCGCCATCTCACAAGCATGCTCAGTAGGGTGATTTCTAGACTTAGCCTCTGGAACGTCTGTTCGTTGCTGCCTATTGCTAGCTACTATAGCTTTGGCTGGAGAGCCAGCAGTAGCGAAGCGATCAGCATGAGGCTGAGACCAACATCTTTGCTGAGCAGCTCCCTTTGCAGCCGAAGCAGAATGGGAGACTGCAGAGGCAGGCAAGGTTTGGAATCTACCCAGTGCAGAGGGAGAATCCTGGTGCCTAACACAGGTTGCTTGTTATTATCCATTTGTCAATAAGCATAGATGTTGACATTACTAAAGCAGTCTTTGAACAGCTTGAAATGGGTTGCATATAGCCATAAGAGAGCTTGGATATCATAGGAGTGTTGTAAATCTATTTTTAGGGCAATTGGTGTCATTTAGAGCCCATTCACTTTGTATATAATAAATTCAGTTCAAATTAATTTTGACTTAATTTGATGAATCAATCTCTAGTCTTAAGTTATTTTGAATTAATTTAATTGAGACGCTTATACGCTCTATATGCAGTGTTTAAAAAATGGACAAATTTTACTAGATACCACTGCACATTCAAAACTACCTCCCAACTCTCCTACTAGAGCTTTAATTTTATCTAGTTAGGGCTCATGGCTTTTGTATACCTTAATAGGGATACATACAGGTGTTTGAGCCCTGAAGCCTCTGTATGTGCCATTCTCTATTGGAGTTTATACATACAGTGGGTACGGAAAGTATTCAGACCCTATTAAATTTTTCACTATTTGTTTCATTGCAACCATTTGGTAACTTAAAAAAAGTTCATTTTTTTCTCATTAATGTACATTTTGCACCCCATCTTGACTGAAAAAAACAGAAATGTACAAATTTTTGCAAATTTATTAAAAAAGAAAAACTGAAATATCAAATGGTCATAAGTATTGAGACCCTTTGTTCAGACACTCATATTTAAGTCACATGCTGTCCACTTCCTTGTGATCCTCCTTGAGATGGTTCTACTCCTTCATTGGAGTCAAGCTGTGTTTAATTAAGCTGATAGGACTTGATTTGCAAAGGCACACACCTGTCTATATAAGACCTCACAGCTCATAGTGCATGTCAGACCAAATGAGAAACATGTGGTCAAAGGAACTGGCCAAGGATCTCAGAGACAGAATTGTGGCAAGGCACAGATCTGGCAAAGGTTACAAAAGAATTTATGCTGTACTCAAGCTTCCTAAGAGCACAGTGACCCCCAATAATTCTTAAATGGAAGAAGTTTGGGATCAGCAGAAGTCTTCCTAGACCTGGCCATCCAGCCAAACCAAGCAATCATGGACGAAGAGCCTTGGTGAGAGTGGTAAAGAAGAACCCAAGATGTGCTCCACAGATGCATTAGGGAGATGGGAGAAAGTTCCACAAAGTCAACTATCACTACAGCCCTCAACCAGTCAGGCCTTTACGGCAGAGTGGTCCAACAGAAGCCTCTCCTCAGTGCAAGACATGAAAGCCCGCTTAGAGTTTGCTAAAAACACATGAAAGACTCCCAGACTATGAGAAATAAGATTCTCTGATGTGATGAGACGAAGATAGAACTTTTTGATGATAATTCTAAGGGGTATGTGTGGAGAAACCCAGGCACTGTTCATCACCTGCCCAATACAATCCCAAGAGTGAAACATGGTGGTGGAAGTATCATGCTATGGGGGTCTTTTTCAGCTGCAGGGACAGAACAACTGGTGTTGTGAACACTTTTGACCTGGCTTCTGAGTTTGGTCTCACTCTGGTGGTTGCACCTGGTAATGGAGCTGGTCTAGCTGACAGAAGTCAATCACCTGAGCTGGATGACTGGAGGTCAGGTGTTACAGACTGAGGAGATTTAAGTGAACAGCCTTCCCTCAGCTCCTGCTGGTCATTTGGTTTGCTTCCTGAGCATATTTTGAAATCTGCTTGTCTCCTGCTCTGTCCTGCATCTTTCAGATAAGTTATTTGTCTTCTTGAATCTTTTTTGGCATTGGATCCCTTTTTGCTTGCCTCTGATTTTTGCTTAGCTGGTGTGTGTTCAGCCTGGTTCCCTGTTGGGACCTGTGCTGGACCCTGTTCCATATGCCACAGCGTATGTTAGTCTTTTTAGTAACCAGTTCACACCAGAGTTCTAATCTAATGGGGGAGAGGTCGTGCGGCCTCATTATTTTTGCATATCAGACGTGTTGGATTTTTCTTAGGGTTTTTTGCGTGATTGCAGACCGTATCCTTTCCTGTCCTGTTCTATCTAGACAGTTTGGGCCCCATCATTTGCTTACTCTATTCTCTGCCTGTGTTTTGTGCTTCATCTTGTCTCACCGGCAATATATGTTCGAGGGCTATCTATTTCTTTGGGGTTCTTCTCCGGGGCAGTCTAGCTTTCCCATTTCTCTCTTTAGGCTTTGTTAATTCTGTGGCTGTGCTGAGGCATCTAGGGCATCGTAGGTACGTCCCACGGCTAATTCTAGCTGTGTTGTTAGTTTAGGGGTTTGCAATCCGCTAGCTACCAACCTCTCTGGTTATCTGGTTGTCTAATCTATTCCCCGTTATCCTTCTCAGTTACCTAATCATAACAGTCTGGTTGCAATTGAAAGAAACATGAGTGCCACCAAGGACAGAGGTATCCTGGATGAAAAGCTCTTCCAAAGTGCTCTGGATTTCAGACTTGGCGAAGGTTCACCTTCCAACAAGACAATGACCCGAAGCACACAGCTAAAATAACAAAGGTGTGGCTTCAGAACAACTCTGTGACCAATCTTTACTGGCCCAGCCCGAACCCTGACCTAAACCCAATTGAGCATCTCTGGAGAGACCTGAAAATGGCTGTCCACCAACATTCACCTGATAGAACTGGAGAGGATCTGCAATGAAAAATGGCAGAGGATCACCAAACCCAGGTGTGAAAAACTTGTTGCATCATTCCAAAGAAGACTTATGCCTGTACTGGCTCAAAAGGGTGCTCCTACTCAATACTGAGCAAAGGGTCTGATTTAGAGTTGAGCGGAACAGGTCGGTCAGATTCAAAAGTCGCCGACTTTCGCCAAAGTCGGATTTCACAGAATGCTTGCACGTGACTTTTTTTTCAGCCAATGAGCAAGGACGTACACTGTGGGCAACGAGATGACATGTGCAGTGTCCGGGGAGAGAGACAGAGAGAGATTTCGAGCACTTTAGAAAAGCGGTCCGGCATGTAGGTGTGTTTACTGTCCTCCACTCCCTGCCGACTTTGCTTCCACATTTACTTGCATTGGGTTTCGTGTTTCAGTCGGACCTTCGACTTTTCCCGATAGTCGGACGATTTCGTTCGACTCGACTTTTAAGAAAGTCTGGTTTCATGAAATCCGACTCGTCACTAAAAAAGGCAAAGTCGCTCATCTCTAGTCTGAATACTTATGACCATGTGATATTTCAGTTTTTCTTTTTTAATAAATTTGCAAACATTTCTACATTTCTGTTTTTTTCAGTCAAGATGGGTTGCAGAGTGTACATTAATAAGAAAAAATGAACTTTTTTGAATTTACCAATGGCTGCAATGAAACAAAGAATGAAATATTTATAGGGGTCTGAATAATTTCCGCACCAACTGTATATTGCATGTCATATCAGACATATGTAATGATTTACTATGTTTAAGGGTACCGTTACACTTAGCAATGCACCAGCGATCCCGACAACGATATGGATTGCTGGTGCATCGCTAAGTGGTCGCTAGTGAGCTGCCACACAAGCAGATCTCACCAGCGACATCGCTGGGGTCGGGGGTCGCTACTTACCTGTCAGACGCGGCTATCCTGACGTCCTCCCGCCCACGTCCACGCGTCGCTCGTCTGCGCCACAGGAAGCCCAGCAGGAAGCGCCCGACGAGAAATGATCCAGGACCTTCTCGCGCGACCAGAGATAATCAGCGGGGGAGCCGGTCGGAGGTAAGTATCACATGCAGCGATATCGCTAGCAATATCACTGCTACGTCACAAAATCGGTGACTTTACAGCGATATTGCTAGCGATATCGCAGTGTGTAATGGGGGCTTTAGAGTTCCTATTCTTATATAATAGTTTAAGCTTGTCAAATGGGAAAACAGACTTATCTTCTTTTAGTGCATAATCGCAGTCGAAAAAGATGATAAATGAGATCTCTGCATAGCCAGAAGTTATGGGTTCTTTCTTATTTATAACGAGCCTAACAGTTCTGCCATCCCATAGGTTGATATGTTCCCACTAACATCTCATTGTAAGGCATCCTACAGACATTACATTAAAGACTCTGGGTACAGATAACCTTGGGGTTAAAGATATCAAACACCTGCTCTAAAATAATTCATTGGGACCAAAGAAAATTTTGTATACATCTGAGAACAAAATCAAAGCTGAAAACCAAAGTCCTCAATAGCTTGTTTAAAAAATCAAAAGAAAAATTCTAGAATCCATCATTAATACTTTTTTGTCCACTTTTCTATAGATCAGGACACTGAAAGTTATCAATTTTTTTCATACATTTTGATCTTAAATCTTTTAGACCAAGATATTTTAAGAATATTGCGCTTCATACTCAATCCATATTCTTCCTAATGTGGTATGTGACAATTTGTATTGCATTACAGTGAAAACTTACTTCATACATCACACTACAGAGAGAAATGAAATGTCACAAAATAGTGCTGAAGAAAATAAATCACAATTTACCAGTTCATAACAGGCTGAGATGGAGTATCTCCACTAGTTATCACCTATAGCGATTTTGTGAGAGACAAATGGTCTTGACAACTCACTCCACATTTAAAATAAAGCAATAAGAAGAGTAACTTAACCCCATTCACATCTTGTTTTTTCATCTTGCTGAAAGGCACATTATTCCAGAGTAGTGTCATAATTTCATGTCCTGTTTCATCCTAATTTATTGATAAATCTGTGTTAGGCAACAGGATTTTTCCACTGCACAGGATAGATCCCAGGCCTCGTCTGGTGCTGTGGTCTTCCATTCAGGCTCAGCCACTGGAATGACTGCTCAGTAGAGTTGAGCAAAACGGGTTGAAAAAATTCAAAAGTCGCCGACTTTTGGCAAAGTCGGGTTTTATGAAACGAAACCCGACCCTAGGATGAGGTCGGCCACGAGGTCGGCGACTTACGCGCCAAAGTCGCGTTTCAAAAGTTTGTTTTGCGCTCTTTTTCAGCCAATCAGGATCCACGGACACTGTGGGCAACGTGATGACCTAGGCACGGGTCACCACCATCTTTCAGAAGGGCATGCAAGTGATTGGCTTGCTTTGGTGGACGTCACAGGGGGTATAAAAGGGCGTGCACGCCGACCGCCATCTTACTTCTGCCGATCTTAGTATAGGGAGAGGAAAAACTGCTTCTGCTGCTAGCGATTTGGCCTGCACAACACACAAGTCACTGTGTGTGCAGTGCAAGGGGAGGCTATATAGTGGTGTATCAGTGGTGTTGGTTGTTGGGCTGCCTTTTAAGGCTTCCTGACACGCTGGCATTGCTGTTTACCCACTGCTCCGCAAACTGCTTTTTTAAAAGCAATCCAATCTCCCTTATCCTCTAGTCACTTTTGTCACAGCTGTGCCATCGAGCGTGTCACATAGCGCTCAGATATCAGTGGGCCTCACACAATCCACAAGTGTCCAGTGTCCAAAAGTGTGCGCAGAGATTCAAAATCTCCATTATACTCTCGTCACTTTGGTCACAGGCAGCTGTGCCATCGAGCGTGTCACATAGCGCTCAGATATCAGTGGGCCTCACACAATCCACAAGTGTCCAGTGTCCAAAAGTGTGCGCAGAGATTCAAAATCTCCATTATCCTCTCGTCACTTTGGTCACAGGCAGCTGTGCCATCGAGCGTGTCACATAGCGCTCAGATATCAGTGGGCCTCACACAATCCACAAGTGTCCAGTGTCCAAAAGTGTGCGCAGAGATTCAAAATCTCCATTATCCTCTCGTCACTTTGGTCACAGGCAGCTGTGCCATCGAGCCTGTCACATAGCGCTCAGATATCAGTGGGCCTCACACAATCCACAAGTGTCCAGTGTCCAAAAGTGTGCGCAGAGATTCAAAATCTCCATTATCCTCTCGTCACTTTGGTCACAGGCAGCTGTGCCATCGAGCGTGTCACATAGCGCTCAGATATCAGTGGGCCTCACACAATCCACGAGTGTCCAGTGTCCAAAAGTGTGCGCAGAGATTCAAAATCTCCATTATCCTCTCGTCACTTTGGTCACAGGCAGCTGTGCCATCGAGCGTGTCACATAGCGCTCAGATATCAGTGGGCCTCACACAATCCACAAGTGTCCAGTGTCCAAAAGTGTGCGCAGAGATTCAAAATCTCCATTATCCTCTCGTCACTTTGGTCACAGGCAGCTGTGCCATCGAGCGTGTCACATAGCGCTCAGATATCAGTGGGCCTCACACAATCCACAAGTGTCCAGTGTCCAAAATTGTGCGCAGAGATTCAAAATCTCCATTATCCTCTCGTCACTTTGGTCACAGGCAGCTGTGCCATCGAGCGTGTCACATAGCGCTCAGATATCAGTGGGCCTCACACAATCCACAAGTGTCCAGTGTCCAAAAGTGTGCGCAGAGATTCAAAATCTCCATTATCCTCTCGTCACTTTGGTCACAGGCAGCTGTGCCATCGAGCGTGTCACATAGCGCTCAGATATCAGTGGGCCTCACACAATCCACAAGTGTCCAGTGTCCAAAAGTGTGCGCAGAGATTCAAAATCTCCATTATCCTCTCGTCACTTTGGTCACAGGCAGCTGTGCCATCGAGCGTGTCACATAGCGCTCAGATATCAGTGGGCCTCACACAATCCACAAGTGTCCAGTGTCCAAAAGTGTGCGCAGAGATTCAAAATCTCCATTATCCTCTCGTCACTTTGGTCACAGGCAGCTGTGCCATCGAGCCTGTCACATAGCGCTCAGATATCAGTGGGCCTCACACAATCCACAAGTGTCCAGTGTCCAAAAGTGTGCGCAGAGATTCAAAATCTCCATTATCCTCTCGTCACTTTGGTCACAGGCAGCTGTGCCATCGAGCGTGTCACATAGCGCTCAGATATCAGTGGGCCTCACACAATCCACAAGTGTCCAGTGTCCAAAAGTGTGCGCAGAGATTCAAAATCTCCATTATCCTCTCGTCACTTTGGTCACAGGCAGCTGTGCCATCGAGCCTGTCACATAGCGCTCAGATATCAGTGGGCCTCACACAATCCACAAGTGTCCAGTGTCCAAAAGTGTGCGCAGAGATTCAAAATCTCCATTATCGTCTCGTCACTTTGGTCACAGGCAGCTGTGCCATCGAGCGTGTCACATAGCGCTCAGATATCAGTGGGCCTCACACAATCCAAAAGTGTCCACTGTCCACAAGTGTGTGCAGAAATTCTAAATCTCCCCTGTCCTATAGACACCTTGTACCTTGTTTTACATTACTATATAGTTTGTTGGATTTTGTCTACATTTCTACCAAAAATGAGGAAGGCTGGTGGAAGAGGCCGTGGAATTGGGCGGGGGTTGGCAGCTGGTAATGATGGTGTTGGTGGTGGATCTGATGGTAGTGGCAAGAGCAAAATAGGACCGAATGCAGGAGGTGCTGACCCTGCGTCATCGTCTGTCTACATAAGGCCTCGAACGCTTAGTTTTCTAGGAGTTGGCAAACCGCTTTTAAAGGCAGAGCATCAGGAAAAAGTTTTGTCTTACATTGCTGACTCAGCCTCCAGCTCTATCGCCTCCTCTTCTTCAGTTGTAAAAAGTAAAAGCACTGAGTCGTCATTGGAGGCTCATGTTCATGAACCACACCTTTCCTTGTGTCCTTCACCCCAACCAAGATTGAAGGATGACGCAGGCCATACTACTGATTACTCCATGGAGCTGTTTTCACATACCATGCCTGGATTATCATGTCAAATGGTGAATTACCCAGGCCAAGATGAATCTGACATGGAGTGCACTGATGCACAGCCGCTGATGGATGATTCTGCTGGTACATTCACTCAGAGCACTACATTGTCCTCGCAGTGTACAGAGCCAGATTTTGACCCTGATGAGACTCAGGTGCCCCTTCCCGCACACTATACCACCATACACGGTGACACAGAGAAAGGTGCACATGACATAGAAGAGGAGGTGATGGATGACCCAGTTGTTGACCCAGATTGGCATCCATTGGGGGAAGAGGGTGCTGCTTCCAATAGCTCAGATGAGGAGCATCCACAGCAGACATCGACATCGCAACAGCTGTTATCTGGCAGGCCCGGAGCACTCCAAAGACAGGTTCCAAACATCAAAATAGTTGCTGGACAGCTTGTCCAGAGGGTCAAAAGATCACAGCGTGCTAGGCCGCAAAATGTCTGCCAAAGTAGGAAGAGTGCAGTGTGGCACTTTTTTGAACAAAATCCTCATGATCAGGCCAAGGTTATCTGTAAGAAGTGCGCAAAGACCTTTAGCCGAGGGAAAAATCTGAAAAATTTGAATACCAGTTGCATGCTTAGACATTTAACCAGCATGCACTTGCAAGCGTGGACACAACACCAAACCTCAAGTGCCACATGTGCAACTGATCACAACGAAGGTAGTCAGCAACGCTACATTGTTTCCCCCACTGTAAGCCCACCGGTTAGCACAGCAGCAAATGTTGAGGTGTCGTTGCAAGGCCACAGCAGTCAGGGAATCCCACTGTTATATCAACGAAAGACTGATTCTAGGCCATCAGAAAGATCATCAACTCCATCACCATCATCAACCCTCTCTCAGTCCGCCCTGTCCACCGCTACTTCCACCATATGCAGCTCTCAAGTCAAGCTCACCCTCCCAGACACTATGAGTAGGTCAAGAAAGTACTCAGTCTCTCATCTGCGTACACTGGGTTTGAACGCCCACATTGCCAAACTAATCTCGTTTGAGATGATGCCCTTTCGGTTGGTGGAAAGCACAGCTTTCCGCGAACTCATGGCCTATGCAGTACCACGCTATGACCTACCCAGTCGCCACTTCTTCTCTCGCAAAGCCATCCCAGCCCTCCACCATCATGTGAAAGACCGCATTGTCCATGCACTCAAGCAGTCAGTGAGCGGAAAGGTGCACCTCACAACTGATGCATGGTCCAGTCGGCATGGCCAGGGCCGTTACGTGTCCATCACTGCGCACTGGGTTAATGTGGTGGATGCAGGGTCCACAGGGGACAGCGGTGGTGGGACAGTGCTGCCTAGCCCACGGTATAGGAAACAGTTGGCTGTAGGCATTCGACCCTCCTCCTCCTCCTCCTCCTCCAGAAGCGAAAGCTCGTCCACAGAGCGCAGTCGTACGAGCACTCCATCTGCAGCTGCCACTGTTGCACACGATGTGTCCCCCTATCGAGCAGCTAGTGGAAAGCGTCAGCAGGCTGTGTTGCAGATGATGTGTTTGGGCGACAGACACACCGCCGAGGTGCTGGCCGAGTACTTGAAGCGACAAACTGAGTCATGGCTGGGCAGTGTACATCTTGAGGCAGGCAAGGTAGTTAGTGATAACGGCCGTAATTTTGTGGCAGCCATAGCCCTTTCAAAACTCAGCCACATACCTTGCTTGGCTCACACCTTGAACCTGGTGGTGCAGTGCTTCCTCAAAAATTATCCGGAGTTAACAGCCCTGCTCCAGAAGGTTTTGAAGACTGTGCGCGCACATCCGCCGGTCGCCTGTACACTCCGTTCGTATGCAGAAGCTGCAGCGATTGCTCCACCTTCCCAACCACCGCCTCATTATCGACATTGCAACAAGGTGGAACTCCACCCTGCACATGGTGGAGCGGCTGTGCGAGCAGAGGCAGGCCATAATGCATTTGTGGGAGGATACACGGCCAGGCACTTTGAGAGCAGACATGGAGTTGACAGGCGTGCAGTGGTCGAAGCTGAAAGACCTTTGTAAAGTCCTTCAGTGTTTTGAGGAATGCACACGGCTGGTAAGCGCAGACGACGCCATCCTAAGCATGAGCATCCCACTTATGCGTCTGCTCATGCAAACTTTGACGCACCTAAAGGAGCAGGCGTCTGCAGCCAATGTTGATGAGGAGGAAGAGGAGGAGGGAATCCTTGATGACATTCAGCCATTGTCTGCTCAGGGACCTCTCCTGGACGAGGTGGAGGAAGAAGAGGAGGAGGAGGAGGATGATGGGGATGATTACTTAGGGGAGGAGGATGCATCTCGTGGGGCAAGTGAAAATGTTGGCGTGGCAAGGTCTGGTACAGGGTTTGTGCGTGACTGGAGGGATGTGGATTTGCCAGAAAGTGCTCCTCCACCCAGCACTCGCAGTGCATCATTGACACCGGGAACATTGGCCCACATGTCAGATTATGCCTTGCGGATCCTAAAAAGGGACCCCCGCATTGCCAAAATGATGAACGATGACGACTACTGGTTGGCCAGCATCCTGGATCCACGCTATAAAGGCAAATTACAAAACATCATGCCACAGGAGAACCTTGACCTAATATTGGCTAATAAACAAGCAACTCTGGTAAATCGGTTGCTTGAGGCATTCCCAGCACACAGCAGCGGTGATGGTTCTCACACGAGCCGTACGGGCCGGGGGCAGCTTGGCAGAGGTATTCGTGGTGCACACAGCAGAAGTGGCGTTGGAGACAGGGGTTTCATGACAATGTTGTGGACTGATTTTTCAAATACCGCTCACACAACTGGTAATACTGCATCAATGGAAAGTGACAGGAGACAGCAGTTGTCAACTATGGTTACAAACTACTTTTCCTCCCATATCGATGTTCTCCCACACAGGTCATTCCCCTTTGACTATTGGGCCGCTAAACTGGACACCTGGCCTGAATTGGCCCAATATGCCTTACAGGAGCTCGCTTGCCCAGCTGCAAGTGTGCTATCGGAAAGAGTCTTCAGTGCAGCTGGATCAATCCTGACAGAAAAAAGGACCCGTCTGTCAACCCAAAATGTGGATGATCTAACCTTCATTAAAATGAACCACGCATGGGTTTCCAAGGATTTTGTCCCACCTTCCCCTGATGACACATAGGGTGACAGAAAAATGGCTTGCTTTGGTCCACCTCTTCCTGGTACTTCACCTATTTCGCCTTTTGCATCAGCTGAATGTCCAACATCAACATATGCCACTTTCTAAAACTCCCTAACTGTGCTACCTCCCCCCCCATGGCCGGGGTCACCACCTAGCGCACGACACCGTGCGAGTGCCGTTGCCCTGGACAGGTGGGTAGGCCGACTCTTGGGCGCGGGCACTGGCACAGGGTCCCTCATAGTGCAATCAAGTGTCTCTGACGGTGGTGGTGCACACCCGCCGTCAGACACACCGCTGTACTATGAGGGGCCCAGTGCCAGTACTGATGCCCACGAGTGGGCCCCCCTTGCTTGGGCAGGGCCCCAGCATTTGCAATCTTTACCTCTCCCTGCTCCTCCGCTGTGTAATCTGGGCCGTCAAATCCATACTGTGCCTGACACCGTGTGAGCCTGCCTCCTGAGACATATATTTTGAATGTGTACGCTATCCATACATGTTATCCGGGGATACGGTACCCTTTCTAACCTTTGTGCAATCACGTGCAATCCATACTGGGCCTAACACCGTCTGAGCCTGCCTCCTGAGACATATATTTTGAATGTGTACGCTATCCATACATGTTATCCGGGGATACGGTACCCTTTCTAACCTTTGTGTAATCACGTGCAATCCATACTGGGCCTAACACCGTCTGAGCCTGCCTCCTGAGACATATATTTTGAATGTGTACGCTATCCATACATGTTATCCGGGGATACGGTACCCTTTCTAACCTTTGTGCAATCACGTGCAATCCATACTGGGCCTAACACCGTCTGAGCCTTCCTCCTGAGACATATATTTTGAATGTGTACGCTATCCATACATGTTATCCGGGGATACGGTACCCTTTCTAACCTTTGTGCAATCACGTGCAATCCATACTGGGCCTAACACTGTCTGAGCCTGCCTCCTGAGACATATATTTTGAATGTGTACGCTATCCATACATGTTATCCGGGGATACGGTACCCTTTCTAACCTTTGTGCAATCACGTGCAATCCATACTGGGCCTAACACCGTCTGAGCCTGCCTCCTGAGACATATATTTTGAATGTGTACGCTATCCATACATGTTATCCGGGGATACGGTACCCTTTCTAACCTTTGTGTAATCACGTGCAATCCATACTGGGCCTGACACCGTCTGAGCCTGCCTCCTGAGACATATATTTTGAATGTGTACGCTATCCATGCATGTTATCCAGGGATACGGTACCCTTTCTAACCTTTGTGCAATCACGTGCAATCCATACTGGGCGTGAGAACGGCTGGCGAGCTGTTAAGCAAGCTACAGCACCTGTCCAGACAAGTACAGGGATTCCCTAGCGAGGAGACTTATTTGATTGTTTTCAATGTTGGGACAGCAATTTTTGGGGAGCACTATACTCTGGAGAATGATAGATGGGGCCCACCATACACTGGAACATTCCAAAGGTGGACATCAGACACTGGAGCAGCATTTACTGGGCCCATTATACACTAGAGCATTAGAAATGGGGCCCATTATGTTTGGAGCATTATTTGGGCCCATAAGACAGTGGAGCTTCATCCATGGGGACCAACATATACTGTAGCATTATGTGGAGCTCATCATATACTGTTTCAAACATTATATGGGACCAATGATTCTGTATGGAGAAATAGATGGGCCTCGTCATGAGATGTAAAAAGTGAGGTATTTTTCATTGTACTATACCGCTATTTATCTGCCGTATCGGAGCATGATGAGTTGTGGTATGTGTTAAAGGGGCGCTCTTTCGCCCAGGGCACATGATAACCTGCAGCCAGCCCTCCCCCCCCACAACTTTAGCCAAATAACCCCCATTTTTCAGTGCGTAACTTATATTATGAATTTAATTAAGGTTGACAAGCTTAAGTAAGAAGAATTGATGCTTTTGGCATTCAAATGGGCACTGTAGGTGTGTTTCCTGTCCTCCTCTCTGCCGACTTTTATTCCCCATTGACTTACATTGGGTTTCGTGTTTCGGGACGACCCCGACTTTTCCCTATAATCGGACGATCTTGCTCGACCCGACTTTTGGAAAAGTCGGGTTTCCCGAAACGAAACGCTACCCTAAAAAACCAAAAGTCGCTCAACTCTACTGCTCAGCACATTCTCTGGCGCCAGCACCTTGCCCAGTCTCAGATTGCACCTGTAGTTGCTGCTAGCTCTCCAGCTAATAATACAAAATCCCAGCAGCAGAGAACATAACACTCATGGTGAAGACTAGGTAATCTACACCACAGACAGGCATTAGCCCATGTAAAACTCTAATACCTATATAAACACACCAGAAAAGAAGTCTATATCAAAAAATAAAATTACTTCATTGTTTAATAGTACTCACAAAAGACTGTATAAAATACATAGACAAAAGTGAACAACCATGAATATGACAATGCGTTACAAAGAGACTAATGTGCAACTAAGTGCAGGGTTACTAACAGCAAGCAAAGTTATCATGTATAAAGCAAGTGCCATTATATTCAAAAGGCCACATGGACACTAATTAGCATAGGTGTAATAATCCCCCAGTGAGGTGTGAATTTCTAATTAATCCCCTGCTAATAGTCCCCAGGTCATAACCTCCAGGTCATTGCTCACCCATTTGCTGTCAGGAACACCTCACACTGCGCCCCAACGCGCGTTTCGCATGGGCTTCTTCCGGGGGCTGTTGCGGTTAACAGCCCCCGGAAGAAGACCACGCGAAATGCGCGTTGGGGCGCAGTGTGAGGTGTTCCTGACAGCAAATGGGTGAGCAGCGCACGCCTGTGTGCTAGTATCGTGTGTGTTGGTGGTTACTTTAACCACCAGGTGTGCACGTGAACCGCTAATAGCACTGCGAGTGTTGGTCTAGACAGACAGTGTAGGGTGGGAACTCCTGCTTGAACTTAGTATCTGCACAGGGCATCCTTTGGCGCGCGTGCTAAATCACACCATGTGTCAGAGCAGGGTCAACCACCAGCTTAGTGTTCCCTGGGGGGTTAAGTTATAGAGACCCTAATTAGTATTTTTCTATACCCCTGTGCAGTCTAACAGGGTATAGTCCAACGCAGCTTCATAGTACCGCTCTGTGGTGTAACAGAGCTTGTTACTTTGCGCTCTGTGCACACTGAGTGACATTTAACTCAGTGTGCTTTAAATGTTTTCTCGCAGCCTTGCTCAGTCATTGTGCTAGCTGCGGTTTCTCCATCACCGCACGGTGGACCCTGGGTTGCGAACGCACCTTATTGTATTTTCTTATTTGGTGCATTCCGCCAATCCTAACAACCTGTCCCACAAAAATACCATTATAATATGCTGTGGAGGGGAATTAATAGCATGTGGCCTACACCAAGATTATTTTGCAAATTATTTGTATCTTGTTTGTTTATTGATGCAAAGTATGTCATCAGGGAGATAAGTTAAAGAGTTATTTAATAAATTAATAGTAAACATGAGCATAAGTAACATTTTAATGTATCATTTGACATGACTGATCATTCATTTAACAATTTCTCAATTCTCCTATGAATTTTTTATTTAGTGAAGACTGTTTTCTTAATGAGATAGGAGATGACAACTAATGCTATTAACATTCTATGTAGATAGGAGGGAGAGTAGGATTCCCTCAAGATAGAATCTTACTGGTGCACTATACATGTCATGTGTCTTATAACCTGCAAATATGCAAACATGTGACCATCTGCCCGCCAGGGAATAATGAAAGTGTATGTATCACAGGATTCAGAACCAGAGAAAAGAGGGAGACACAAAAGCGCAAATAGGGACTTATCAAACGTTACACAGAGTTGCCCACCAAGAGAACTACTCACCTGGTGAGAGTGAAGGAAAGACATATATTAATGGCGGCCGCTGCAGATCCACAGGTCAGTGCAGGACCTGGTGAAGCATACACTTAGGTAGGAAGGAAGGATCATCCCCGTGCTGCCGCAAGAAGAATTCCAAAAATTGTAGAGATTTCAGCGTGGTTTATTCTACGTGTTTCAGGGTTCAGGTGACCCCTTCTTTCCTGATGAAGGGGTCACCTGAACCCTGAAATGCGTAGAATAAACCTGGCTGAAACCTCTACAATTTTTAGAATTCTTCTTGCGGCAGCGTGGAGATGATCCTTCCTTCCTACCTAAGTGTAGGATTCAGAACCATGAAGTCACTCAAAGTGACTGTAGCCTTTTTTTTTCTGAGACTGAACAACTTATTTAACCCCTTCCTGACATGCTCCGTACATGTACTGTTCTGCGGGAGCTGCATTTCCGCAAACAGCAGTACTTGTATGGCGGCACCTTCATGTGGCCTAACGCTGAATGCTGCGGTGATCAGGTGTGGCTGTCACCTCTATTTGAGGGCTAACACCCCACAGCAATGCCCACAATCGGCGCTTGTACCGATCACGGGCATTTAACCCCTCTGATGCCGCTGTCAGTAATGACAGTGACATAGAGGAGAATCGCCAGGAAATGAGTTCCCCGTGTGCTTCTATCAGGACAGCACAATGCGATCGCATTGTCCTGATAGCCTCCATGGAGTACCCCAGCCGCAAGATGGACGCGGGGTCCTTCATGGAAGGTGGTGTGTCAGTGGCTGCTCAGAGCAGGACCTGATATGCCTCCTTCAGTGCCTGTGAGATGCTGGTCTGATGCCCTGCAGTGCAGATGCTTTGCAGAACATCAGGTCAGCAGTATGAAAAGTAAAAAAATAAAATAAAAAGTGTAAAAATATATTTTTTAAAATCCCCAAATAAAGAAACAAATATTTTTCCAATAAATACATTTATTTATATAAATAAAATATAAACAATAAAAGTACACATATTTGGTATTGCCATGTCCATAATGACCTGCTCTATAAAACGTTCCCATTAAGTAAACACCTTAAAAAACTAAAAAAATGCGAAAAACAATGCTTTATCATCATACCACCAAACAAAAAGTGCAATAAAATGCGATCAAAAACACAAATGTACATAAAAATGAGACAGCTGAAAATGTCTTCTTGTCCCACAAAAACAAGCCATCATGCAGCTCCATCAGCAGAAAAATAAAAAAAGTTATAGCTCTCAGAATAAAGTGAAGCAAAAATTATTATTTTTTTCTATAAAATATATTTTATTGTGTAAAAGCGCTAAAACATAAAAAAATATAAATTGTGTATTGCTGTAATCATATTGACCCAAAAAATAAGACTGCCTTATCAATTTTACCACATGCAAAACAGTATAAAAAAAACAAAAAGCAATTCCTGAACTGCTGGTTTTGTACATTTTGTCTCCCAAAAATCAGAATAGAAAGCAATCAAAAAATTTCATGAGCCTGAAAATGGTACCAATAAATACATCAGCTTGTCCCGCAAAAAACAAGCTATGACATGACTCTACGCCAAAATATGGAAAATGTATAGCTCTCAAAATATGGTGATGCAAAAACTAATTTTCACGATTAAAAATGTCTTAGTGTGTGACAGCTGCCAAACATAAAAACCCAATATAAATCTGGTATCTCTGTAATCACACTGACTCGAAGAATACAGCCGCCATCTCATTTTACCACACAAGGAACGGCATAAAAAGTAAATAAGTGAAATGGCGCTTTTTCCCTTCCGAGCCCTGCAGTGTGCCCAAACAGATTCTGCACACATATGGGGTATCGTTATTCTCAGAAGAAATTGCACAACAAATTTTATGGTCCATTTTCTCCTGTCACCCTTGCGAAAGTAAAAAAAAATAAGTCTGAAGGAAAATTTTTGTGAAAGAAAAGTGAATGTTTATTTTTTCTACAGCATTCCAAAATTTCCTGTGAAGCACCTGAAGGGTTAATAAACTTCTTGAATGTTGTTTTGAATACCTTGAGGGATGTAGTTTTTATAATGTTGTCAATTTGGATAATTTTCAGTCGTATAGACCCCTCAAAGTCACTTCAAATGTGAGGCGGTCCTTAAAAAAATGGTTTTGTAAATTTGGTTGGAAAAATGAGAAATCGCTGGTCAACTTTTAACGTTTATAACTTCCCAACAAAAAAATTGATTTAAGGGCATAAAAATTTAAATTTTGAAAATGGCGCAATCAAAGAAATTTTACCACTATCATGAATTACAATATGTCACAAGAAAACTTTCTTAGAATCAGTGGGACCCATTGAAGCGTTCAAGAGTTATGACCTCATAAAGTGACAGTGGTCAGAATTGTAAAAATTGGCCTGGTCAGGAAGTTGAAAACAGGCTTCGGGGCAAAGGGGTTAAAGGTGTTGTCCGACCACAAAATCCAATTTTTTTTAAGCTAATCTGTGCTGTCTTGTGATATACAACACCCCTGTACATTTTGTTTTTGGTTTCTGCCTTTTATTTCTACTGAATTACACTTCATTCCCTGCACCCACTTTCTTTACCTGCAGCTCTACCAAAACTTGACAGCTCCTTGTGCTTTATTTTGTAACTTCACAGCTGGAGAAGCTCAGTCTATATTGATGTATATCCACCTATACCTCATACAGTAATATACCTCAGTTGCTGCAGAACTTCAGTCTGTATTGATGTGTGTATGGATTTGTGTGTGCATGGATGGATGAGGTAGGGAGGGAGCAATAGGTGAGGGAGGGATATATTTGGACTCACCTGTGGTAAATCACAAAGGAGAATCACCTGTGATTAATTGTTGGTGCTCATGTGACATGAATTATCCAGTGAATGATGACTCCAGTGTTTTAAAAAGCCTCATGCAAGGGAGCTGTCTGATGACATCAGAACTGCTATTATTAGCAAACACAAGACTTCCAAAGGGTATAAGGCCTTCTGTACATACCTTGGTATCCCAGTTTCAACAGTGTGCAATGTTTTTAAGCATCAAACCATCAAGAACCTCCCTGGACGTGAGGAATAGAGGAAAATTGACAAGAGATATCTTTGAAAGTTGGGGCAAATGGTGGAAAAAACAGTACGTCAAAGATCCAAAGACCTGAAGGCCAACCTGGAACAGTCTAGGGTCTTGGTTTGAACAAGTACCATATTACGCACAAGCAGAGTTTTATGGTTGAAAACCAAGAAACCATTGCTGAAGAAAAGACTTATAAAGGAATGACTGATCTGTACCAAAGAGTTCCTTGACAAGCCACAATCCTTTTAGGATAGTGTGCTGTGGACAGATGAAACAAAAATAGAGCTTTTTGGCAATGTAAAGCAACAATTTGCTTGCAGACAATGCAATTAAGCTTATAAGGAGAAGAAAAACCTGCCAAAAGTTAGGCATAGTGGAGGATCCATAATGCTGTGGGGTTACTTTGCTGCATCTGGTACTTAAGGCCTTGATCGTATCACAGGAATTATGAAATCAGAGACTTACAGTGGGGCAAAAAAGTATTTAGTCAGTCAGCAATAGTGCAAGTTCCACCACTTAAAAAGATGAGAGGCGTCTGTAATTTACATCATAGGTAGACCTCAACTATGGGAGACAAACTGAGAAAAAAAAATCCAGAAAATCACATTGTCTGTTTTTTTTTCATTTTATTTGCATATTATGGTGGAAAATAAGTATTTGGTCAGAAACAAAATTTCATCTCAATACTTTGTGATATATCCTTTGTTGGCAATGACAGAGGTCAAACGTTTTCTGTAAGTCTTCACAAGGTTGCCACACACTGTTGTTGGTATGTTGGCCCATTCCTCCATGCAGATCTCCTCTAGAGCAGTGATGTTTTTGGCTTTTCACTTGGCAACACGGACTTTCAACTCCCTCCAAAGGTTTTCTATAGGGTTGAGATCTGGAGACTGGCTAGGCCACTCCAGGACCTTGAAATGCTTCATACGAAGCCACTCCTTCGTTGCCCTGGCGGTGTGCTTTGGATCATTGTCATGTTGAAAGACCCAGCCACGTTTCATCATCAATGCCCTTGCTGATGGAAGGAGGTTTGCACTCAAAATCTCACGATACATGCCCCCATTCATTCTTTCATGTACCCGGATCAGTCGTCCTGGCCCCTTTGCAGAGAAACAGCCCCAAAGCATGATGTTTCCACCACCATGCTTTACAGTAGGTATGGTGTTTGATGGATGCAACGACAAGTTGTGTTTCTACCAAACAGTTCCAGTTTGATTTCATCAGACCATAGGACATTCTCCCAAAACTCCTCTGGATCATCCAAATGCTCTCTAGCAAACTTCAGACGGGCCCGGACATGTACAGGCTTAAGCAGTGGGACACGTCTGGCACTGCAGGATCTGAGTCCATGGTGGCGTAGTGTGTTACTTATGGTAGGCCTTGTTACATTGGTCCCAGCTCTCTGCAGTTCATTCACTAGGTCCCCCCGCGTGGTTCTGGGATTTTTGCTCACCGTTCTTGTGATCATTCTGACCCCACGGGGTGGGATTTTGCGTGGAGCACCAGATCGAGGGAGATTATCAGTGGTCTTGTATGTCTTCCATTTTCTAATTATTGCTCCCACAGTTGATTTCTTCACTCCAAGCTGGTTGGCTATTGCAGATTCAGTCTTCCCAGCCTGGTGCAGGGCTACAATTTTGTTTCAGGTGTCCTTTGACAGCTCTTTGGTCTTCACCATAGTGGAGTTTGGAGTCAAACTGTTTGAGGATGTGCACAGGTGTCTATTTATACTGATAACAAGTTTAAACAGGTGCCATTACTACAGGTAATGAGTGGAGGAAAGAGGAGACTCTTAAAGAAGAAGTTACAGGTCTGTGAGAGCCAGAAATCTTGATTGCTTGTTTCTGACCAAATACTTATTTTCCACCATAATATGCAAATAAAATGAAAAAAAACCAGACAATGTGATTTTCTGGATTTTTCTTTCTTAGTTTGTCTCCCATAGTTGAGGTCTACCTATGATGTAAATTACAGACGCCTCTCATCTTTTTAAGTGGTGGAACTTGCACTATTGCTGACTGACTAAATACTTTTTTGCCCCACTGTATTAGCGATTTTAGAGCAAAATGTCCTACCCAGTTTAAAAAAACTTAGTTTAAGTCAAAGATCAAGTGTCCTTCAGCAAGGCAATGACGCAAAGCACACATACAGTTGTGTCCAAAAGTATTGACACCCCTGCAATTCTGTCAGATAATACTCAGTTTCTTCCTGAAAATGATTGCAAACACAAATTCTTTGGTATTATTATCTTCATTTAATTTGTCTTAAATGAAAAAACACAAAAGAGAATGAAGCAAAAAGCAAAACATTGATCATTTCACACAAAACTCCAAAAATGGGCCAGACAGAAGTATTGGCACCCTCAGCCTAATACTTGGTTGCACAACCTTTAGCCAAAATAACTGCAACCAACCGCTTCCAGTAACCATCAATGAGTTTCTTACAATGCTCTGCTGGAATTTTAGACCATTCTCCTTTGGCAAACTGCTCCAGGTCCATGATATTTGAAGGGTGCCTTCTCCAAACTGCCATTTTTAGATTTCTCCACGGGTGTTCTATGGGATTCAGGTCTGGACTCATTGCTGGCCACCTTAGAAGTCTCCAGTGCTTTCTCTCAAACCATTTTCTAGTGCTTTTTGAAGTGTGTTTTGGGTCATTGTCCTGCTGGAAGACCCATGACCTCTGAGGAAGACCCAGCTTTTTCACACTGGGCCCTACATTATGCTGCAAAATTTGTTGGTAGTCTTCAGACTTCATAATGCCATGCACACAGTCAAGCAGTCCAGTGCCAGAGGCAGCAAAGCAACCCCAAAATATCAGGGAACCTCCGCCATGTTTGACTGTAGGGACCGTGTTCTTTTCTTTGAATGTCTCTTTTTTTCTCCTGTAAATTCTATGTTGATGCCTTTGCCCAAAAAGCTCTACTTTTGTCTCATTTGACTAGAGAACATTCTTCCAAAACGTTCTAGGCTTTTTCAGGTAAGTTTTGGCAAACTCCAATCTGGCTTTTTTATGTCTTGGGGTAAGAAGTGGGGTCTTCCTGGGTCTCCTACCATACAGTCCCTTTTCAATCAGACGCCGATAGATAGTACGGGTTGACACTGTTGTACCCTCAGACTGCAGGGCAGCTTGAACTTGTTTGGATGTTAGTCGAGGTTCTTTATCCAACATCCGCACAATCTTGTGTTGAAATCTCTTGTCAATTTTTCTTTTCTGTCCTCATCTAGGGAGGTTAGCCACAGTGCCATGGGCTTTAAACTTCTTGATGACACTGCGCACGGTAGACAGGAACATTCAGGTCTTTGGAGATGGACTTGTAGCATTGAGATTGCTCATGCTTCCTCACAATTTGGTTTCTCAAGTCCTCAGACAGTTCTTTCATCTTCTTTCTTTTCTCCATGCTCAATGTGGTACACACAAATACACAGGACAGAGGTTGAGTCAACTTTAATCCATGTCAACTGGCTGCAAGTGTGATTTAGTTATTGCCAACACCTGTTAGGTGCCACAGGTAAGTTACAGATGCTGTTAATTACACAAATTAGAGAAGCATCACATGATTTTTTGAACAGTGCCAATACTTTTGTCAACCCTCTTTTTTATGTTTGGTGTGGAATTATATCCAATTTGGCTTTAGGACAATTCTTTTTGTGTTTTTTCATTTAAGACAAATTAAATGAAGATAATAATACCAAAGAATTTGTGTTTGCTATCATTTTCAGGAAGAAACTGAGTATTATCTGACAGAATTGCAGGGGTGTCAATACTTTTGGCCAAAACTGTACAAAAGTACACATGTATCGCTGAAAAAAAAGATGGATTGTTTTAAAATGGCCAGCAATGACCATTGAAAATCTTTGGGGTGAGCTGAAATCTGTCATTAGAAAAAAGAATCCTGCAAACATTCAAAAACTTGAACGAATTGCAAAGGAAGAGTGAGAGAAAATACTAGCTGAGAAGTGCAGGAAGCTTATTGATGGCTACAAGAAAACATTTGGAGGCTGTCATCAATGCCAAAGGGTGTGCAACTAATTAGGGGTACTTTTATTGCAATACCTGCTCTTTATTCTGTTTCTTCTTTGAAATTGCAACATATAAGTTGAAAATTAATGTTTTATTGTTGTATTACTTTGAACCATTAATTAAAAAATCCTGAGCAAATAACTTTGGTACAATTCCATTTATTTCTGAAGATATTGTACAATCTATAAAAAAGGAAGGGGTCCCAATAATGATGACCAACACTGTATATATAATAGTAGGTCAATGGTGAGGACACAAAAAGAAAAACATGCAGACACACAGTTTGGCTATGTGCACACGTATGCAGAAAATTTCTGCATAAAATCCGGACTCCTTCCCAGAAAACGCGCGTTTTTTTCTGCACGTTTTTGCCGCAATTTTTTCCGAAGAGTCCCCAGACACATAGAAAATAGCCAGAAATGTGGAATTTACCTCGAAATTCATGAGCATACTGCGTTTATTACCGCAAAGCGTTTTTTTCGCGGTAAAAAACGCATCAATATGCACAAAAAGTGCAAAATGCATTATTATGAATGGGAAGCTTCTTTTAGGCTTTTTTGAGCAGATTTTTTGGTAAATCCGCAGGAAAAATGCGAAAAAAATGTAACGTGTGAACACAGCCTACCAAGGTAGGCAAAATTTAATTCAGACATGGTTGTATGTCAATTAAAATGGTACTCAACATCTACAGTCACCAGAAACACATTCAGTTCCAAAAAGAGAGCTCACCAGTTCTCCTGTAGACATTCGCAGTGTTTCTGACTTAAGAGGTCAAGGTCTCAGCTAATGGGTGCAGGTAGTATTCAATAAATTTACACACAGGATTACAAATCCCTACTATGTCGGACAAAATTGGACGTCCTGCCACATGGGGCAAGCGCTGATCTATGTATTCACAGGAATTTGATGGGAAAAGATTTATGAAGAACAAAAAAAATCACCGTACATGAAAAAGCAATATGCTTACACCCATATAAATGAGATGAGTGTGTATGCAGAACTAGCCACAGTAATTGGGCGCATGCAAGGCAGAGCTCCGGCCGTGGGCATGTCACATCTGGCAATTCCAGTGGCAGGGCAAGTGGGGAACATGGGTAAGAGCCTTGAATGAACACCCGCCTTTTGTTTCATGCATCCTTGAGCTTACTCAAAACTTATTTTGGAACAGTGTGGGTTTTCTCCACTGAGATACTCGAACTCATAGTAGTAGCCCTCTTTGAGAGATATGATGCATCTAACAAAGGAGTGATGCTATGTTTGGGCACAGGCACTTTACTCTTATTACTTTTCTTGGCTAAAATCTCCTTGTATTTTGCAATTAAGTCTGATATGAGGCATATCCATAACACTGAACTTCATATTATAGGGTCTTTATTAATATTATTTTCTATACTATATCATTCTCATCCCAGTCACACTGATTATGAAGGTCCAGCACCTCCCTATGACTTGAATCATTGGATTATTAACTGAGACCTCTACTTCCATTTTCAATGTGCTTCAGCACTATAGTAGGAAGAAAAAGACAAAGAAGATACACCCACAAAAATCTCAACGTATCCAAAAATTAAACTGTAGTAGTACACCACAATCAGATTTAGGTCTTTTTTTTCCATGTGGATAATGAGCTATGTGCTCTGACCTCTTGTTCCTAAGGTGTAAAATCCAAAAATGGCAATGCTTGGCTATCAACCATCTTTTATAGCAGCTTTGATGGTCTGCTGATTGGCTGCGCTAGGTTATGTGATATGTTTGCTGCAAGACATTATGGCAAAATTTGTGCTGCCCCTCCTGATGCCATTAGCCTACTGTTTGGTTAGTGCAGTCTTCAGCTTAGTGTGAAATGGGATAGGACATTTTTCTCTTACAATCCTCACAAATCTAAATGCTAATAGTCTGAATTCATGGAGATGGAAGAATGTTGTAAAATGTGTCTATAGGGCCCGTTACACATAGCGATATCGCTAGCAATAAAGCTGTAACGTCACTGGTTTTGTGACGTAACAGCGATATTGCTAGCGATATCGCTACATGTGATACTTACCTCCGACCGGCTCCCCCGCTGTCTGTTGCTGATCGCGCGAGAACGTCCTGGACCATTTCTCGTCGGGCGCTTCCTGCTGGGCTGCCTGTGGTGCCAACGAGCGACTCGTGGACGCGGGCGGGAGGACATCAGGATCGCCGCGTCTGACATGTAAGTAGCGACCCCCGACCGCTGCTATGTCGCTGGTGAGATCTGCCTGTGTGGCAGCTCACTAGCGACCACTTAGCAATGCACCAGCGATCATTATCATTGTCGGGATCGCTGGTGCATCGCTTAGTGTAACGGTACCCTTAGGCCACATGCACACATTGATTATTTGGTGAGTTTTTTACCCCAGTATTTGTAAGCCAAAACCAGGAGTGGGTGAAAAATGCAGAAGGGGCGCAAATGTTTCTATTATGCTTTACCAATGACATTTCAACTCCTGGTTTTGGCTTACAAATACTGTGGTAAAAAACGCACCAAATACTCATTGTGTGCACATGGCCTAAAAGTCAATCCGCAGTGAATTGATCTGCTCATCTCTAGCTAATGCTTAAGTGATGCTGCTAAGAGTAGAATAAAATGTATTTTAGTTGTCTAACACGCTATCAAGCAATATTTTTAAAGAACAGGGAACAACTACATTTTACTATGAGTAAAAATAATATAGCAAACAATTACAAAAGCTTCATTATTTTAATGATTGTATTACTTTTTGCGCTAAAAGTGAAAAGTATAGAAGAACGGTTAGTATGTGCACTGCATTTACTCTAATTAGTTATTGTGCAATGATGACCCATATGTAACTGAGCAAAGATTTCTTCAAAGACTTCAGAAGAATGACACTATATTATAGAGAAAGATAACAAGAAAGAGAACAAAAAGGAAGTAGACATAATACAATAATCACCCTCCGATGTAAACCATTGATATGTTCTTACGTTGCCTATATGCAAATATATGGAATATCAATCATGTAAAGACTGTATGTATTAAATGAGATGCTATTTTTATAAATTATATTAATTTTGATGGCATGAATATAAATATTAGGATCATGTCTTAATGTCATCAAAAGGATGATATTTTACAAAGCTACTAAGCCAGATATGAGATTAATGTATTGTAATCATGACTTTATGATTTTAGATCTTCAGCTATAATCTTATTCATCTAAGGCTACTTTCACACATCAGTTTTTTGCCGTCAGGCATGATCCGGCTTTTTTTAGAAAAAACGGATCCGGCATAAATTTTGGAGAACTGTAGAAACGGATCCGTTTTTTTGCTGGATCCGTCTCTGTTCCTGGCGGCTGGCCAATTGGATCTGAGCATGCGCAGACTTAAAAAAAACGGATCCGGTTGCTGGATCCGTCTTTTTCTGGATCCGGCGCATTCCGGCGCCCATAGACTTTCATTGTAGCAAAAAGCTGGAAGCGCCGGATCCGGCGCTTCCGACTTTTTCGCCGGAGACAAAAAACGTTACAGTAGACGTTTTTTCAAGACGCCGGAATGAGACAAGTTGCCGGATCCGGCAAAAAACGGATGAAACGCAATGCCATCCGGCACGATCCGGCGCTAATGCAAGTCAATGGGGAAAAACCAGATCCGGCATTGCATTTTGCCGGATCCGTTTTTTCCAAAAAAAGCCGGATCGCGCCTGAAGGCAAAAAACTGATGTGTGAAAGAGGCCTTAACCCCTAAGGACCAGACTTAATTTGTCTAATTTATGATTACGTGTATGCAATAAATACACTGTATAAGGGGAAATAATTTGTTTATTTTTTTCTGTTGCTAAAGATAAAATAATTATTTGTTTCTATTAGTTAAAATTTGGGTAGCTAAATAAATTTTCATAGCTTTTTATTATACTTTTTAAAAGGAGGACAGAAAGCAAAAAACAGTAATTTTGAATGTTTTACTTTTTTTCCTTGCTTTTTAAACAACATTTCCCATTCAGTATAATTGAAATGCTAAGTTTTTTTCTGCTCTTTGACACCATATTCACTATGGCAAATTATTTTAGCTATTTAATGTTCTACTTTTGCTAAAAAATAAAAGATAAACCCTTAAAAAAATTTCTTGACACTCCTTTTTTTTTTGCTTACATGATGACAGACAAACAAAGTTATAGTTTTCGACAATGAGATGATGTGATCACAGATCCAATTTAAACTTTTTTCAATTTCACCACTTTTCACATGGGAATCTCTTTTTGAATCATATTCTGAGAGCTATAGCTTTTTCATTGTTTACAGAGTCGTATAAGTGCTTGTTTTTGAATATTGGTACTACAGTGAGATACATTAAAGTTTTTGATAAGTTTTAACTCATTTTACACTTCCCAACATTAAAATTTAAAAAAAACAAGAAGGAACAAAAGGGAAAAGTCGTGTAATTATGGAGATCACTGATTTATGCTCCCTTATTCCTAAACGCTCCTCATTAAGACTGGTGGAAGAAATGCCAGTATTAATGAATCAGGGCCATATATTCAAATTATTTTGTCTTATTCAGTGTTGATTTTGAGCTCTGCATGTGCAAGATGCCCAAGCGAGGTAGTTGTGGGCGAGTTTCGGTCCCCACTCAGTCTGGCATTTTGCAGACAAGGTGTGTCCCAGTCCCGGGGTGCTGCTGTGTATGTGTTGCATCCCACTTACTCTTCTGACTTCAGAAATCCTTCTTCTGGAACCAGGGTAGCAATCAATCCAAGGGACACGAGGCTTATAAAAGACAAACTTTTACTTTCTGAATGGCAGTATATACAGTATTTACAGGCAGATGCAAAGGATAAGGCCCAGCGGGTTGTCATTTTTCCCACAGGTACCAGATACAACTTCATCCGTGGTTCTTAGTATAGGTGGCATGTCACTCTCCCTGGCTTTCCTAGCCCTAGGGAGTCTTCATCACCTATAGCAGTATATCCAGATTGCAATACTTTCCGCCCCATGTAGCCTAAGTCCATCTTTCCCTGTAGCTCCACAAGCTGAGTGTGCCTCTAATCCTCGACAGCCATTTTGAGGTTAGACAGAATGACATGAAAGGGTAATTGTGGCAATCCACTGCCCCTTGTATTAAGCTCACACTGTCTCTAGCAGTAGCAGCCTCCTAGGCCTGCTACTTTACTCACTGATACCTACATATCAACTGACTTGTCACTTCCTGGACCTGTTACCAACTCCCAGTTCCCCCTCCTAAATTGGGCAAGCCACTACAGTTAACCCTGTCCCAGCTAACTGCAGCCCCAGAGGGTATAATACCTTTAATACATACATGAGCATCAAATACATTTAACCCTTGATTGTCAGGGAGCAATCCATCAGCTCCCACCATTACACATGCAGAAATACTTAATTACACGCCTTGGCTACTACCAATGAAGTCATTAATGGTTGTCTAAGCAATGTACAAGGACACACAAAGAATCATGATCGACTGCTGGCAGCTCCATGCTATTGCCAACGGCTCTTCCGTCCCCCCTCCCTCAGAGTAGCTGCCATATATTGGCCCCCAGGCTCACCCACCCAATCCCTTGACAATTTCTTGGCCTGGCTGCCGCACTTCATGTCCTCAGAACTACCAACCCTTATCCTGGGAGACTTCAACATGCCTACTAAGAGCCCCACTTCCACATCTGCATCTTAGCTTCAATCACTAACCACTTCTCTAGGCCTCTCATGGCTCTCAACCACTGAAACACACAAAGGCAGTAACACCCTTGAACTGGTCTTTGTGTGGCTCTGTTCAATCTCCTACCTAAAAATAACTCACCGCTTCCCCTCTTTGACCACAACATTCTCTCCTTTACTCTCACAATTCCTCGCCCTCCCCAGTACATGCCTACCCTACGCCTACACACATTCAGAAATCTACATGCCATTAACCCTCATACACTTTCAGACTCCCTTCACTCATCACTGTCCCCAATCTTGTCCTTTTCCTGTCCTGATCTGGCTGTACACCACTACAATGACACTCTCAGAAGCACCCTAGACCAAGTAGCTCCCCCTCACCCTGAGAACCTCCAAACACAGAGAAAAACAGCCCTGGCTTATATTACAAACTCTATTTCTCCAGCAATGCTCTAGGAGTGTTGAATGCTTATGGAGGAAAACTTGCACACCAGAAGACTTCATCCACTTCAAATTTATGTTAAGAACCTATAACTCAGCTCCTCTGCTCTTCACCTTGCCAAACAGACGTACTACACCACCCTGATCTCCTCACTATCCAACAACCCCAAGAAACTTTTTGACACCTTTCACTCCCTCCTCAGACTGAAAGCACAAGACCCTATCACAGACATTTGTGCTGATGACCTGGCCTCCCACTTTATAGAAAAAATAGATAATAACCATCAGGAAATCCGCTCCCAGCTACCAAGTGCAGTAACTCCCATCCCTCCCTTCATTTCCCCTGGCTCACTCTCCATATTTGATCCCATCACAGAAGAAGAAGTCTCCAGGCTCCTCTCTTCTGCTTGTCTGACTACATGCACTACCGACCCTATTCCCTCACATCTCCTCAAGTCTCTTTCTCCAGTCATCACTACTAATTACAATCTTTAATCTCTCCCTCTCCTCTGGCATTGTCACATTCTCTTTCAAATACTCTATCATTACTCCATTATTAAAGAAGCCCGCCCTCGACCCATCCTGCACAAACAACTACAGATCAGTCTCCAATCTCCCCTTCATCTCTAAACTCTTGGAGCGCCTTGTCTACTCCTGCCATACCTGTTACCTCTCCACTCATTCCCTCCTAGACCCTTCACAGTCCAGCTTTTGCCCCCTACATTCAACAGAAACTGCACTCATCAAAGTGACCAACTACAGTACCTTCTGACAGCAAAATGTAATGGTGACCACTCTCTGCTCATTCTTCTAGACCATTCTGCAGCTTTTGACACTGTTGACCACTGTCTCTTTCTCTCTAGGCTCCAGTCTCTAGGCATTAAGGACACTGCCCTCTCCTGGTTCTCTTCCTATCTTTATGACGGCTCCTTCGGTGTTTTGTTCTCTGGCATCCCCTTTTCCTCTCACTGTTGGGGTACTTCAAGGCTCAGTCCTTGGCCCCCTTTTCTTCTCTCTCTACACGGCCCCCATTTTACAGACCATTAGCAGATTTGGCTTTCAGTACCATCTTTATGCTGATGACACACAACTATACATGTCATCTCCTGACATTACCCCGATTTACTGCAGAACACCAGTGACTGTCTGTCCTCAGTCTCCAACATCATGTCCACCCTCTATCTAAAACTCAACCTCTCAAAAACTGAACTTCTTCTGCTCCCACCATCTACTAACCTCCCTAAAGCTGGAGTCACACATAGCGACTCACCAGCGATCCCGACAACGATATCAACATGTCAGGATCGCTGGTGAGTTGCTACATGATCGCTGGTGAGCTGTCAAACAGACAGCTTCACCATCAATCAGCACAGTTACCAGCTGATCACTGGTCTCCCGCCTGTCACACGCAGTGATGCGTGCTGGCCAGTGGGAGACCAGCAATGGAAGAAATGTCCAGAGGTTTCCAAGAGCGATCAGTGATATCGGCAGGGGGGCCGGTCGCTGATCGCTGTCACACACAGCGATCTCGCTGGTGAGATCGCTGTTGTGTCACAAAACTTGTGACTCAGCAGCGATCTCGCTAGCGAGATCGCTATGTGTGACGGGCCTTAAATCTGACATTACCCTCTCTGTGGGTGGCACCATAATAACACCCTGGCAGCAGGCATGCTGTCTGGGTGTTATGTTTGACAACAATCTCTGCTTCACCTGCCATATACAATCTCTTGCCTGCTCTTGCCGCTTACACCTAAAGAACAACTCTAGAATCTGCCCTTTTCTCACCATGGAAACAACAAAACCTCTCACTGTTGCCTTGGTCCACTCCCGCCTGGACTACTGTAATGCTCTATTAATTGGCCTCCCCCCTTTCTCGACTTTCCCCACTCCAGTCCATCCTTAATGCAGCAGCCAGGGTCATCTATCTGGCTAATCGGTACACAGACGAGTCCGCTCTTCACCAGTCGCTACACTAGCTGCCCATTCATTACAGGATACAATTCAAAGTGCATTTTCTCACCCACAAAGCTCTCCAGTGCGGCACCCCATTACATCTGCTCCCTCATTTCTGTCTATCGGCCTAGCCGATTGCTGTGCTCTGCAAATGACTTTCCACTAACCTCTGCACTAATCCGTACCTCCCACTCCCGACTCCAAGACTTCTCCCACGCTGCGCCAATCCTCTGGAATGCTCTACCCCAAGAAATTAGGACCATCCACAACTTGCACAGTTTTAGGTGCTCCTTCAAAACACATTTGTGCAGAGCGGACTATCAAGTTCCCTAATCATAGTCATTTTATGTGTAGGTGTGTGTCTGTAACCCATTCACTATCCCCCACTCCCTCAAGATGGCTGGACCATCATTGTAAATACATACCTGTACATTGTATCTCCTCCACCTCATTGTAGATTGTAAGCTCTCACGAACAGGGCCATCTTATTTTGCTTTAATTATTGTATTGTTAACGTTGTTACTTAAGACTGTTGTGTTTGAAACTGAAACTGTAAAGCGCTGCGGAATATGTTGGTGCTATATAAATAAAGATTATTATTATTATTATTAACTAAAAACATTTCAGATGTGCTAGATGGGAAATTGGTAATGAGACACTGTAGGCCATATAGGCTGATCACAGTTATTCAACCAAAATACAATCGGGTGTTGTATGTAAAATACTGTGATTTACTTAATTCCTTGACTTTTACTTCTTGGTGCTGCATTTTCAACATTGAGTAGTGTATGTGAGGTAGGATAAATAAAAATGGCAATTCTGGAATAGTTTTAAATTTAAGTAACTGATTCCATGCTGCTGTCGCTATTTACTGTTGCATTTGTGGGGTTGATCAAGCAACTGCAGATTGCTGCATGTACTTACTCTCCACTGCTGTGTCTGTGAAAGCAGGCGAGAGTGAATGTTGTTAGTCAAAGGGACCCTGGATTATGATCCTGGTGTGAAAATACACTACCTTTTCTAATGGAAAAAGGTGCATTTTATTAGAAAGTGAAAAAGCAGTGCAGTGTTGGAAAGCAAATAAGCTATTTTGGCAAAAGTGTTACATTTGTGATAATTAAAATACTCACAGATGGTTTTAACTTTGATAGATTTGGATGATATGCAATAGGTTTAGGTAACAATCTACTTTTACAGGAAAAGTAACTGAATGTTGGTTTCTTTAGCGGACTCTTTAGTGGATGATAGTGACAGATATTACTTTATTATTAGGTTGCATTCACATTTCTTTACTGAATTATATTTGGCATTTATGGTTCCTCTAAAAATGTGAATTGTTATTATCAATTTTTAAATGCATTTGGGCGGCTTTGTTTGTACAGCACATTCTGTAATGATACATGTAATCTATGCAACCAAACTGTATCATAATTTTTTTTTACTGCATAGGACCACAGAAAGGCCATTTAAAAAATATTACCAAGTTGTCAAATTATCACTTACTTCTTGGATAGATGGAAACACTAGGACTACAGGACTCCTGATACACTCCTTGAGTGAAATGTTTTCAGAGGTTGTCTACTTGCACACTTTTCAAGCATTTATACCTGCTATGTCGAGGGTATTTTCAAATGAGTGAACAGGCCATCTCTGAGTACATGTATCATGCCTCAAGGACGAGCATCCTCTTTCAAGACGAGATCACGAGTTGGCTCCTCCAAGACATCATCCGTCAGCAATGCTGCCGCTATTGCCCGCTCAAAAGCTGAAGCGGCAAAAGCAAGAAGCACCTTTGCTGAGCAAAAGATAGAATTGAAACTACAACAAGCCAGCCTGGATACGGAAAAAGCGTCACTGGATGCAGAAAAAGCATGCCAACAAGCATGCCTGGATGCAGAGAAAGCGCAACATTACAGAAACTTGCTATTGAAAAAGAAACAGCAGCTGCCATAGCAGAAGCAAAAGCCTTAGAAGCTGCCGTATATTCTGACAACTAACACAGCAGACGCAGCAGTGTGCTAGGCCTACAACAAGTTACTCACGATCCATTGCAGCATACTGCAGACTACTTCCATCAGCATTCCAAATCAAATGACAATCCAGACCCACAGGCGAAGACAGAGCATTTTGTCAGCAAGTCAAGCCAACCAGATAATTCGGACCCCCAGAAAGCCAACTATCAGTCTCCCTACCAAAAGCAAGGAAATACACATTGGGATGATACTGACTACAATAATCTTTCTCCAGAACAGAAGATCCGGAATCTGTCCCGGCTTAAAGAGAATCCCTTCGCTTCAGAAAGGTACTACAGCAGTTGGACCAAACCAGAGACATCTAACAGGTATGATCGCACAGCACACATGTACTCTGACAACACTCCATCAGCTGGCATCAGTGCCAATCAAGCCACGATGGACTTTGCCAAGTTCCTTGCTCGACGTGAGTGGGTCACTAAGGGGCTTGCAAAGTTCAGTGATCGTGCTGAAAACTACAGGGCTTGGCAAGCCTCCTTCAAAAATACCATAAGAGACATAGGTCTATCATGTAGTGAAGAAGTGGATCTCTTGGTAAAATGGTTAGGAAGTGAGTCTGCCGAACACGCAAAGAGAATCAGAGACATTAATGTAAATTATCCAGATGTCGGCCTCAAAAGAATTTGGAATAGACTTGATGAATGCTATGGCTCAGTAGAGGTTATAGAAAGTGCCTTGTTTAAAAGAATAGAGGACATTCCTAGAATAGCGAACAAGGATTATTCAAAGCTCAGAGAATTAACTGACTTGTTAATGGAGTTGCGTGTAGCAAAAGCAGAAGGAGATCTTGTGGGGTTGACATACTGTATCTCGACACTGCTAGAGGTGTGAACCCCATAGTTCAAAAACTCCCATATAACCTGCAAGACAAATGGGTTACATATGGTTCTAGGTATAAACAGACTTACAATGTACCATTTCCTCCATTCAGTGTGTTTGCAGATTTTGTCTCAGAACAAGCAAAAATTAGAAATGATCCGAGCTTTGATTTCATGCTGTCATGTGCCAATAACTCTGTTAGTAAACCTCATAGAACAACTGTAGAGGTCCACAAAATTAACATTTCTTCCACAGGTTCAGTTCGCAAAGAGTTCAGCTCCGGTCAAGGAGAAGACAAATCCAAGGACCCAAGCAGGCAGTGTCCCTTACACAAAAAGCTACATTCCTTACTTAAGTGCAGAGCTTTCAGAGAAAAATCATTGGAAGAAAGGAAGGCCTTCCTTAAGGAGAACCGCATCTGCTACAAATGCTGCTCTTCAACATCCCACTTCGCCAGGGACTGTGAGGTTACTGCAAGGTGTACCGAATGTGAAAGCACCGAACATAACTCAGTTCTACACCCTGGACCACCATAGGATGCTTTACCCCAAGAGCATAGCGGGGAGCAGAATGACTCAAATACTGACACTCCAGCCATTACTTCTAAGTGTACAGAAGTTTGTGGAAATCTCATAGAAGGCAAGTCCTGCTCTAAAATTTCCCTAGTGAGAGTCTACCAGGCAGACGAAAAGGACAAAGCCATCAAAGTATACGCGATTTTAGATGATCAGAGTAACAGGTCATTAGCCAAGTCTGCCTGCTTTGATAGCTTTAACGTCAGAGGACCCAGTGCCCCCTACTCTTTGAAAACTTGTGCCGGTATAGTAGAGACAGCAGGTAGAAGAGCAACAGGCTACGCAGTCGAGTCTATAGATGGCCAGAAGCATCTACCCTTAATAACCATATTGGAATGTAACCAGATTCCTGACAACAAGTCAGAGATACCTACGCCTGAAGTGGCATCGTATCATCCTCATCTGAAGCGTATAGAACGCCTGATTCCTAACCTTGACCCAGAGGCTCAAATAGTCTTGCTCCTTGGGAGAGATATTCTACAAGTCCACAAGATTAGGCAGCATATCAATGGCTCTCACAACGCTTCATATGTCCAGAGACTCGACCTTGGGTGAGTCATTGTAGGAGAGGACTGTTTAGGAGAAGCGCACAAACCGACAGTGGTTAACAACATGCTTACCAGTACGCTTGATCTCTCTCTCCTTCAACCATGTGAAAATCACTACTTCATAAAGGAGTTGCTACACAGCACTTCAGCACAAAGTATCTTAGTGAGTTGTGCAAATGATGATTGCATTCAGAATTGCGACCAAGATCACCTTGGGTGTACGGTCTTCCACAAGACCAAAGAAGATAATCGTATAGCAATGTCATTTGAAGATAGACTGTTCCTAGAGATGATGGAGCAAGGAATGGTGCAGGACAAAACGAAGAGCTGGATTGCACCTCTCCCCGTCAATCCTCAAAGACATCGCTTGCCTAACAACAGAGACCAAGTTTACAAATGATTTGTCTCCCTCAGGCACAGCTTCCATAGTAGACCAAAGATGAAAGACCATTTATTAACCTTCATGGAGAAGATATGTAAGAACGGTCATGCAGAGTTAGCACCTACACTTCAAGACTTCGAGGACCACTGGCACCATGGTAAACACGTCCACACAGTTCTACAGCTAGAGCAGTCGAAGAATATAATTATCTGAGCTGTACAACGGGAAAACTATGCCAAAGAAATCGACTGTTTAACCAATCAACGACCAATACCAAAAGATAGTGTTCTGAGGAAACTCACAGCAGCAAGAGAACTGCAACTCTCTTCCAACTTGGATATGAAGGACGTAGAAAAATATTTAAGTGTACATGGGTGTACTTGGACTTTTAACCCACCACATTCTTCAAATATGGGAGGTGTATGGGAGAGTATGATAGGTGTCGCAAGGAGAATCCTTGATTTAATCTTCTTACAGGAAGGATCTGCAAGACTGACACATGAAAGCTTGACAACATTCATGGCCGAAGTGTCAGCCATCATAAACGCCAGACCGTTTACTCCAATTTCCTGTGATCCTGATGACCCAACTGTTCTCACCCCAGCCCTGCTGCTTATGCAGAAGACCGACCTTAATTGCTCTCCACCTGGAGAACTTAATGTTAAAGACTGTTACAGGAGTCGATGGAGACAAGTACAGAGTCTCTCCAATGCCTTTTGGGACAAGTGGAAAAAGCAGTACCTGCCTACTCTGCAACAGAGGAGAAAGTGGCAAACCAGCAAGCCTAACCTCCAGCCTGGCGATATAGTACTAATGAAAGACTGTCAGTCTCGAAGAAATGAATGGCCATTAGGTCTCATTACCCAGACATTCCCAAGTAAGGATGGAATTGTATGTAAGGTGGAAGTAAAAATAGGAAAACAAGGCGAGACCAAATTGTTCCTCAGGCCAGTAGGGGAACTCGTTCTGCTGTTCTCGTCCAATAAACACAATAGTGACGTCGGCTGACGTCAAGCGGGAGTGTTCTGTCCAGCCATATAATTGCTGTCTAGAAAGTCATTTTTTGTGTGTATTAATCCTTCATATATTTCATACTGTAAGGTAACAGCACCACTTGCTGGCCGTTTAATGCATAGATTCTAGTTTAATTTGCAATGTATTGTGGGATTGTTCCTGTTACATCATAGCCTTGTTTATGACACTGTGAGGGGAACAGCAGCCTTTATTCCTCCACATGTCTTAGGAGAATCTACACCATTTGTGTTCTTCATGCTTCTTAAACAGCCTGCTCTAAGCATAGTTGTTAAGCACTATCTAGGTGTTATAATCCTGTGTTTATAACTTTGTTGCATTAAATAGGTAATCATCAGCTATGTATTACCTCACGGTACCTATGTATTACCTCACGGTACCTATGTATTACTTCATGGTACCTATGTATTACCTCATGGTACCTATGTATTACCTAATGATACCTACAGTATGTATTACCTCATGGTACCTATGTATTGCATCATGGTACCTATGTATTACCTCACGGTACCTATGTATTACCTCACGGTACCTATGTATTACCTCATGTTACTGTGTATTGTAGACTATCTGTATTTTTATGCTCTGTGCAGTTATATATTCTGAAATGCTCTTTTTATTGCATCCTATAGTTTCACCCTTTCCTGTCACATCTGCAATCAATAAAAGAATGTTACAATTTTACAGCCTCTTTTTCTTAAAGAAGACAGAGGGTTTAGCTACATGTCTCATTGCACACCCTGCTAACGTGTATGAGGACAGTATAGTTGTACAAGTTTTCCTTCATTGATTTGATCTCTTTAGGCACTTCTCGTCTTTTCTTATTTATAGTTCCCCCGATGGTCGTCCCTGATTTTTTAGTAGCTTAGCAAGTTTGACTGACGTAAGATAGTTATCTGTGGTAACACTTCTTCCTTTTTTCAAAAACGGCTGCATTAGTTTCATGACTACGTGGTTGGCTAAACCGTCATCAACATGGCATGAATCTTCTTTTCCAAGATAAGGGAAGCCATTTGCAAGATATTTGCTATCCTTGTCAACAGCTAGCCAATATTTATTGCTGTATTTGTCTGGCTTGGAAGCAAACTTGTCAGTTTTGAGTTGCTGAGATCAATTGGACTTCTCATCAAGTCTTAGGTAATGCAAAATTTCTACAAAACAGTTCCTAGACATCGTCGTTTTGCAAAATGGTATTCCCCAGTCATTTGACCAAATACTGGCAATAGAGTGATGGCTCGTGCCTGATATTTCACGAGTGTAAAGTATGCAATAAATGCCTCTAGCTCCTCATCGGAAAGATTAAAATCTTCATCATTTTTCCTGCGTGCTTCTGCAATTGTACATCTCTATGTGAGTCAAGATGAATGAATTGAAAAATAATCGCCATGCACTCAAAGGACTATCACGAATTACATTCCTTCTCACTCAACCTGTAGGGCCAGACTCCTCTCTAAGTATGTTTTTGGTTTGCATGCCTACCAGGCAAGTGTTCTCCAATCTCGAGAAGTAGAGTTGAGCGAAACGGGTCGAAAAAATTCAAAAGTCGCCGACTTTTGGCAAAGTTGGGTTTCATGAAACGAAACCCGACCCTAGGATGAGGTCGGCCACGAGGTCGGCGACTTACGCACCAAAGTCGCGTTTCAAAAGTTTGTTTTGCGCTCTTTTTCAGCCAATCAGGATCCACGGACACTGTGGGCAACGTGATGACCTAGGCACGGGTCACCACCATCTTTCAGAAGGGCATGCAAGAGATTGGCTTGCTTTGGTGGGCGTCACAGGGGGTATAAAAGGGCGTGCACGCCGACCGCCATCTTACTTCTGCCGATCTTAGTATAGGGAGAGGTTGCTGCTGATTCTGTAGGGAGAGCGTTAGGCAGGGAAGAAGACAAAAAAACTGCTTCTGCTGCTAGCGATTTGGCCTGCACAACACACAAGTCACTGTGTGTGCAGTGCAAGGGGAGGCTATATTGTGGTGTATCAGTGGTGTTGGTTGTTGGGCTGCCTTTTAAGGCTTCCTGACACACTGGCATTGCTGTTTACCCACTGCTCCGCAAACTGCTTTTTAAAAAGCAATCCAATCTCCCTTATCCTCTAGTCACTTTTGTCACAGCTGTGCCATCGAGCGTGTCACATAGCGCTCAGATATCAGTGGGCCTCACACAATCCACAAGTGTCCAGTGTCCAAAAGTGTACGCAGAGATTCAAAATCTCCATTATCCTCTCGTCACATTGGTCACAGGCAGCTGTGCTATCGAGCGTGTCACATAGCACTCAGATATCAGTGGGCCTCACACAATCCACAAGTGTCCAGTGTCCAAAAGTGTACGCAGAGATTCAAAATCTCCATTATCCTCTCGTCACTTTGGTCACAGGCAGCTGTGCCATCGAGCGTGTCACATAGCGCTCAGATATCAGTGGGCCTCACACAATCCACAAGTGTCCAGTGTCCAAAAGTGTACTCAGAGATTCAAAATCTCCATTATCCTCTCGTCACTTTGGTCACAGGCAGCTGTGCCATCGAGCGTGTCACATAGCGCTCAGATATCAGTGGGCCTCAAACAATCCACAAGTGTCCAGTGTCCAAAAGTGTACGCAGAGATTCAAAATCTCCATTATCCTCTCGTCACTTTGGTCACAGGCAGCTGTGCCATCGAGCGTGTCACATAGCGCTCAGATATCAGTGGGCCTCACACAATCTACAAGTGTCCAGTGTCCAAAAGTGTACGCAGAGATTCAAAATCTCCATTATCCTCTCGTCACTTTGGTCACAGGCAGCTGTGCCATCGAGCGTGTCACATAGCGCTCAGATATCAGTGGGCCTCACACAATCCACAAGTGTCCAGTGTCCAAAAGTGTACGCAGAGATTCAAAATCTCCATTATCCTCTCGTCACTTTGGTCACAGGCAGCTGTGCCATCGAGCGTGTCACATAGCGCTCAGATATCAGTGGGCCTCACACAATCTACAAGTGTCCAGTGTCCAAAAGTGTACGCAGAGATTCAAAATCTCCATTATCCTCTTGTCACTTTGGTCACAGGCAGCTGTGCCATCGAGCGTGTCACATAGCGCTCAGATATCAGTGGGCCTCACACAATCCACAAGTGTCCAGTGTCCAAAAGTGTACGCAGAGATTCAAAATCTCCATTATCCTCTCGTCACTTTGGTCACAGGCAGCTGTGCCATCGAGCGTGTCACATAGCGCTCAGATATCAGTGGGCCTCACACAATCCACAAGTGTCCAGTGTCCAAAAGTGTACGCAGAGATTCAAAATCTCCATTATCCTCTCGTCACTTTGGTCACAGGCAGCTGTGCCATCGAGCGTGTCACATAGCGCTCAGATATCAGTGGGCCTCACACAATCTACAAGTGTCCAGTGTCCAAAAGTGTACGCAGAGATTCAAAATCTCCATTATCCTCTCGTCACTTTGGTCACAGGCAGCTGTGCCATCGAGCGTGTCACATAGCGCTCAGATATCAGTGGGCCTCACACAATCCACAAGTGTCCAGTATCCAAAAGTGTACGCAGAGATTCAAAATCTCCATTATCCTCTCGTCACTTTGGTCACAGGCAGCTGTGCCATCGAGCGTGTCACATAGCGCTCAGATATCAGTGGGCCTCACACAATCTACAAGTGTCCAGTGTCCAAAAGTGTACGCAGAGATTCAAAATCTCCATTATCCTCTCGTCACTTTGGTCACAGGCAGCTGTGCCATCGAGCGTGTCACATAGCGCTCAGATATCAGTGGGCCTCACACAATCTACAAGTGTCCAGTGTCCAAAAGTGTACGCAGAGATTCAAAATCTCCATTATCATCTCGTCACTTTGGTCACAGGCAGCTGTGCCATCGAGCGTGTCACATAGCGCTCAGATATCAGTGGGCCTCACACAATCTACAAGTGTCCAGTGTCCAAAAGTGTACGCAGAGATTCAAAATCTCCATTATCCTCTCGTCACTTTGGTCACAGGCAGCTGTGCCATCGACCGTGTCACATAGCGCTCAGATATCAGTGGGCCTCACACAATCCACAAGTGTCCAGTGTCCAAAAGTGTACGCAGAGATTCAAAATCTCCATTATCCTCTCGTCACTTTGGTCACAGGCAGCTGTGCCATCGAGCGTGTCACATAGCGCTCAGATATCAGTGGGCCTCACACAATCCACAAGTGTCCAGTGTCCAAAAGTGTACGCAGAGATTCAAAATCTCCATTATCCTCTCGTCACTTTGGTCACAGGCAGCTGTGCCATCGAGCGTGTCACATAGCGCTCAGATATCAGTGGGCCTTACACAATCCACAAGTGTCCAGTGTCCAAAAGTGTACGCAGAGATTCAAAATCTCCATTATCCTCTCGTCACTTTGGTCACAGGCAGCTGTGCCATCGAGCGTGTCACATAGCGCTCAGATATCAGTGGGCCTCACACAATCTACAAGTGTCCAGTGTCCAAAAGTGTACGCAGAGATTCAAAATCTCCATTATCCTCTCGTCACTTTGGTCACAGGCAGCTGTGCCATCGAGCATGTCACATAGCGCTCAGATATCAGTGGGCCTCACACAATCTACAAGTGTCCAGTGTCCAAAAGTGTACGCAGAGATTCAAAATCTCCATTATCCTCTCGTCACTTTGGTCACAGGCAGCTGTGCCATCGAGCGTGTCACATAGCGCTCAGATATCAGTGGACCTCACACAATCCACAAGTGTCCAGTGTCCAAAAGTGTACGCAGAGATTCAAAATCTCCATTATCCTCTCGTCACTTTGGTCACAGGCAGCTGTGCCATCGAGCGTGTCACATAGCGCTCAGATATCAGTGGGCCTCACACAATCCACAAGTGTCCAGTGTCCAAAAGTGTACGCAGAGATTCAAAATCTCCATTATCCTCTCGTCACTTTGGTCACAGGCAGCTGTGCCATCGAGCGTGTCACATAGCGCTCAGATATCAGTGGGCCTCACACAATCTACAAGTGTCCAGTGTCCAAAAGTGTACGCAGAGATTCAAAATCTCCATTATCCTCTCGTCACTTTGGTCACAGGCAGCTGTGCCATCGAGCGTGTCACATAGCGCTCAGATATCAGTGGGCCTCACACAATCTACAAGTGTCCAGTGTCCAAAAGTGTACGCAGAGATTCAAAATCTCCATTATCCTCTCGTCACTTTGGTCACAGGCAGCTGTGCCATCGAGCGTGTCACATAGCGCTCAGATATCAGTGGGCCTCACACAATCTACAAGTGTCCAGTGTCCAAAAGTGTATGCAGAGATTCAAAATCTCCATTATCCTCTCGTCACTTTGGTCACAGGCAGCTGTGCCATCGAGCGTGTCACATAGCGCTCAGATATCAGTGGGCCTCACACAATCCACAAGTGTCCAGTGTCCAAAAGTGTACGCAGAGATTCAAAATCTCCATTATCCTCTCGTCACTTTGGTCACAGGCAGCTGTGCCATCGAGCGTGTCACATAGCGCTCAGATATCAGTGGGCCTCACACAATCCACAAGTGTCCAGTGTCCAAAAGTGTACGCAGAGATTCAAAATCTCCATTATCCTCTCGTCACTTTGGTCACAGGCAGCTGTGCCATCGAGCGTGTCACATAGCGCTCAGATATCAGTGGGCCTCACACAATCCACAAGTGTCCAGTGTCCAAAAGTGTACGCAGAGATTCAAAATCTCCATTATCCTCTCGTCACTTTGGTCACAGGCAGCTGTGCCATCGAGCGTGTCACATAGCGCTCAGATATCAGTGGGCCTCACACAATCCACAAGTGTCCAGTGTCCAAAAGTGTACGCAGAGATTCAAAATCTCCATTATCCTCTCGTCACTTTGGTCACAGGCAGCTGTGCCATCGAGCGTGTCACATAACGCTCAGATATCAGTGGGCCTCACACAATCTACAAGTGTCCAGTGTCCAAAAGTGTACGCAGAGATTCAAAATCTCCATTATCCTCTCGTCACTTTGGTCACAGGCAGCTGTGCCATCGAGCGTGTCACATAGCGCTCAGATATCAGTGGGCCTCACACAATCTACAAGTGTCCAGTGTCCAAAAGTGTATGCAGAGATTCAAAATCTCCATTATCCTCTCGTCACTTTGGTCACAGGCAGCTGTGCCATCGAGCATGTCACATAGCGCTCAGATATCAGTGGGCCTCACACAATCCACAAGTGTCCAGTGTCCAAAAGTGTACGCAGAGGTTCAAAATCTCCATTATCCTCTCGTCACTTTGGTCACAGGCAGCTGTGCCATCGAGCGTGTCACATAGCGCTCAGATATCAGTGGGCCTCACACAATCCACAAGTCTCCAGTGTCCAAAAGTGTACGCAGAGATTCAAAATCTCCATTATCCTCTCGTCACTTTGGTCACAGGCAGCTGTGCCATCGAGCGTGTCACATAGCGCTCAGATATCAGTGGGCCTCACACAATCCACAAGTGTCCAGTGTCCAAAAGTGTACGCAGAGATTCAAAATCTCCATTATCCTCTCGTCACTTTGGTCACAGGCAGCTGTGCCATCGAGCGTGTCACATAGCGCTCAGATATCAGTGGGCCTCACACAATCCACAAGTGTCCAGTGTCCAAAAGTGTACGCAGAGATTCAAAATCTCCATTATCCTCTCGTCACTTTGGTCACAGGCAGCTGTGCCATCGAGCGTGTCACATAGCGCTCAGATATCAGTGGGCCTCACACAATCCACAAGTGTCCAGTGTCCAAAAGTGTACGCAGAGATTCAAAATCTCCATTATCCTCTCGTCACTTTGGTCACAGGCAGCTGTGCCATCGAGCGTGTCACATAGCGCTCAGATATCAGTGGGCCTCACACAATCTACAAGTGTCCAGTGTCCAAAAGTGTACGCAGAGATTCAAAATCTCCATTATCCTCTCGTCACTTTGGTCACAGGCAGCTGTGCCATCGAGCGTGTCACATAGCGCTCAGATATCAGTGGGCCTCACACAATCCAAAAGTGTCCACTGTCCACAAGTGTGTGCAGAAATTCTAAATCTCCCCTGTCCTATAGACACCTTGTACCTTGTTTTACATTACTATATAGTTTGTTGGATTTTGTCTACATTTCTACCAAAAATGAGGAAGGCTGGTGGAACAGGCCGTGGAATTGGGCGGGGGTTGGCAGCTGGTAATGATGGTGTTGGTGGTGGATCTGATGGTAGTGGCAAGAGCAAAATAGGACCGAATGCAGGAGGTGCTGACCCTGCGTCATCGTCTGGCTACATTAGGCCTCGAACGCTTAGTTTTCTAGGAGTTGGCAAACCGCTTTTAAAGGCAGAGCATCAGGAAAAAGTTTTGTCTTACATTGCTGACTCAGCCTCCAGCTCTATCGCCTCCTCTTCTTCAGTTGTAAAAAGTAAAAGCACTGAGTCGTCATTGGAGGCTCATGTTCATGAACCACACCTTTCCTTGTGTCCTTCACCCCAACCAAGATTGAAGGATGACGCAGGCCATACTACTGATTACTCCATGGAGCTGTTTTCACATACCATGCCTGGATTATCAAGTCAAATGGTGAATTACCCAGGCCAAGATGAATCTGACATGGAGTGCACTGATGCACAGCCGCTGATGGATGATTCTGCTGGTACATTCACTCAGAGCACTACATTGTCCTCGCAGTGTACAGAGCCAGATTTTGACCCTGATGAGACTCAGGTGCCCCTTCCCGCACACTATACCACCATACACGGTGACACAGAGAAAGGTGCACATGACATAGAAGAGGAGGTGATGGATGACCCAGTTGTTGACCCAGATTGGCATCCATTGGGGAAGAGGGTGCTGCTTTCAATAGCTCAGATGAGGAGCATCCACAGCAGACATCGACATCGCAACAGCTGTTATCTGGCAGGCCCGGAGCACTCCAAAGACAGGTTCCAAACATCAAAAGAGTTGCTGGACAGCTTGTCCAGAGGGTCAAAAGATCACAGCGTGCTAGGCCGCAAAATGTCTGCCAAAGTAGGAAGAGTGCAGTGTGGCACTTTTTTGAACAAAATCCTCATGATCAGGCCAAGGTTATCTGTAAGAAGTGCGCAAAGACCTTTAGCCGAGGGAAAAATCTGAAAAATTTGAATACCAGTTGCACGCTTAGACATTTAACCAGCATGCACTTGCAAGCGTGGACACAACACCAAACCTCAAGTGCCACATGTGCAACTGATCACAACGAAGGTAGTCAGCAACGCTACATTGTTTCCCCCACTGTAAGCCCACCGGTTAGCACAGCAGCAAATGTTGAGGTGTCGTTGCAAGGCCACAGCAGTCAGGGAATCCCACTGTTATATCAACGAAAGACTGATTCTAGGCCATCAGAAAGAACACCAACTCCATCACCATCATCAACCCTCTCTCAGTCCGCCCTGTCCACCGCTACTTCCACCATATGCAGCTCTCAAGTCCAGCTCACCCTCCCAGACACTATGAGTAGGTCAAGAAAGTACTCAGTCTCTCATCCGCGTACACTGGGTTTGAACGCCCACATTGCCAAACTAATCTCGTTTGAGATGATGCCCTTTCGGTTGGTGGAAAGCACAGCTTTCCGCGAACTCATGGCCTATGCAGTACCACGCTATGACCTACCCAGTCGCCACTTCTTCTCTCGCAAAGCCATCCCAGCCCTCCACCATCATGTGAAAGACCGCATTGTCCATGCACTCAAGCAGTCAGTGAGCGGAAAGGTGCACCTCACAACTGATGCATGGTCCAGTCGGCATGGCCAGGGCCGTTACGTGTCCATCACTGCGCACTGGGTTAATGTGGTGGATGCAGGGTCCACAGGGGACAGCGGTGGTGGGACAGTGCTGCCTAGCCCACGGTATAGGAAACAGTTGGCTGTAGGCGTTCGACCCTCCTCCTCCTCCTCCAGAAGCGAAAGCTCGTCCACAGAGCGCAGTCGTACGAGCACTCCATCTGCAGCTGCCACTGTTGCACACGATGTGTCCCCCTATCGAGCAGCTAGTGGAAAGCGTCAGCAGGCTGTGTTGCAGATGATGTGTTTGGGCGACAGACACACCGCCGAGGTGCTGGCCGAGTACTTGAAGCGACAAACTGAGTCATGGCTGGGCAGTGTACATCTTGAGGCAGGCAAGGTAGTTAGTGATAACGGCCGTAATTTTGTGGCAGCCATAGCCCTTTCAAAACTCAGCCACATACCTTGCTTGGCTCACACCTTGAACCTGGTGGTGCAGTGCTTCCTCAAAAATTATCCGGAGTTAACAGCCCTGCTCCAGAAGGTGCGAAGACTGTGCGCGCACATCCGCCGGTCGCCTGTACACTCCGTTCGTATGCAGAAGCTGCAGCGATTGCTCCACCTTCCCAACCACCACCTCATTATCGACATTGCAACAAGGTGGAACTCCACCCTGCACATGGTGGAGCGGCTGTGCGAGCAGAGGCAGGCCATAATGCATTTGTGGGAGGATACACGGCCAGGCACTTTGAGAGCAGACATGGAGTTGACAGGCGTGCAGTGGTCGAAGCTGAAAGACCTTTGTAAAGTCCTTCAGTGTTTTGAGGAATGCACACGGCTGGTAAGCGCAGACGACGCCATCCTAAGCATGAGCATCCCACTTATGCGTCTGCTCATGCAAACTTTGACGCACCTTAAGGAGCAGGCGTCTGCAGCCAATGTTGATGAGGAGGAAGAGGAGGAGGGAATCCTTGATGACATTCAGCCATTGTCTGCTCAGGGACCTCTCCTGGACGAGGTGGAGGAAGAAGAGGAGGAGGAGGAGGAGGATGATGGGGATGATTACTTAGGGGAGGAGGATGCATCTCGTGGGGCAAGTGAAAATGTTGGCGTGGCAAGGTCTGGTACAGGGTTTGTGCGTGACTGGAGGGATGTGGATTTGCCAGAAAGTGCTCCTCCACCCAGCACTCGCAGTGCATCATTGACACCGGGAACATTGGCCCACATGTCAGATTATGCCTTGCGGATCCTAAAAAGGGACCCCCGCATTGCCAAAATGATGAACGATGACGACTACTGGTTGGCCAGCATCCTGGATCCACGCTATAAAGGCAAATTACAAAACATCATGCCACAGGAGAACCTTGACCTAATATTGGCTAATAAACAAGCAACTCTGGTAAATCGGTTGCTTGAGGCATTCCCAGCACACAGCAGCGGTGATGGTTCTCACACGAGCCGTACGGGCCGGGGGCAGCTTGGCAGAGGTGTTCGTGGTGCACACAGCAGAAGTGGCATTGGAGACAGGGGTTTCATGACAATGTTGTGGACTGATTTTTCAAATACCGCTCACACAACTGGTAATACTGCATCGATGGAAAGTGACAGGAGACAGCAGTTGTCAACTATGGTTACAAACTACTTTTCCTCCCATATCGATGTTCTCCCACACAGGTCATTCCCCTTTGACTATTGGGCCGCTAAACTGGACACCTGGCCTGAATTGGCCCAATATGCCTTACAGGAGCTCGCTTGCCCAGCTGCAAGTGTGCTATCGGAAAGAGTCTTCAGTGCAGCTGGATCAATCCTGACAGAAAAAAGGACCCGTCTGTCAACCCAAAATGTGGATGATCTAACCTTCATTAAAATGAACCACGCATGGGTTTCCAAGGATTTTGTCCCACCTTCCCCTGATGACACATAGGGTGACAGAAAAATGGCTTGCTTTGGTCCACCTCTTCCTGGTACTTCACCTATTTCGCCTTTTGCATCAGCTGAATGTCCAACATCAACATATGCCACTTTCTAAAACTCCCTAACTGTGCTGCCTCCCCCCCATGGCCGGGGTAACCACCTAGCGCACGACACCGTGCGAGTGCCGTTGCCCTGGACAGGTGGGTAGGCCGACTCTTGGGCGCTGGCTCTGGCACAGGGTCCCTCATAGTGCAATCAAGTGTCTCTGACGGTGGTGGTGCACACCCGCCGTCAGACACACCGCTGTACTATGAGGGGCCCAGTGCCAGTACCGACGCCCAAGTGTGGGCCCCCCTTGCTTGGGCAGGGCCCCAGCATTTGCAATCTTTACCTCTCCCTGCTCCTCCGCTGTGTAATCTGGGCCGTCAAATCCATACTGTGCCTGACACCGTCTGAGCCTGCCTCCTGAGACATATATTTTGAATGTGTACGCTATCCATACATGTTATCCAGGGATACGGTACCCTTTCTAACCTTTGTGCAATGACGTGCAATCCATACTGGGCCTAACACCGTCTGAGCCTGCCTCATGCTGTATAGACATATATTTTGAATGTGTACGCTATCCATACATGTTATCCGGGGATACGGTACCCTTTCTAACCTTTGTGCAATGACGTGCAATCCATACTGGGCCTCACACCGTCTGAGCCTGCCTCATGCTGTATAGACATATATTTTGAATGTGTACGCTATCCATACATGTTATCCGGGGATACGGTACCCTTTCTAACCTTTGTGCAATGACGTGCAATCCATACTGGGCCTAACACCATCTGAGCCTGCCTCATGCTGTATAGACATATATTTTGAATGTGTACGCTATCCATACATGTTATCCGGGGATACGGTACCCTTTCTAACCTTTGTGCAATGACGTGCAATCCATACTGGGCCTAACACCGTCTGAGCCTGCCTCATGCTGTATAGACATATATTTTGAATGTGTACGCTATCCATACATGTTATCCGGGGATACGGTACCCTTTCTAACCTTTGTGCAATGACGTGCAATCCATACTGGGCCTAACACCATCTGAGCCTGCCTCATGCTGTATAGACATATATTTTGAATGTGTACGCTATCCATACATGTTATCCAGGGATACGGTACCCTTTCTAACCTTTGTGCAATGACGTGCAATCCATACTGGGCCTAACACCGTCTGAGCCTGCCTCATGCTGTATAGACATATATTTTGAATGTGTACGCTATCCATACATGTTATCCGGGGATACGGTACCCTTTCTAACCTTTGTGCAATGACGTGCAATCCATACTGGGCCTAACACCGTCTGAGCCTGCCTCATGCTGTATAGACATATATTTTGAATGTGTACGCTATCCATACATGTTATCTGGGGATACGGTACCCTTTCTAACCTTTGTGCAATCACGTGCAATCCATACTGGGCCTAACACCGTCTGAGCCTGCCTCATGCTGTATAGACATATATTTTGAATGTGTACGCTATCCATACATGTTATCTGGGGATACGGTACCCTTTCTAACCTTTGTGCAATCACGTGCAATCCATACTGGGCCTAACACCGTCTGAGCCTGCCTCATGCTGTATAGACATATATTTTGAATGTGTACGCTATCCATACATGTTATCCGGGGATACGGTACCCTTTCTAACCTTTGTGCAATGACGTGCAATCCATACTGGGCCTAACACCGTCTGAGCCTGCCTCATGTTGTATAGACATATATTTTGAATGTGTACGCTATCCATACATGCTATCCAGGGATACGGTACCCTTTCTAACCTTTGTGCAATGACGTGCAATCCATACTGGGCCTAACACCGTCTGAGCCTGCCTCATGCTGTATAGACATATATTTTGAATGTGTACGCTATCCATACATGTTATCCAGGGATACGGTAACCTTTCTAACCTTTGTGCAATCACGTGCAATCCATACTGGGCGTGAGAACGGCTGGCGAGCTGTTAAGCAAGCTACAGCACCTGTCCAGACAAGTACAGGGATTCCCTAGCGAGGAGACTTATTTGATTGTTTTCAATGTTGGGACAGCAATTTTTGGGGAGCACTATACTCTGGAGAATGATAGATGGGGCCCACCATACACTGGAACATTCCAAAGGTGGACATCAGACACTGGAGCAGCATTTACAGGGCCCATTATACACTAGAGCATTAGAAATGGGGCCCATTATGTTTGGAGCATTATTTGGGCCCATAAGACAGTGGAGCTTCATCCATGGGGACCAACATATACTGTAGCATTATGTGGAGCTCATCATATACTGTTTCAAACATTATATGGGACCAATGATTCTGTATGGAGAAATAGATGGGCCTCGTCATGAGATGTAAAAAGTGAGGTATTTTTCATTGTACTATACCGCTATTTATCTGCCGTATCGGAGCATGATGAGTTGTGGTATGTGTTAAAGGGGCGCTCTTTCGCCCAGGGCACATGAAAACCTGCAGCCAGCCCTCCCCCCCACAACTTTAGCCAAATAACACCCATTTTTCAGTGCGTAACTTATATTATGAAGTTAATTAAGGTTGACAAGCTTAAGTAAGAAGAATTGATGCTTTTGGCATTCAAATGGGCACTGTTGGTGTGTTTCCTGTCCTCCTCTCACTGCCGACTTTTATTCCCCATTGACTTACATTGGTTTCGTGACGACCCCGACTTTTCCCTATAATCGGACGATTTTGCTCGACCCGACTTTTGGAAAAGTCGGGTTTCACGAAACGAAATGCGACCCTAAAAAACCAAAAGTCGCTCAACTCTACTCGAGAGGTTTCCATCGAATTCCATTGGCTGAAACAAGCATTCCTGGAGATTCATCAATGCCTTCTGTGGCGGTGTTGGTTGCTGCATTGCCTTCGCCACCGCCATCATCTGTTGAGGATACATTTTTGTGACTTTTGCAGATTGTTTCTGTCCATGACCTGGAGGATGGTCGGGAGGTAACAACGCCGCACGAGCGTGATCCCCAGTTGATGAGCTTGCAACATCTGGAAAAAAGTTGTTAAATATTTTGTATTTTTGTTTTGTAACTCAGTATATGTTTGTTCCATCTGAATCTTCAGATTCACTAGAAACGTTTTGAGGAGTGAAATCTTCGTCAGTGTCAGCATCAAATTGATTTTCCTCCGTTTCGCATTCCGATTCATCCTCTGGTATAGAATGCAAAATAGCAAGAATATCGTCAGGCTTTAGCCCATTTCTTCTAGCCATATTAGCAATTAGCAAAACTGCAGGCTGTATTCTACAAAAATTATATAGTCCACTCAAGAGTTCACTGGTTCACTGATGGATGTCCTGTATATATCCTGTGTATGTCAAGTATATTTGCAAAAATGCTAATTATTCTAAGTCTAAGCCAACATTTATTCTAAACTTATTCTAAACATACAAGTAAATGAAAAGTAAAAGAAATAATAATATTTAGCAACAAAGACTAGCAAAATATAGTAGGGAGTCAAAATCACTCCCTTTGGTAATTAAAGGTAAATTTTGTCACAAAATCTTTTTTCGCATCTTAAATGAGTAAAAGTCACTGCATCTCAAGCCGGAATTTGGAAAAAAGTATTCACAAAAGAGACATAAAAATTGTGAGGAGTCAAAATTACTCCATCGGTAGTTCTATTAATTTACTGATCAATGAGGATCCTACCATTGGGACCCCCACCCATCATGTGAGAGAATCAAACATTAGCAAAAAAATAACTTTTATTTGGAAACTCCAGCAACTAATCAGAGTGAGGGATAGCAAGAAAATGCATGTGTTACTCATAGAGAGACTCTCTCTCAGTCAAAAATGTAACATTATTCTTTAAAAAGGGGTAATTGGCATCATGAAGTATCATAATATACAGTTAAAAATTAAGTCAAATTTGCCCCACAGTGTACCTTATATCCTATATAGTTTCACTGTAATTTTTTTCTATTTGGAAATAAAGGCTCTGAATTTTATGCACAGGTAAGGGCCGCAATTTATTTTCCTCTACAATATTATTATATTTATGAAATCTATGAGTCTTCTTTGATGATGGCAGGACTCTGTAAGATTTTTCTTTTGGTCTAATCTGATTATTTGGGTATTTTGAAATGGGTTTTCTTATTCAATTATATATGCGCTTCAAATACAATTAGGGAAAGAACATTCAGCAAATAATACTGTAAAGTAATGAGCATATAATTTTGCTTCCTGCCTTATTTTGGATGTGTTTTTATAAATGAAGTTGGCTGTGAACGTTCACTCATTTTAATCATATGTCAATTATCTTGATTTGAAATTAATATGATTTTTTGCAAAGGTACAATACAGTTTCATAAGGCATATTTAAGTGATTAAACCTGAAAAATTTAGTGGATCAAGATTTTTCTCATTTATAATGGACACCTCTAATTTGTATCATCCTGTACCAGCAGTTATATAATGGATTGGCTAGCTGCTTTAAGGTAGTGCTTGAATAATGTAATTAGGCAATATGTTCTGCCAGGAACATTATCACCTCATAATATCTACTATCCCATGTTGATACTTAATTAGTTTGGAAATGAGCTGCCACAGTTTTCTAAATGAAATGATGTGTTGTGCTGTATTGTAAATGAGCCCATATGAAATGAAAGTGATGCTAAATGATTGCAACAATTGTGGCTGATTTCACAATGGACAAAAATTATTCATGAGGTCAAATACGGAGTTGCACCTCAACTATTAAGAAATAAGAGAAAATAGCTTAAAAAGTAGGAAAACGTAACGCAGGTTCCAGGTCGTGCATAAATAGTAGACTTTCAGTACTGGTGTCTGTGTATGAATATATTAATTAAAAAGTATATCAGCCATAAATCAGCCAATGTTGCCTATAAAAAATGTAATAAAGGAATGGGAATGCATGCAATGTGTAGGCGCATGTTCACATTAACCACTAAACAGACAAAACCTAAGATAGAGACAAAACGTAAAAGCCACATCAAGGTGACCCTTCTTGGGACATTCCTAGCCTCTAGTATGCAAACCTTACCAAATGAAGTAAATGTAAATAAGAGATGAACAGGACCGAGGGCCCGACTATTGGACACGCAGTCATGGGGAGCTATATGAAAGTAATATTTAGCTCAAAAAGGGAGGCCATGCTCTTATTTACAGAGATTGCAAAAAATACTAAAGCAAAAACCAAAAGAAATTAACTGGAATATAAGTTGGAAAGCATGCAACGTGTATGAGCATGTTCACACTGACCACTAAACAGACAATCTTTTACTTAAGGTTTGTCTGTTAAGCTCTTTAACAGAAGCACAGTCTTAGTAATGTCAAAGTGACCTCACCATAGAAACTGATAGCAACTCAGTAGTAACTTACTAGTAAACAAAAGCCCATTTAATAGCAAAACACAGTGTCGGACTTTTAATGTTTTTTTTTAATGAAAAAAGAGCAGCCCCCAAATCATGCCTCTTTTAGTAATTTGTGTTCCTGGTGCTCGCATCACAGGCAACATTGGGGTCTGGTGCAGACACCACAGGAGACATTGGGGCTGGTGCAGACACCACAGGAGACATTGGGGCTGGTGCACACACCACAGGAGACATTGGGCCTGGTGCACACATCACAGGAGACATTGGGGTCTGGTGCACACACCACAGGAGACATTGGGGTCTGGTGCACACACCACAGGAGACATTGGGGTCTGGTGCACACATCACAGGAGACATTGGGGTCTGGTGCAAACATCACAGGGAACATTGGGGCTGGTGCACAAACCACAGGAGACATTGGGGCTGGTGCACACACCACAGGAGACATTGGGGTCTGGTGCACACATCACAGGAGACATTGGGGTCTGCTGCACACATCACATGCGACATTGGGGCTGGTGCACACACCACAGGAGACATTGGGGCTGGTGCACACACCACAGGAGACATTGGGCCTGGTGCACACACCACAGGAGACATTGGGGCTGGTGCACACACCACAGGAGACATTGGGCCTGGTGCACACACCACAGGAGACATTGGGGCTGGTGCACACACCACAGGAGACATTGGGGCTGGTGCACACACCACAGGAGACATTGGGCCTGGTGCACACATTACAGGAGACATTGGGGTCTGGTGAACACACCACAGGAGACATTGGGGTCTGGTGCACACATCACAGGAGACATTGGGGTCTGGTGCACACATCACAGGAGACATTGGGGCTGGTATATGCATCACAGGGGACATTTGTGGCCGGTGCTTGCATCACAAGAGACATTTGTGGCTGGTGCATGCATCACAGGATTCATAATATTAGGGGGTTTGTAAAAATTTATCCCAATGTGAATGGGGGGCCTTAAGGATTTGGCAGTGAATAATCATCCCTGATAGGAAAGATTGCATTGCATTACAGCACTGAGAGTAAAGATTGCGGTATTTATAAATTGATTTTTTTTGCCCTTAATGTATAGGGACATCCTACAACACCAACATAGTTCATCTCTAAATAAGTGTTTTTGGTTTTCCCAATAGTTATACGCTTAAAGTCAAATGTTAGTCGTAGGTCCACTTTATGATTTCAAACAGGTTGTACAGTTTTGGAAAAAAAACATACCTTCTTTCTTTCCAAAACTAGATTTTAAAAGCAAAAAAGTTGTTAGCTGCAAAACCATACCTAACTGGGTCTACATATTTGGCAACCTTGTGTTTATTATCTTGATCAAATCTTTCAAAATGGTTGTCCGGGACTTTTGCATTCATGTGCTATCCTTAGAATCGATAATTAATATCTAATCAGTTGGGGTGCAACACCTGTCACCCTTGCTGATCAGGTGTTCCCGGTGCCTGTGGTGGGTGTTCAGTTCAGCTTTATAGCACAGCTCTGTCAACAGCATAATTGAAACGGAACAGTTTACGAAGCTATGCTCTGAAGTTTTGCAACTGAGCACTTCTGCTCATCACCACCGATCAGATATTGATGACCTGTCCTAAGGCTAAGACAACAATGCAAGGTCCCGAGCAGCCACTTTAAGGTTATATAGTGTGTTAAAAATAAATATTAACAGAAAAGTTTTCCTGAGTATACACAACAAGAACAGAAATTTGTATCTCCAGAAAGAAACAAACCAGTCCCATGACAGGCACAAATTATGCCAGGCGTATCTCATGGACTATAATGTAGTCTATTTGATTTGCCCTAGGTAATCTTTTAATTTAACAAAACAATAATGCAGCATGCTGCAATCTTTCTGTTGATGAAAATAACAGAACTTTTGATGGAGGTTCGGAAGCCAGAGTGAACCTAGCCTTAATATGTTCAGCTTTTCAAATGTTCTGTTTGATTAAAAGGAGGAAAAATAAAACTTTTAGGAGACTTAAATAGATATCATCAAATATTCCAACCTTTTTATTAGAACTGTTCTAATTGGTTATAAACACACAGTATTCTCAATTAGCCCAATTGTCTACTTTAAATGTTATTGATTATTTAGCATAACTGCTGACTGTTCACTTCTGCAATATGAAAACAATTAGGATGTGCAGATAATGAGCAACCTTTGCCTGTTATGCTGATGTTGTGTTGAAAGACCAAACAATTCTCTATTTAAACAAGAGCAAGAGTAGAGCAAATAATATTGTCTATAGTTCTTTTATATTTTCTCATTTGTTATTATTATTGCTCTCCTCCTAAAGAGAGAACAATGTCTCTCCAGTGCCATCACTTTCATCGGTCCCTGTCTACACAAGTCTACATTTACAAGTGCATGTGTTAAAGAAACAGCAAAGCTGCAAGGTAAGGAATTGTGGACCCTAATCCTGAAATACTCCAGTAACAACATTGTAACAGTCAATTCTGTATGTTAAAATCAATATAATCATTTGAAAATGATCTTCTCTCTGCCTCACAAATGACAGAATAAGCAGTAAAAAAATCTCTAGGCTCCCAAATCTATCATGTTAAATCCCCTGTGGTTGTAATACAGATGACTAGGTGGTCCATGCTGATCATTATTTTCTTTGCAGTAAAAAGCATCTAAAACAAACATAAAGCACATAAAAAACATTCTCAAGGACGCCACAGGCAAGTGCCAAGAATGGCAGAGACTACAATAGCATCGATGCCGGATCAGTGTGGGTTAAAACACTTCTATACAAACTTTTTTACATTCTTACAAAAAACCCTTTAGCATACTGTAGGGATCCTACTAGCTTAGGTGCGACGGGAAACAGTCAGGAGGCAGGTTTCCTTAAAGTTCATGCGGTTTATTACGTCATAAACCAAACTGCACATCACCAAAATAAACAGCCATCAGTTCAGGAGACAAAATAACATCATATGTCCTTTCCTTCAGGCTCAGTCCGCGAGCCTCAGTGCACACAGGAGGTGTATACCCCCCTCACCTACACAGCTGCCTGGTTCAAGAGCAGGCCACATTATAAGGGTGTAGCCACACCCACGAACCCAGCAGCTGACTGGTCACATGACTGTGACCTCACCACAGGTCCTTCAAACAATAATAATACAACAATATTTGTTATGCCTTACATTATGGAGACAAGCCATTTATGAGACACATATCTCCCATCGATTACACGACCCTCAGCCCTGCCACATACCTCCCCCCTGCCTAAAGCCGTGGGGCTTGGCACTTTCACCTACCAGGCAAGGGATTCTGGAGAGGGCATCGGCATTCCCATGTAGATTCCCGGCCCTCTGCTCTACATGGAAGCTGAAGTCTTGTAGGGCTAAGAACCAGCTTTGTTTCCCTCATCCACCTGAGTGGGGCATGGTCAGATATTAATCTAAACTTCCGTCCCACCAGGTAGTACCGTAATGTATCCACTGCCCATTTTATGGCCAAACACTCCTTCTCTACAACTGAGTAATTTCTCTCACAAGAAGTCAACTTCCTACTCAAGTAGAGAACAGGATGCTCCTCCCCACGTATCTCTTGGGAAAGGACTGCTCCTACCCCGACATCTGAGGCATCTGTCTGGAGGATAAATTCACGTTTAAAGTCTGGGGCCACCAAAACAGGTTGCTTACAAAGAGCTCCCTTCATTTCTTGGAAGGCTGACTTTGCTTCTTCGGACCAGCTGACCATCACTGACTTTGTCCCCTTAAGCAGATCAGTTAGAGGTGCAGCCATTGTGGCAAAGTTTGGGATGAACCTCCTGTAATATCCCACAATTCCCAGGAAGGCTTTAACTTGCTTTCTTGACAAAGGTCTCGGCCATGTTTGATTTGCCTCCACTTTATTGATTTGGGGTTTGATCTCAACACGCCCCACTACATATTCGTGGTACTTTGCTTCCTCCTTACCCAAGGCACACTTTTTTGGGTTTACGTGAAAACCCCACCTCCCTTAGAGCATCAAACACGGCTTGGACCTTTTCCAGGTGAGACTCCCAGTCCGGGGTAAAGATGACGATATCATCCGGGTACGCGGCAGCGTATAGCTTATGAGGTGCAAGGATTCTATCCGGAGCTCCCTGCAGGCACGGTGGCTCAGTGGTTAGGGTCCCAGGTTCGAATCCCACCAAGGACAACATCTGCAAGGAGTTTGTATGTTCTCCCCGTGTTTGCGTGGGTTTCCTCCGGGTACTCCGGTTTCCTCCCACATTCTAAAGACATACTGATAGGGAATTTAGATTGTGAGCCCCATCGGGACAGTGATGATAATGTGTGCAAACTGTAAAGCGCTGCGGAATTTGTTAGCGCTATATAAAAATAAAGATTATTATTATTATAAGCGTCGAACTTGGAGACCTCATTCAGCTTCCGGTAATCATTGCAGAACCTCCATTCACCATCAGGTTTTGGGACCAGGACAATCGGGCTCGACCAGCCGCTCTTGGATTCCTCAATGACCCCGATTTTCAACATACGCTGCACCTCCTTGGCCTCAGGAATACGATACGGTTTCACGTTCACCCGCACATGTGGCTCGGTCAGAACTTCATGCTCCACCACCTTCGTGCACCCCGGAAACTCTGAGAACAGGTCGCTGTTTTTCTGGAGTAACTCCCTGCACTGCTGTTTCTGGACCTTTGATAGCGTCTCCGCTATGGTAACCGCTCCAATCTCCCCTTCTAGGCTACGCAGCAAGCATGGAGTTACCGCTGGCTCTCTATCTTGCCACGGCTTGATGAGGTTGACATGGTAAACCTGATATGGCTTCCATCTTCTGGGTTGGTGGATCTTGTAGTTTACGTCTCCCAGCTACTCCACCACCTCATATGGCCCTTGCCACTTGGCCAAGAATCTACTCTCCACCGTCGGGATTAGCACGAGAACTCGGTCTCCCGGATTGAACTGCCTCACTCTGGCTGATCAGTTGTAGACCCTGGCCTGAGCCTCTTGTGCCTGGTAGAGATGTTCTTTAACAATGGGCATCACTTTCGCAACCCTCTGCTGCATCAGTGCCACATGCTCAATGACGCTTCTGTGGGGCGTGACTTCGGCTTCCCAGGTTTCCTTGGCTATATCTAGGAGACCTCGTGGATGCCGGCCGTACAGAAGCTCGAAGGGCGAGAACCCCGTGGAGGCCTGGGGAACTTCACGGATAGAAAACAGTAAATATGGTAAGAGACAATCCCAGTCTCAGCCATCTTTCTCTATAACTTTTCTCAGCATGCTCTTCAGTGTCTTGTTAAACCTCTCAACAAGGCCATCTGACTGCGGATGGTACACTGAAGTCCTCAACTGGGAGATTTGCAAGACTGAACAATTCCCTCATCACCTTGCTCATAAAAGGTGTCCCCTGGTCGGTTAGGATCTCCTTCGGCAAATCCGTCCGGGAAAACACATGGACCAGCTCGCGGGCTATACTCTTCGCGGAGGAGTTTCTCAGGGGAATGGCCTCAGGATAGCATGTGGCATAGTCCAGAATGACTAATATATACTGATGGCCCCGAGCTGATTTAACTAAGGGACCGACCAAGTCCATGGCAATTCTCTCAAATGGCACCTTAATAATGGGCAGTGGCACAAGAGGGTTCCGAAAATGAGATGTGGGGGCAGTTAACTGACATGTCGGGCAGGACCTGCAATAGTTTGCTATTTCCCAGTGACACCCAGGCCAATAGAACCTCTGTACAATCCGTTCCTGCGTTTTTTCCACCCCCAGGTGTCCCCCCAAGATGTGTGAATGGACCATGTCCAACACTTTCCGTCTATAGTGGCCTGGTACTATTAACTGCTTTACCACCTCCTCCCTTATTTTCGTGACCCAGTACAACAATTCCCCACTCAACATAAAATAGGGAAACCTTGTGTCTGCTCCCGGCTCTTGTGCAACCCCATTAATGATGGTGACATTGTTAAAGGATTCCCTTAGCGTGGGGTCCCTATGTTGGGCAGTCCCAAAATTCTCCACGGCCACCCCTAACTCTGGGATGTCAGGTACAGGGGACCCTTCCTCTTCATCCCCAACAAGCACACAAAAAGGAAACCAGTCTGCCTCTGGTGGTGGCGATACCTCATTGGGGTGGATTGGTTCCCTGCTCTTGCTAGCACACTCAGAACCCTTCCCCCACAGTCCCAAAACAGACAGAAATCCCAGCCAACAATTGTAGGATGCAACAAATCTCGAACAACGCCAACTTCATGTGACTCGGTGCCATGCACCGTTTCAATATTCACCCTGGCCATAGGGTAGTCCTTTGCATCGCCATGTATGCACCGAACACCAATCTTTTTACCAGGGAGTAGGTCGAGAGGAAAACTGGCCCTCACAAGGGTCACCAAGCTCCCGGAGTCTAGAAGCGCCATTGCAGCTCGCCCGTTCACCTTCACGGGACACGCTTGTGGCCCCTCGTTACGTGGCGAATTCACACTGCAAGCTGGATATGCGTAGTATGAACTACGGCGTCCCACGCTGCAGTCCATCTGCTCGGTGGTCTGGAAACAACGGGCAGCTATATGTCCAGGCCCATGGCACTTCCAGCGAACAATATCACCCGTGGGGACCTTGGGCACCGCCTCCCCCGCCCATTTTGACCTTGGATGACCCACCCCTTTTTGGGACTCCGCCCCTTGTTGGGACCCCCAATACAGAATGGGCTGCTTCCCCAAGTAGCCTTCCATCCCCTGGTATCTCTCGACCAGTCCTACCAGTTCATCGACATTCTGGGGAGCACCCTGGGCAACCCAAGTCTGTAGAGGTCTCGGCAGAGAATGCACAAACCAATCCATCATGACTCGCTCTACCATCTGTGCAGGGGAAGCCGACTCTGGCTGCAGCCATTTCTGGACCAGGTGCAACACGTCAAACATTTGGGAGCGCGGGGGTTTGTCCCGGTGATAGGCCCAGCGATGAACTCACTGTGCCCTGGTAGTCATTGTTACCCCCAAGCGTGCGAGAATTTCCGCTTTTAATTTGGGATACTCTCTGGCGTCTTGAACAGTCAGGTCAAAGTATGCCTTCTGGGGCTCCCTCGTTAGGTATGGGGCCAGTACCTCTGCCCACCACTCTGGCTGAAGTTTTTCCTTCTCAGCCACCCTCTCAAACACCGTCAGAAAGGCCTCCACATCATCCTCAGGGGTCATTTTTTGAAATGCGCGTCTTGCCACCTTCATGACGTTGGTGGCATCAGCCGGACCTGGGGTTGGGGCGCTTGTCCTGCCCTCCTGGATGGCAGTTGCCAGAAGCTGCATCAGCTGCCATTGCTCCTGCTGGCTCTGCTGTCGCTGCTCCTGCTGGCTCTGCTGGAGCTGCTGTAAGAACAGCATGTTGGCCTCCTGTTGCTGTGTCTGGGCCTGGACCAGGTGTTTCAGCAGGTCCTCCATTATTCCTGTTAGAGCTTGCTGCCTCCCTGAAACTTTACCCAGGACATGCAGCAACGGTCTCAAGTCAGTCTCTGCTGGGAAATCTGCCCGCACGTCAGGCACCAATTGTAGGGATACTACTCGCTTAGGTGCGACGGGAGACAGTCAGGAGGCAGGTTCCCTTTAAGTTCATGCGGTTTATTACATAATAAACCAAACTGCACGTCACCAAAATAAACAGCCATCAGTTCAGGAGACAAAATAGCATCATATGTCCTTTCCTTCAGGCTCAGTCTGCGAGCCTCAGTGCACACAGGAGGTGTATACCCCCTCACATACAGCTGCCTGGTTCAAGAGCAGGCCACATTATAAGGGTGTAGCCACACACACGAACCTAGCAGCTGATTGGTCACATGACTGTGACCTCACCACAGGTCCTTCAAACAATAATAATACAACAATATTTGTTATGCCTTACATTATGGAGACAAGCCATTTATGAGACACATATCTCCCATCATACATACATATAGGATTTTTCTGAAAAACAGCATCATTCGCATCAAATGGTGCAGATTTATCTGGGCAACTGATGCTGATTTAAAGCACATATCACCCTTTGAAACATCAAGGGTGAAAAGTAAACTTCAAATTTAAACATACTATGAAAAAGAGCTGTAAGGCCACATTCACAAGGTCAGTATTTGGTCAGTATTTTACCTCAGTATTTGTAAGCCAAAACCAGGAGTGGGTGATAAATACAGAAGTGGCGATGTGTTTCTATCATACTTTTCCTCTGATTGTTCCACTCCTGGGTTTGTCTTACAAATACTGAGGTAAAATACTGACCAAATACTGAACATGTGAACGAGGCCTAAGGGTAAATTCTGTAGTCAAGCTGTCCTGTAATGGGTTATGGAACTTTACATAATATGTCCTAAAACATTTTATAATGTCCAAAAACTTTCATGAAATTCACAGTTCTCTGTGGATTTAAACAACTTGCAATTTGAGTCCTGTGAATCGTCAAATAAATGCCTGGCGCCATTTCACACAATGTCAAAGTTTATATCAGTCACAATGTTAAGCACAGCCCCTTGGGCTTCCCCATAATACATTGTCACTATCACATCGCATGGCCTAGACCAGCCAATGAGAAGCCAACATCAAAGATGAGACATGGAAAGCAGTGGCCATTTTACATCCTAGGGAGAGGAGGTAAGGGCACATACCTCATCATTAGAGAAATAGAGAGAAAGGCCTAACACACTAGACGGCTACTATAAATGGAGTGTGGTGTACAACTGCAGCACTGAATAACATAGAAAATGGAAGTGGTCATCTATTTATATTAATACATGGATTTAAGTGATAAGAGAAATAGAAATAAAGCAGGTGCAGGAGCTGCAGATTCTGTGTAACTGCGAATTGATTGGTTTGTCATACTCGAATATGGCACCTTTTACATTTCATAGAAAAAGGAAAGTCCCGCTCAAGGAGTAAAATCCAAAATTTTCTTTATTAATTTCATTAAAATACAAGTATGGCTGCTATAGTCATCATTGCAGTTTTTACCCTGACATGGGATAGCCGCACAAAGAGTGCCCAGGAGGTTCTGTACGCGTTTCAAGCGGTATATGCTCTTAGACTCAGAATAACCCCAAAGAGCTAACACAGCAGAATATCAAGAAAGTGCACAGGTGCACAAAATTAATTATTTAAAATAGGCACAGAGAAAAAAAAAAACAGTAATGTATCCAAAAGGACAAAAACACAAATATGAATGACGTATACATGATATTAAATTAATATATCACGTCAACAATAAAACAACAAAAAATCTTTATATGAATATGATTAATAATAAAGCATGAACTCTTTCCTCAAATTCATACCCATAGGTGTTCGTGTATCAAGAAGGTAAATCCAAAATGCCTCTCTGTCTCTTAGTAATTTTTCTCTATTTCCACCTCTAGTTCTTTTTTTAATCTGTTCTATAGCATACATTTTAATGAAAGAAAGATCCCTATTATGAAAAGACACAAAATACCTCGACACATTGGATATATTGCGGGTTGTGGGCTGAACAATATCATGCAGGTGCTCCCGAATCCTATCCTTTAATCTGGGAATGGTCGAACCCACATATTTTATGTTGCAGTGTGTACATTCCACAATATAAACAAGAAAGTTTGAATTACAGTTCAGAAAATGTTTTATTTTATATTCTTTGTTGTTTGAGGAATCAAAAAAGGATAGGGTTTTGAATGAAAAGGTGCACGTTTTACAGGGAGACTGTGGTAGCCCATTACCGATAACCAGTTTTTATTTTTATTTTTATTTGTACTGTATAAACTAGGAGATAAAAAATTCCCCAAAGTTGAGGCTCTCCTAGAAACAATCCTGATCCATTTTTTAGTAGCTTGTCCATAACATCATCATTGCGGAGTAAATGTAAATTATTAATTATTTTACTGATTTCTTATGGACTATAGGTAAGAACCAGTGTGGGACTATCATTTTGTTGAGTTCTATTTTTATTATGACACTAGCTGAAGAGCCCGGCGCTGCCCGGGCATAGTAACTAACTGTGGTTAGTTATAGAAAAATAGAAAATTATAATTATCCTCCATCCCATAGTCCCGTGCCCATATACCCATCATACATATCCACGATCCCATAGGCCCGTGCCCATATACCCATCATACATATCCTCCATCCCAAAGTCGAGTGCCCATATACCCATCACACATCCTCCATCCCATAGTCCCATGCCCATATACCCATCATACATATTCTCCATCCCATAGTCCCATGCCCATATACCCATCATACATATTCTCCATCCCATAGTCCCATGCCCATATACCCATCATACATATTCGCCATCCCATAGTCGAGTGCCCATATACCCATCACACATCCTTCATCTCATAGTCCCGTGCCCGTATACCCATCATACATATCCTCCATCCCATAGTCGAGTGCCCATATACCCATCATACATATCCGCCATCTCATAGTCCCGTGCCCATATACCCGTCATACATATCCTCCATCCTATAGTCCAGTGCCCGTATACCCATCACACATCCTCCATCCCATAATCCCGTGCCCATATACATATCCACCATCCCATAGTCCCGTGCCCATATACCCGTCAAACATATCCTCTATTCCATAGTCCAGTGCCCATATACCCATCACACATCTTCCATCCCATAGTCCCGTACCCATATACATATCCGCCATCCCATAGTCCCGTGCCCATATACCCGTCATACATATCCTCCATCCCATAGTCCAGTGCCCATATACCCATCATACATATCCTCCATCCCATAGTCCCGTTCCCATATACCCATCATACATATCCTCCATCCCATAGTCCCGTGCCCATATACATATCCTCCATCCCATAGTGCCGTTCCCATATACCCATCATACATATCCTCCATCCCATAGTCCGGTGCCCATATACTCATCACACATCCTCCATCTCATAGTCAACCATTATGACATCATAATGAGGGGTGGCGAGGCTTGCAACCTTTGATGACATCAGCGTCGCCATGGCAACCATTGTGACATCATAATGAGGGGCGGGGCTTGGTGCGCACACACTGCTTCCCCAGTATGCAAATAGGGGCATTGTGACATCACAACGAGGGGCGGGGCTTGACGCACACACGCTTTTTCCCTCAGTATGTAGATAGGGGCAAAATTGTTTGGTGAATTGGAACGCGCGGGATTAAAATTTCGCCTCACAACATAGCTTAGGACGCTCTCGGGGTCCAGACGTGTGACTGTGCCAAATTTTGTGGCTGTAGCTGCGACGGTGCGGATGCCTATCCCGGACATACAAACAAACATACACACACACACACATACACACATACATACACACTTTGAGCTTTATATATTAGATTTCGGTTTGAGTAATGTTTCCCTTGTTTTGTTATTTACGATATTTAGCTGCTCTATATATAGTCCAGTTTGGATAGCCACGTTTATTTAAACGATTTTTTATAGAAATAAATTCTCTGTCAAAAGACGAAATTTCACTGCAATTTCTCTTCGCTCTAATTAATTCACCCACAGACCTGTGAAGACTCAGACGTCAAGGTTAGATTTCAGAAAGGCAGATTTTAAAGGATTCAGAAAGAGAATTGGAGGGATCCAATAGCTGGATATCCTTAAAGACAAAAATGTCCAGGAAGGATGGGAAATCTTGAAAAATGAAATTGTCAAAGCACAGTTGTTAACAATTCTGAAAAGAGGGAAGAATAGGAAGCATTTAAGGAAACCAGGATGGATGAACACAGAACTTAAGCACATGCTAAAAAGGAAGAAAAAAATGTTTATAAAATGGAAAGAGGGAGGCATATCTAAAGAAGAATATAATGCTGTTTGCAGAACCTGCAGGGCACAAATCAGATTAGCTAAAGCTGAAAATGAATTGAGGCTTGCAAAAGATGTCAAAAGCAATAATAAAGGATTTTGGGGATATGTCAAAAGTAAAAGAAAAGTCAAAGATGCTATAGGATTTTTACAGGATGAAAATGATGAAATGGTAAGACAGGATGTTGAGAAGGCTGAACTTTTAAATTCCTATTTTGCATCTGTTTTCTCTCAGAAAGGAAATGTAACATCAACTGTTATTCACTGTCCTATTAAGGGAATAGAAGAATCCAGGATATCTATAAACAGAAAGATAGTGAGGAAACACTTAGCTAACCTAAATGAATTCAAGTCTCCAGGTCCAGATGAATTACACCCTAGAGTACTGAAGGAGATAGCAGAAGAAATTTTTTAACGCCTCTCCATAATCTTTGAAAATTCTTGGAGAACAGGAGAAGTGCCAGAAGACTGGAGAAGAGCAAATGTTGTTCCTATCTTCAAAAAGGGGAAGAAGGTGGACCCAGGCAACTATAGGCCGGTGAGTCTGACTTCTATACCAGGAAAGATCTTTGAACAAATTATTAAACAACATGTATATCAATACCTGGATAAGAATGAAGTGATTAAACAGAGTCAGCATGGGTTTGTAACTAATAAGTCATGTCAGACTAACTTAATTTCCTTCTATGACGGTATCACTGATTGGGTGGATCAAGGAAATGCTGTAGATATAGTATATCTTGACTTCAGCAAAGCATTTGACAAAGTCTCTCATACAATCCTTATCGAAAAAATGACTAAGTATGGAATGGACAAGGCAACTGTTAGGTGGATTCATAACTGGCTTAGTGATCGGACCCAAAGAGTGGTCGTAAATGGCTGCACATCCAGTTGGAAGAATGTCTCAAGTGGGGTACCACAGGGCTCTGTCCTGGGCCCTGTATTGTTCAACATCTTTATCAACGATTTAGATGAAGGAATTGAGGGTAAACTGATTAAATTTGCTGATGACACAAAGCTAGGAGGGATAGCTAATACTAGAGAAGAGAGAGAGAGGATTCAAAAAGATTTAAATAAACTGGAGATGTGGGCAGCAACTAACAGAATGGTTTTTAACAGGGAGAAATGCAAAGTACTACATCTGGGCAATAAAAATGAAAAAAGCATATATAGAATGGGAGGAATAGGGCTAAGTGACAGCACATGTGAAAAAGACTTGGGTATACTAATAGATCACAGACTGAATATGAGTCAACAGTGTGATGCAGCAGCAAAAAAGGCAAATGCAATTCTAGGATGTATTAACAGAAGCATACAGTCTAGATCACGTGAAGTCATTATTTCCCTCTACTCCTCTTTGGTCAGACCTCATCTGGAATATTGTGTCCAGTTTTGGGCACCACATTTTAAAAAAGACATCAACAAACTAGAGCAAGTTCAGAAAAGAGCGACCAGAATGGTGACCGGTCTGCAAACCCTGTCTTATGAGGAAAGGTTGCAGGATTTGGGAATGTTTAGTTTGCAAAAGAGAAGACTGAGAGGAGACTTAATAGCTGTCTACAAATATCTAAAGGGCTGTCACATTGTAGAAGGATCAACTTTATTCTCATTTGCACAAGGAAAGACTAGAAGCAATGGGATGATACTGAATGGGAGGAGACACAGATTAGATATTAGAAAAAACTTTTTGACAGTTAGAGTGATCAATGAGTGGAACAGGCTGCCACGAGAAGTGGTGAGTTCTCCTTCAATGGAAGTCTTTAAGCAGAGACTGGACAGACATCTGACTGGGATGATTTAGCGGATCCTGCTTTGAGCAGGGGGTTGGACCAGATGGCCCAGGAGGTCCCTTCCAACTCTACGATTCTATGATTCTATGATTCTATGAATCGCCTTAATTGTGTGAGCGGGGTGGAAGGAATGTGCATGCAAGATTGTATTGCCAGCAACCTCTTTGCGATACGTGGAGGAGGAAATGCACTGTTGTGGTATCCCAATTAAATGAAGATCTAAAAAACAAATTGTAGACCTATCAAAACTATGTGTAAATTTCAAATTAAATTGATTAACATTAATATAATCAATAAAAAGAGGAATGAGGCAGACGTCACCCTTCCATATGATGAGCAGGTCATCTATGTATCTTATATACAATGCGATGTTTTCCAAGAAAGGATTATTTACATCAAAAATAAACAGCTCCTCCCACCATGCCATCACCAAGTTAGCGACCGAAGGGGAAAACTTGGCCCCCATCGACACACCACTATTCTGTAGATAGAATTTCTCATTGAGTAAGATATAATTGTGGGACAGCAAAAATTGTAACACCGCAACAATGCAGTTCTGTAGTTCCATACAATATGATCTATATTTGCATAGATGATAACGTACTGCTGACATTGCAATGTTATGGGGAATACACGCGTATAGGGAAACTACGTCACATGTAAGCCATGTCCAATTAGTGTGCCAAGAAACATTGTGAAAAATACCTAAGACGCTTTTGTATCTTTTACAAACCCTGGAATACGATGCACTAAAGACTGGAGAACCGAATCCAACCACTGACCCATTCATTCATTGAACCTATGCCTATTGGGTGCATGGGAGGGGGAAATACATTCTTATGTGTTTTAGGTAGTGCATGTAGAATTGGAATGACAGGATTGTCAATCAAAAGATATTCTGACTTTTTTTAGTAAAGAAACCTTGTTTAACCCCATCATCAATGATTGATTTACATTTGCTGAGAAAAGGAACGGTAGGATCTCCTTGTAAACCAGTGAAAATAGTATCCTTAGAGATCATCTCGTTCACTGCTGTAAGATAATCACCTGAATTCATAATCACAACCGAGCCCCCTTTATCAGACATTTTAATTATGATATCAGGGTTAGATTTCAAATTTTTCAAAGCTTTTCTCTCATTAGATGTAAGATTAAATCCAGGTAAATCGTTGTCAGAATTGTTTAATAGTTTTTTAATATCGGTCTCAACGCATTCCTGAAATTTTTCCATCTCATTAGTTCTAGCCTGTACTGGAAAGAACTGTGGTGAAAAAAAAAACTTTTGTGGTTCCAGCACACGATATAGGAAAATTAAATTTTTATATATATAAATTCATCAGGAAGGGATGGGATTACAGGCGCACACCACCGCACCCAGCGAAAAAAAAAAAAACCTTAAAATTTTTTTTTTTTTTCCGCTGGGTGCGGTGGTGTGCGCCTGTAATCCCATCCCTTCCTGATGAATTTATATATATAAAAATTTGGTTAACCATTAGGTTATCGCTAAGTGAGAATTCACATTGTGACATGTTTGTATAAGATGGATGCATCATAGGGTTAATCCAGTGAGGTACATTGGTAACCTTGAATTAGTGATGCTGGTATTACAGCTGATTCTGGTGGGTGTTACCCAAGGCAGCCTTCTTTGGTTGCTTTTCCTTGATAAGTGCTACATTTATCCAGTATTTTATGCTATGATTAAGGGTCAAATATGATCCGAAACGCGTAAGCCTACACATGCTTTTATTACATTTGGTATTGTAATTTTTAATGATGGACTAAATAAAGGCTTTTTTTAATTTTCCTTTATCGTGTGCTGGAACCACAAAAGTTTTTTTTTTCACCAAGAATTTTCTCCCAGATGGGGATGGATTCATTCCGTGCACTGAGATCATGGAAAGGAGGACTGGGCAGGCTGGACCAGGTGAGCTGAAGATTAATTCTATATTGCTGGATAGAACTGTGGGTTTTTTAACCTAAAAGGAAAATAAGAGGTTAATGAATCAAAAGACATGCTAGGAGTCTCCATATCAGATAGACTCAGCAGACAAGTTTGCTCCATAAAATTCTTTCCCAAAAATTGATTATCCAAAGGAATCACATAAGCATCCTGAGAGTCACTGTCCGAAAAAAAAGTGTCTCTTGATAGTGAGATCTCTTATAAATTTATTAATATCTTTTAATGTTGAAAAAACATCCAGATTTAAATTAGTTGGAACAAAATTCAGACCTCTGGATAACAATTTGACTTCAGATGGAGATAAAGAAAATGATGAAAGGTTGACAACATCTAGTGATTCATTTTTTGGGAACTCCACAATCGATTCTTTAGACAGGCTGGAGTGTCTAGTGTGTTTCTTGCCCCCCTCTTTGTCCGTTTTTTGGAGCGACATTAGGTCTGCGAGGTTTCCTATAGTAATTAGACTGAGACTTGTTCACTTTAGTGCGACTATCACTTGAGAAATCGCATGGTGGATCCACAGATGTGTCTGATGACTCCAAATCAGAAGAAGAAAACGTAACTTGATTCTGACGAGAGGCATTTGAGAAAGTGCGAGTGCGTTTCTTTAAGATGGATTTAGGAGACAGTGTAGGACTTTCCCACCTTCCCCATTCGTAAACTTGGTTATTTGAATAGTCATATAAATCTCTATTTAATTTTTTCTTTTTAAATTCCACTATAGAATCCTCCAATGAAAGCATTTTTGCTTTTAAATCCTTTTGGAAATTTTCATACGTGTCCACAGACATAGTGGGTTTCAAGGATAAGAGATTTTTATTTAGATCTGCTTGTATTTGAATCAACTCCTGGCTCTCATATTTCACGATTAATTGCATTAATTGCAGCGAGCAGTTGGATATAATAGTATTCCAAGCTTCATTGAAGTCATCATTAAACACAGTGGTGGGTATTTTTTTGATCCTTAGACCACGAGGAATGATATTCCGCTGGATATAATTTTCCAGTGTCGTTTTATGCCACCATGTTCTAGTTTCGGTTAGTGACATTTTTTCTACTTCATGCATGAGGTTCAATATATCTGGTGGAGTATCCATAGATTTATTAACCAATTGAAACACCTGCACCGCACGTTCCCTTCTATTGGGATCAATCAAAGTGTCCATAATCCCCAAAAAAATCACAAATGCTGTTAAAAATCCTTTAAATAGGGCAGAATCTGGACGGCTTTCAACTACAGAACTACATTGTTGCGGTGTTACAATCTTTGCTGTCCCACAATTACTTTTTATTCAATGAGAAATTCTATCTACAGAATAGTGGTGTGTCGATGGGGGCCAAGTTTTCCCCTTCGGTCGCTAACTTGGTGATGGCATGGTGGGAGGAGCTGTTTATTTTTGATGTAAATAATCCTTTCTTGGAAAACATCGCATTGTATATAAGATACATAGATGACCTGCTCATCATATGGAAGGGTGACGTCTGCCTCATTCCTCTTTTTATTGATTATATTAATGTTAATCAATTTAATTTGAAATTTACACATAGTTTTGATAGGTCTACAATTTGCTTTTTAGATCTTCGTTTAATTGGGATACCGCAACAGTGCATTTCCTCCTCCACGTATCGCAAAGAGGTTGCTGGCAATACAATCTTGCATGCACATTCCTTCCACCCCGCTCACACAATCAAAGCAATTCCTGTGGGTGAATTAATTAGAGCAAAGAGAAATTGCAGTGAAACTTCATCTTTTGACAGAGAATTTATTTCTATAAAAAATCGTTTAAATAAACGTGGCTCTCCGAATTGGACAATAAATAGAGCAGCTAATATCGTAAATAACAAAACAAGGGAAACATTACTCAAACCGAAATGTCATAATAAAAATAGAACTCAACAAAATGATACCGTGTTTCCCCGAAAGTAGGACCCCCCCGAAAGCAAGACAGGGTGGGGGTTACGGGGGGTCCTTCAATGTAAGGCCTCCCCCGAATGTAAGGCAGGGTTGGGGGCCGCTGTGAAATGTAAGGCCATTACCTTTTTACCTTTAGGCCGCCGCTGTCCCCCATTGGGTCCCCAGGCTCCAGAGGTGTCCTCAGGTGCAGCTGGGCGGGTCCAGCGCTCATGGGGTTAACTCGCCGTGTTAACCCCGCAATCCACCCAGCTCAACAGCTCATTGGCCGCCCCTGTTCCCCACGTCACCGCCGGCCCCCGGCTTGAGCACTGATTGGTCCAGCAGCTCGGGCTGTAATTGGCCGCCCCAGCCCCACGTCACCGCTGTTTCCCTGCTGATTGGCACAGCGTTCCCTGCAGCACAGGCCTTCCGCACCCACAGCCTCACCGCAGAGGAAAACGTCCAGCATTTAAAAACCAAGTAGGGAAACATGTACTGTATAGGGTATGGGGCTGTGTGCAGTGGGATACGGCACTGTTATGGGGTGTGGGGCTGTGTGCAGTGGGTTACGGCACTGTTATGGGGTGTGGGGCTGTGTGCAGTGGGATACAGCACTGTTATGGGGTGTGGGGCTGTGTGCAGTGGGATACGGCACTGTTATGGGGTGTGGGGCTGTGTGCAGTGGGATACGGCACTGTTATGGGGTGTGGGGCTGTGTGCAGTGGGATACGGCACTGTTATGGGGTGTGGGGCTGTGTGCAGTGGGATACGGCACTGTTATGGGGTGTGGGGCTGTGTGCAGTGGGATACGGCACTGTTATGGGGTATAACAGCATGTTAATAAATGTTAATTTATTGGTTAAAAAGAAATTGTCATTTTTTTTCGGCTAATGTAAGACCTCCCCCGAAAGTAAGACAGGGTGGGACTTTTTGGGGTAAAATTAATGTAAGACAGGGTCTTACTTTCGGGGAAACACGGTAGTCCCACACTGGTTCTTACCTATAGTCCATACTTCAAAGAAATCGGTAAAATAATTAATAATAATTTACATTTACTCCGTAATGATGATGTTATGGACAAGCTACTAAAAAATGGGATCAGGATTGGTTCTAGGAGAGCCTCAACTTTGGGGAATTTTTTATCTCCTAGTTTATACAGTACAAATAAAAATAAAATCTGGTTATCGGTAATGGGCTACCACAGATGTGGTCAGTCTCCCTGTAAAACGTGCACCTTTTCATTCAAAACCCTATCCTTTTTTGATTCCTCAAACAACAAAGAATATAAAATAGAAAATGTTTTGAACTGTAATTCAAACTTTGTAGTTTATATTGTGGAATGTACACACTGCAACTCAAAATATGTGGGTTCGACCATTCGCAGATTAAAGGATAGGATTCGGGAGCACCTGCATGATATTGTTCAGCCCACAACCCGCAATATATCCAATGTGTTGAAGCATTTTTTGTCTGTTCATAATAGGAATCTTTCTTTCATTAAAATGTATGCTATAGAACAAATTAAAAAAAGAACTAGAGGTGGAAATAGAGAAAAATTACTATGAGACAGAGAGGCATTTTGGATTTACCTTCTTGATACACGAACACCTATGGGTATGAATTTGAGGAAAGAGTTTATGCTTTATTATTAATCATATTCATATAAAGATTTTTTGTTGTTTTATTGTTGACGTGATATATTAATTTAATATCATGTATACTTCATTCATATTTGTGTTTTTGTCCTTTTGGATACATTACTGTTTTTTTTTTTTCTCTCTGCCTATTTATATAATTAATTATGTGCACCTGTGCTCTTTCTTCATATTCTGCTGTGTTAGCTCTTTGGGGTTATTCTGAGTCTAAGAGTGTATACCGCTCGAAACGCGTACAGAACCTCCTGGGCACTCTCTGTGCAGCTTTCCCATGTCAGGGTAAAAACCGCAATGATGACTATAGCAGCCATGTTTGTATTTTAATGAAATTAATAAAGAAAATGTTGTCTTTTACTCCTTGAGCGGGACTTTCTTTTTTCTATGAAGTACTTCAAATCGTCCTATTTGAGACGTGTCCTTGCTCGGACCTTGCTGCAGCATCAATGAGGGGTGAGCTGAACTAAATCCTTCTTTCTCCAATGTGTACCTTTTACATTTGCATGTGAATTTAATTGACCACTAAATAAAGGGCCTTTTACACATAGCGATATCGCTAGCGAATATCACTAAAGCGTCACCGATTTTGTGACGCAACAGCGATATCGCTAGCGATCTCGCTACATGTGACACTTACCTCTGACCACCCCCCACTGGATATCGCTGATTGCGCGAGAATGTCCTGGTCCAATTTCTCGTCGGCTTCCTGCTGGCGCCGACGAGCGACGCATGGACCCTAGCAGAAGACATCATCAGAGCTGTGTGTGACAGGTAAGTAATGACCTTCGACCGCTGCTGCATCGCTGGTGAGATCTGCCTGTTTCGCAGCTCACTAGCGACCATTTAGCGATGCACCCGCGATCCTGACCAGGTCGTATCGTTGTCGGGATCGCTGGTGCATCGCTAAATGTA